>NC_053446.1:34942808-35260270 GCF_007990345.1 Gossypium hirsutum | reverse complement strand
CGACTTAGTCAGTCTATCAACAATAACCCATATCGCATCCTTCTTACTTGCTGACAAGGGCAGTCCGGACACAAAGTCCATTGTGACTCGATCCCATTTCCACTCGGGTATCATGATCGGCTGGAGTAATCCTGAAGGCACTTGATGTTCCGCTTTCACTTGTTGACATATTAAACATCTCGAAACAAAGTCGGAGATGTCCCGTTTCATACCATGCCACCAAAATTGACGTTTCAAATCGTTGTACATTTTCGTACTCCCCGGGTGAATTGACATTCGGCTACAATGGCTTCGTTCAGATCATCGAAATGAGTTCCGAATTCCTTGGAACACAAACGATTCTGAACTCAACAATCATCATCATCAATTTGAAACTCCGATTCTCGTTCGGAAACACTTAGCCCGTTTTGCAACCATTCATCATCGACTTTCTGAGCTTCACGAATTTGGTGAGTTAATAATGGTTTAGCTTTTAATTCAGCTACTAATTCACTGTCTGGTGGAACAAACAAATGCACGTTCATCGCTCGTAAAGCAAACAATGACTTCCGCTTAAGGCGTCTGCAACCACGTTAGCCTTTCCCGGGTGGTAATCAATGACAAGCTCGTAATCTTTCAACAACTCAAGCCAACGTCTTTGTCGCAGATTCAAGTCTCGTTGAGTCATCAAATATTGAGACTTTTGTGATCCGAAAATACATGGCACTTCTCACCAAACAGATAATGTCGCCATATTTTTAAAGCAAACACGATGGCAGCTAGTTCGAGATCATGGGTCGGATAATTCCTCTCGTGTGGCTTCAATTGTCTCGACGCATAGGCCACGACTCGACCTTCTTGCATCAATACGCAACCCAACCCAAGTAGGGATGCGTCACTATAAATGACAAACTCTTTACCTGATTCGGGTTGCACCAAAATTGGAGCTTCAGTCAAATGAGTTTTCAGTTGGTCGAACTTTTCTGACATTTCTCCGTCCACTCGAACTTAACATCCTTTTGAAGTAGCTTCGTCATTGGTGTGGCTATCATCGAGAAACCTTTCACAAATCATCGGTAATAACCGGCGAGCCCCAAAAAGCTCCGAACTTCAGTAACATTTCTCGGAGGTTTCCAGTCCAGTATGGCTGAAATTTTGTTCAGGTCAACTCGAATACCCGACGCGGATACCACATGACCCAAGAAGCTAACCTCTCTTAACCAGAACTCACACTTACTAAACTTAGCATATAACTGCTTATCCCGCAAAATTTGCAGCACTAGCCTCAGATGCTCAGCATGTTCGGTCTCGTCTCTTGAATAGACCAAAATGTCATCAATGAACACCACTACGAACCGATCCAAATACGGCCTGAAGATCCGATTCATCAAATCCATAAATACTGCAGGGGCATTAGTGAGCCCAAACGGCATCACTAAGAATTCGTAGTGACCATATCTCGTTCTGAAGGCAGTTTTGGGAATATCTGAATCTCGGATTCGCAACTGATAATAGCCCGATCTCAAATCTATTTTTGAGAACACTGAGGCTCCCTTCAGTTGGTCGAACAAATCATCGATGCGCGGCAACGGATATTTGTTCTTTATCGTCACTTTATTCAGCTGACGATAGTCAATGCACAACCTCATGGTTCCGTCCTTCTTTTTCACGAACAATACTGGTGCACCCCAAGGTGAGAAACTTGGTCGAGCAAAACCTCTATCCGTCAGTTCTTGCAACTGAGCTTTCAACTCCTTTAACTCGGTTGGTGCCATACGATACGGAGCTATCGAAATCGGCGTAGTCCCAGGTACAAGCTCAATACCAAACTCTACCTCCCGAACAGGTGGTAAACCCGGTAATTCTTCCGGAAAAACATCCGGGTATTCACAAACCACCGGCACAGATTCGGGTTTCTTTTCTAATTCTTTGTCACCAAGTACATACGCAAGGTATGCTTCGCACCCTTTTCTTACATATTTCTGTGCCAACATTGCTGATATTACAGCTGGCATCCCTCCAAGTCCGCAGACTCAATTCGGACTACTTCGTTATTTGCGCACCTCAAATCAATAGTCTTGCTCTTGCAATTCACAATCGCATCATGCGCGGTCAACCAATCCAACCCAAGGATAACATCAAATTCATCAAACGGCAAAAGCATCAAGTCCGCCGGAAAACAGGAACCTCGAATTTCCAGGGGACATTTCTTACACACTTTGTCGACAAGCACGTAACGACCCAAGGGATTTGACACCCGAATTACGAACTCAGTAGACTCAATAGGTAAAGTCTTACTGGATGCTAAGGTTTCACATATGTAAGAATGAGTAGAACCGGGGTCAATCAAAGCAATTACATTAGTATCAAAGAGAGTGAATGTACCGGTAATAACATCAGGCGAAGAAGCATCCTCGCGGGCACGTATAGCATAAGCTCTAGCAGGCACACGGGCTTCGGATCTGGTTATATCATCTTTAGATCCTCTCTGACCACCACTAGCATTGCCCATATTTCCAGATGGTCTACCTCGAGCAGTGGTAGCACCCGGTCTCCCACTCTGATTTGCATTCTGTCCCGACAACCTCGGGCAATCTTTAATGAAGTGGTCAACTGATCCACATTTGTAACAGGAGCGGTCAGGAAATCTACAACTCCCCGAATGCCATTTACCGCAATATCGGCATTTCGTCCTGTCTCGACGTTCATTCCCAACACTGGCGACCGAAGTGCCTCGTGTACCCACAGGGGGTCGATCACGATCTCGTCCAAAAAGGCCCGAAGTGCCTCTAAACTAGCCCGCATCATCTCGAAATCTCTTCGATGTCTGTTGAAGAGACCTTCCCGAGGATCTTTTACGAAACTCTCCAGTTCCCTCATCAACTCTTTGCTTTTCTTTCTAAGCTCTTCGGCTTTACAAGCTCGTTCAACAAGTACCACAAACTCTCGTATTTCAAGAACGCCAACGAACATTTTATATCTTCATTCAGCCCATCCTCGAAGCGTTTACACATAATAGCTTCGGACGAAACACATTCCCGAGCGTATTTGCTAAGTCTAACAAATTTTCGCTCGTAATCAGTAACCGACATGGAGCCTTGCTTAAGCTCAAGAAATTCCTTCCGTTTTTGATCAACAAATCTCTGACTGATATACTTTTTCCGAAACTCAGTTTGGAAAACCTCCCAAGTTACTTGCTCTCGGGGCACAATAGAAGTCAGAGTACTCCACCAATAGTAGGCAGAATCACGTAGCAAGGAGATAGCACACTTTAGGCATTCATCGGGTGTACAAGATAGCTCATCGAGTACCCGGATAATGTTGTCCAGCAGCTTGCTCGGCATCATCGCTATCCATAGCCTTAAATTCAGTAGCCCCATGTTTTCGGATTCTGTCAACTGGGGGCTTATTTGACCTTATTTGGTCTGTTACCGGTGGTATTGTAGGTGCGGGGTTAGTATTTGTCGGGAATGGAGGTTGTGGAACAGCCATATTAGTTCGAATGTATTGGTTAAACCAATCATTCATCACGCTATAGAATGCTTGTCTAGCTTCATCATTCGGATTACTAGCATTAGGTTGAGAGTCCGCCGGCACTGTCCCTTGCGCGGGAGCAGGCGCTACACTCTCAAGATCATCAGCTACCTCTCGGTCACGATCGGGATCCATTACTATAAATAAACACATTTACAATTGTCAGAAATCACCACACTATCAAGTAATCACATAAAATGGCATGTATAGCTAGACCCAAAACCTTACGGTAGTCCTAGAATCGACTAAACCGTAGCTCTGATACCAATAAAATGTAACACCCCGAACCCGAGACCGACACCGGAGTCGGACACGAGATGTTAACAAACTTTGAAAAATTTTTCCAGACACTGCCCAGTCTGAGTACTAGTCGCTTCAAAAATCATATCTTGAGTTTCACAACTCGAAAATCAGTTTTGTGATTTTTCCTTGAAACTAGACTCATGTCCCCACCTATGTATTTTTTTCTAGAATTTTTGGTCTGGCCAATTAGTACAGATTATTAGTCAAAGTCTCCCATGTTACAGGGGTCGACTACACTGACCTTTTCCCATTACGACTTGGATATCTCTCTGCACAGAGCTTCAATACTGATGCCGTTTGTTTCTATGGAAACTAGACTCAGAGAGGAATCCATACATATATGGTATGACCCCTAATTATCTCTGGTCAATTTATAGTGAATTTCCAAAGGCGGAACAGGGAATCCAGAAACTGTTCTGGACCTGTTCCACAAGAACCCGAGTATCTCTTACTGTACTATTCCTATGATTGTTTCGTTACTTCCATATGAAAGTAGATTCATCAAGGTTCGATTACATAATTTATTCACTATTTAATTCCACTCCTACGAATTCTTGTGATTTTCCAATCCACACCACTGCTGCTATCAGCTTCTGTTTCAAAGTAAACCTTACCTAATTTGGGGTTTCATGGACCAACTAGGGCCTTGTCATACATAAGCCCACATATGATCATACTTAGCCATTCTAGTGGCTGATCATTTGCTCAACACTTCCATTCCAACTATAGTTACATCATGAAACCATCTATACATTCATAAACACGAATGGTCTAATGCCATACTCCAGTTCTACAAGCCATTTTCGCATGGCTGTACACTTATACATTTCATAAAGTACTCGAAAAACAACAATGGGTAGTCCTATACATGCCATATCAAGATTCAACCAAAATAGTACCCAAAAGAGCCTTTGATAGTGTGGGCGACTTCGACTTCAAGATCCCGAGTCCGATAGCTGGAGAACCAAAAATCTATAAAACAGAGGAGCAGTGTAACGAGTAAGCAATTTATGCTTAGTAAGTTTGAGCAAGGAATTCCAGCATAAACAAAGAATAACACACATTTGGCTAAATGGAATATTTCATAATACGCAATTTACCGATATCAAACTTGCTTCACAACATTAACAACCCTTATGTACATACACAATAGACTAACTTAGCCGAAGGCCGGTAGCTCGTTTATCAACTGAGCGAACATTTATTTGTAAGGGCTCGATTAAATTTAACACATACGTAACATATCCCCATATTGGGATGTTTTTCGAGTATTCGCTGGAATTTTACAGCAAGCTCATTCATTACCAAATCACGTACCTTCGGGATTTAACCGGATATAGCTCCTCGTTCAAATGCCTTCGGGACATAGCCCGATTTTAGTAACTCACACAATGCCTTCGGGACATAACCCGGATTTAACAACTCGCACGAATGCCTTCGGGACTTAACCCGGATTTAATAACTCGCACGAATGCCTTCGGGACTTAACCCGGATTTAGTATCTCGCACAAAGGCCTTCGGATCTTAGTCCGGATATATTCACTTAGCACAAAGCCTTCGGGACTTAGCCCGGACAGCATTCAATTAATCATGCACATCTAACAATAATTCATGGCACATTCATATTTCATTTTCATTTGCGAAACTCAAACACAAGGCACATATCGTCCTTGCACATTCGGCTCAATAGCCACACATAGAGCATGATTTAATCACATCGTAATTTAAGCTCTCTTACTCAAGAACTTACCTCGGGTGTTGTCGAACGATTCCGCTAGCTATTCAACCACTTTTTCCTTCCCTTTATCGGATTTATTTCCCCTTTGCTCTTGAGCTTAATCAAACAAATAAATTGATTTCATCATTTAGGCATCAAAAAGATGAACACAAGGCACTTAGCCCATATTTATACATTAGACATTAAAGTCTCATACATGCAAAAATCATGCATCAACACAACATATTAGCTAATTTCTTTCCCCTTGGCCGAATATGCATGTCTATTTTTGGGGTCGATTTCAACACTTAATACACACATATACACACTAGTAAAGCATCCTCCCCCCTTCCATCAATTTAACACATGCATTGCTCATTAACATGCAAAGTTACATTCGGCCTTAGCACACATCTTGCTAGCCGATTCTTCTCCATTTAGCAACCAATGCACATATGTGCTCACACAAAAATGCTAAAAAGGAGGTTCAAGAATCATCAAGCCATCATCACATGCATCATTAAAAAGCTTCATATTTTGCATGCAATGGCATTAACACAACCTCCACCTAGGCCGAATCTTAACTCATCCTCATGCCTCATCACCACAACATCAAACATCAACCAAGAATGATGCATCCATGGTCAACTGCCATTTCCATCACATAGCAAGATTTAGACCATGGGCTAGGTAGAACTCAAGCTAACAACTAAAACATGCATGCATCTCATGGAACATCATCAAACATACCTTAGCCTAGCTACATGCATGGCCGAATCTCTTCACCTTTCTTCTTCTTTCCTCCTTAAAATTTTTGGCCAAGGATGAACCAAAGGATGAGAAATTTTTTTCTTTGTTTTTCTTTCTAATTTAGGCTAAAATGAAGGTGAGAAAGGATGAACACAAATTTTTATCCTTTCTTCTCTTTAGCTCACGGCAATGGGGGGGGCAACCACACATTTTTTTTTCTTTTGTTTCCATTTCTTTATTACCCATACTCCTTATTTTATTCTTCCATTAACAAAACATGTTTCATGACATGTTTTGCCCATCATTCCTTGTCATGGCCGGCCACTACTCATTAGGGGGGGAAATTTGACATGCAAGTCCCCCCTTTGTCCACATGCACTAATAGGTCCTCACACATTGACCTATCACATTTTAGAATTTTCTCACATAAGTCCTATTAACTAAATTCACATGAAATCAACCAAATTGAAGCTTGAAATTTTCACACATTCATAATTACATATTCTAGACAATAAGTATCACATTCAAACATTTTGGTGACTCGGTTTAGCGGTCCCGAAACCACTTCCCGACTAGGGTCAACTTTGGGCTGTCACAGTAAATGTGTTTATCAAGTTAATTACAAGTTAAGCAATTACTAATCTAATCGAGTCGGAAACTATTAGTGCAAGTCAAAATAAAACGATTTATAAACTAAAATTAAATTATTAACTAAACTAACTAAGCTAAACTTTCTTCTTAATGTTTTAGATAATGTAAATGAATAAATGATGGTCGATTCATTAGCGGAGTGCTAATTAAACTAATGAACCTATACCGATTATATTGGTTGTCACTCTTAGTTAGGAATCTCTTCTCCGTCTCATCTAAGACTAAAAAATACCACCTAAGATTGCCTATTAGTCTCACCTAGGCATATAGATTACCTCTCGGTCTCACTACTTGGTAAAATTATGTTGAACTATCTAAGGATAAACTCTCCTCTCGGTCTCGTTTATCTAGGTTTTCTGTTAGAGGAGTTAATTCTAGTGTATTAAGCATTTTGATATAATCAAACAACAAATTAATCAAGAACAGACATTAACTTAAGCTAACAAACAACCAATCAACCAACCATCTAACAATTTAGCACTTGATAAAGCTTAACATCCAAACAGACATTTTATCGACAATTAATTAGCACAATATAGATATATGGATAAGAAATGCTTATTTAGATGTGGAACCAATGACTCCTAAAAGCTTCATCCATATTCATTTACAAAGCCTTTTATAAGAAAGGAAGAAAACTACAAGAATAAAATCTACTCTAAAAAGAAAAGAGAAAACAAAAACAAAAAATGAAAAGAAAAAAAAAACAAAACCTAAACCTAAACCTAAAACTATGGAAAACTATCAGGCAAAAAACTCTGAAATGAAAGGCTTATAAAGTTGTATTTATAGCCTACTAACATTTAACCTAACAATGACCATTTTGCTCTAAAGTGAAAAAGACACTTAAGGTTGTTTGGACATAAAATTGCCCCTACAATTTTTTTCACCCTTCAAGCAATGGCATTGTGATACCCACAACAGTCTTGAGATTAAAAGTCTTGGGGGTCTTTGTATAGCAACACTTTTAGCACTGTTAGGCGCATCACGACTTCCATGCTTCGAAATTGCAGCACCCCCTTTCAAGGTGATGTTTTCTTCAAATTTAGGCCACTTTCGACTCCCTACATCACTCAATCAACTTGTTACATTCCCCATGACCCGATTGGCCAATTTGGTTCTCAAAAATGGCTTAAATAAAAAACAATTTATTAACAAAAAAACTAAAAATTGAAAAAACAAACCATATAAAAGAAATTTAAATTGCTTCAAAATAATCTCCTAAAGTGTATTAGAGAGTCTAACTTGACGTATCAAATTATGGCAGATCAAACCCCCCACACTTAAGTCTAACAAATGTACCTTTCAGTTACAAAAATAATTCAGAAAAACCCATTCACTTTGGTTCCTATACTATCAAGCAATTTGGGAAACATAAAATCCTATTGACTCTCTTGAATGAAGTTAGAAAGTATTTGTGATAATGTAACTGTTACAGAAAGATATATGGTTCCTTGAATTTTGTATCAAAGAGGTTGATTTCGATTAAACTTAAATCAGATTAAAAATTAATGATGAACAAACAATTCACACCATGAATTTCTTTTCACATAACACTACTAAATATGTAATGAGAGGTCCTGCAATCATTTTGCAGGTTAGTTCCCTCATGGTTTTCCAAAGGAAGACATTTACACATGTTTGAAGCATATCTAATAGCAAAGAAGAAAAATGTATCTACAGTGGTCAGGGGTGCTGAGTACGGGAAGTTATCTCCACTTTGAAATCGGGAGCGAAAAAATTTTCAAGCCATCACTAGCATTTCAACTTTTACATTACTCATAGATGATTTGATATCTATTTATGTATTTTTTTAGTTGAATTGAGCCACAAGCCATTTCAATCCCAATGGTATGCAAAGATGTGCAATTAGTACCTATGTTCATCAGGCTGCAACAAAATAGAAATTAACTATTAGTACCTATTCAATGAGGCTGTGTTGAAAGTTGGCAACAACGCAGCAGCATGCAAGTGACCAAGCAACAATGCAGTAGCATGCATGAAGCATGCAAATGACCTTTGTGTATTTTGGTTGTTGAACTTTTGTAATAGTTGACTTTTGTTAGTTTGATTGTAACTTTTGTTTTTGCTAAGGTTTAGTTAAATACTTAGCTGATTTAGTAGCTTTTAGGTTATGATTAAGCTGATTTAACAGCTTGGATACTAGGTCAAGCAAACTTTCTTTTCTTCCAATGTAACAGAACTACTTATGTACATGTAAAATTGCTTATTAAAGAAATGAAATTTGTTTGGATACTAGCTCAAGCAAACTTTCTTTTCTTCCAACATCCTTTTTGCTTATGTTTTTTATGTTTCAAACACAAATTTTTGTTGTTTTTATCATTAATTATTAATTTAAACTCAACAAATGGTATCAAGAGCCTGTCATCTTTGAGGGCCTTTGCTGTGTGTTTTTTGTGTTGATTCTTTGAGTGACTCGTGCTTAAAAGAAAAGAAACAGAAGTTGTCTTTGTTGGCTTGTTTGGTTGCTGCAAAAGGATAAGCTTTTCACTACCACCACACCTGTCTTTGCTGGTGAGGACTACAACATTTAGGCTGTGAAAATGAGGACATATCTGCAGGCTCATGATCTGTGGAGTGTTATTCTAGCAGACACAGAGGAACCACCTTTGAGAGCTAATCCAACCATAGCTCAAATCAGGTAGCATAATGAAGACTATCCCAAAAAGTATAAGGTTGTGTGATGCCATCAAAATGGAGTTTCAGATGTTATTTTCACAAGGATAATGGCTTGTGACACACCAAAGCAGGCCTGAGACAGACTCAAGGAAGAGTTTCAAGGGTTAAACAAGACCAGGAAGCAGTAGTTGATAACCTTGAAAAGGGACTTCGAGAATCTAAGGATGAAGGAGTCTAAAACCATCAAGCAGTATGTTGACAGGATTATGGCCACAGTCAACAACATAAGACTGCTTGAAGATGAGTTTAGTGACAAAAGGATAGTTGAAAAGGTCATTACAACTCTTCCAGAGAAGTATGAGTCAAAAATCTCTTCTTTGAAGGACTCGAGGGACCTATCAACTATACCCTTGACAGAGCTAATAAATGCTCTTTATGCACAAAAGAAAAGAAGAGAAAATAGAATAGAGGGGCATTCTGAGGGAGCCTTTTAGGCCAGGAGCAGAGAGAGCACAAGCTCGAGCTCAAGTTACAAGGGCAATAAGCCTTGGCTAGAAAAGAAAGAGAAAGGGAAGAAGGATGCTGCCAAAAAGAAGTTTCCACCATGCATTCACTGAAAGAAGTCCACTCATTTGGGAAAATACTATTGGTACAGGTCTGACATTTAATGTAGAAGCTGCAAGCAGCTTGGCCACATTGAGAAAGTTTGCAAGAATAAGGCAAAAACACAACCACAGCAGTAGAATCAAGCTCAAGCTGTTAAGGATGTTCAAGCTCAAGAGGAGCATGTTTTCACTACCTCTTGTTTTGCAAGTTTGAGCAAAGTCAGGAAGAATTGTATGATTAACAATGGCTGCACTCATCACATGGCTTCAGACAAAGGCATGTTCAGGGAGGTAGACACCAGCTTTGTGTCTAAAGTCAGAATTGGGAATGATGAGTTCATCAATGCCAAAGGCAAGGGCAAGGTTGTGATTTACACTCATTCAGGTTACAAAATCATCTCAGAAGTTCTTTTTGTACTTGATATTGACCAAAATCTACTTAGTGTTGGTCAGTTGTTAGAGAAGGGTTACTCCCTTATTTTTGAAAGAAAGACTTGTGTGATCAATGATGTTTTTTATCAAGTGCTAGTGACAGTAGCTATACATGATAGATCCTTCACTTTGGATGTGAATCAGTTAGAAGCAAAGGCACATACAGCTCTAACTAATGAATCATGTTTGTGGCACAAGAGATTGGGGCATGTGAACTATAAATCACTTGGCTTATTACACAAGATGATTTTAGTTGAAGACATGTCCAAGATCGAGCCTAAGAATGATGTGTGTAAGGTTTGTCAGCTTGGCAAGCAGACCAGACTGCCTTTTCCTATTAACAAAGCTTGGAGAGCTCAAGAGAGGCTCCAACTAGTCCATACAGACATTTGTGGACCTATGAAGATCTCATTTTTGAATGGCAGTAGGTATTTCACATTGTTCATTGATGATTGCACCAGATTCTACTGGGTGAGCTTTCTGAAACAAAAGTCAGATGTGGCTGACTTCTTTTGCAAGTTCAAGGCATTGGCTGAGAATCAAGCCAGTTGCAAGTTGAAGACATTAAGGTCTGATAATGGGACTGAATATGTATCTCAAAGGTTCCAGAAGATTTGTGATGAAGCTGGAATTCAACACCAATTAACCATTATCTACACACCACAATAGAATGGTGTTTGTGAGAGGAAGAATAGGACTATTCTCGATATGGCCAGGTGCCTATTGTTTGAAGGCAAGATGCCTAACAATTTTTGGGCTGAGGCTGTAAATACCTCTGTGTATTTGCTAAACAGGCTACAAACTAATTCAATCAAAGGCAAAACACCTTTTGAAGCTTGGTTTGGACACAAACCAAATATCTCACACTTGAAAGTGTTTGGTTGTTTATGCTATACAATAGTGCCAGCTGAGAAGATAACTAAACTGGAAAGAAGGCCCATGCCTAGAGTCTTTGTTGGCTACAGTAGTGTGAAGAAAGAGTATAGTGTCTTTGATCCATCTACTAAAAGGAAAAGGGTATAGGGTCTTTGATCCATCTACTAAAAGGATTGTTGTGAGTAGGGATGTGAAATTCAATGAAGAGAGTTGTTGGAAATCGGATGGAATAGATGCAAGCTTGACTGAGTAAGACCAGCATGATCTTGATTCGCAGCATGCTGAGATTGAAGCTAAAATTTGAGGATGATTATGATGATGCAACTGTCAGAGGCACTAGAACCTTAATGGACATCTATGAAATATGTGGTATGTCCATTGTTGAGCCTTCCTGCTTTGATGAGGCTACAAAGGAGGGCTGTTGGAACGAAGCAATAGAGGCAAAAATGAAGATGATCCACAAAAATAACACATATGATCTGGTTGATAGGCCAGCAAAATAGGAAATTTATTGGTGTAAAATAGGTGTTCAGGACCAAGAACAATGCAGATGGGTCACTGAACAAGTACAAAGCTAGGCTGGTTGTAACATGGTAGGCTGAACAAGTACCAAGAACAGTCAGCAACATGGTATCGATTTATTTGAAACCTTTACACCAGTTGCAAGGTTGGACACTATAAGGCTATTGTTTGCCTTGGCTGCTCAGAAGTAGTGGAAACTGCGTCAGTTGGATGTTAAATCCGCTTTTCTGAATGGATTTCTCAAGGAAGAGATCTTTGTTGAACAACCTGATGGATTCAAGGTTCTTGGTGAAGAGCACAAGGTCTCTAAGCTCAAGAAGGCCTTGTATGGCCTAAAATAAGTTTTAAGGGCCTGGTATGACAATATTGATGCATACTTGTCTAGGCTGGGGTTCAAGAAGAGCATTAGTGAGCCTACACTCTATGTGAAGAAGGTTGAAAAGGAAACCTTGTGATTGTGTCTCTGTATGTGGATGACTTATTGGTTACTAGTTGTAGGAGTGAGCTGATTGATGAATTCAAGAAGCAGATGTAAGATGATTTTGAGATGACTGATTTAGGATTGATGACTTACTTTCTTGGTATGAAAGTGAATCAGAATGAATAGGGTATTTTCATAAGCCAACAAGTCTTTGCATTGAAGGTCCTAAGCAAGTTTTGCATGAAAAATTGCAAACCTACTAACACTTCTGTGGCATAAGGAGAAAAACTCTCCAGCAACAGTGACAATGCTCGAGTTGAAGAGAAAAGCTATAAAAGTCTGGCTGGTTGCCTACTGTATTTGACAGCAACAAGGTTAGACATCAGGTACGCAATCAGCCTTCTATCGAGGTTCATGCATTACTACAATGTAGCTCATTTCAAGGCTGCTAAAAGAGTATTAAGGTATGTCAAAGGGACCTTAGGCTCAATGTAGCTTATTTCAATGCATTGCTGCAATGTAGCTCATTTCGCTCTAGGCTCAAGTGTTTTTAGTCGGAGTTCTAAGAAGCAACAGACAGTAGCTCAATCCACTGCAAAAGTAGAGTATATTGCAACTGCTACTGCTGTTAATCACGCCATCTGGCTTAGGAAGCTATTGAGTAACTTGAATGCTAATCAAGAGGAAGCAACAGAGATCAACATAGATAATCAGTCAGTTGTTGCTATTGCCAAGAATCCTGTATTCCATGGTAAGACTAAGCACTTCAAGATTAAGTATCATTTTGTAAGGGAGGCAGAATTGTCAAAGGAAATCAACCTAATCCATTGCTGCTTAGAGGTTCAGCTCGTAGACATTTTGACCAAGCCATTGGCTACTACAAGATTCGAGTATTTGAAGAAGGAAATTGGAGTTTGCTACTTTGTAGCCAAAGAAGAGTGTTGAAAGTTGGCAACAATGCAACAGCATGCAAGTGACCAAGCAATAATGCAACAACATGCATGAAGCATGCAAATGACTTTTGTGTATTTTGGTTGTTAAACTTTTGTAATAGTTGAATTTTATTAGTTTGATTGTAGCTTTTGTTTTTGCTAAGGTTTAGTTAAATACTTAGTTGATTTAGTAGCTTTTAGGTTATCATTAAGCTGATTTAATAGCTTGGGTACTAGCTCAAGCAAACTTTGTTTTCTTCCAATGTGATAGAACTACTTATGTACATGTAAAATTTCTTATTAATGAAATGAGAGTTGTCAAATTTGTTCTCTCATCCAACATCCGTTTTACTTCTTTTTTTATGTTTCAAACACAATTTTTTGTTGTTTTGATCATTGATTATTGATTTAAATTCAACAGGCTGGAATTTTGATGATTTTCGTTTAGTCTATTTCATACTTACATTATATGCGACTAGGGGTCTGCAGTAGTTGATGTTTGTGAGTACTGTACTGGTTGATCCGTACCCACTGTCTTTAAGGGAGACTATTGATCAATCAAGCTTGATTGACCAAGTATATTGATGGTTTTGAGCAGTGGCTCCAATGAGTGAAAATGACATCTGCATCGTTACAGTCCTTGGGACATGATTCTGTCCTTCAACTGATGACGTTCGCCTGGTTGGTTGTCTTTCAAATGAGTCTTGCCTTGATTTGGTTGCACTTTGTGATCTAGATTTGGCTCTTGAAGATCCTGTCTTAGCCATGTAATTGGGGAATAAGGGGTATTCATATGACATAGATTCCACATATTTAGTTCTTGGCAATTCTAAAGGTGGTTTGGAAATATCTGAATAGTTTCGGGGGCTGCTTTTTGATGGAGTGAAAGAATAGTCCTCAAAATGACCACTACATGCTCTGGGACTCATGTCTGTCAAAGCTGATGGTGGTGAAGATAACTGATAATTTTCTTGTTTGAAGCATGCACGACTTGAGGGATAATAACTCGAAAATCTATGTTCCACCACTCATTCTTCTTGTGAATGGTACGAATAGTTATTTCTGCTCGTCAAACATCTCTTTGAATCACCAAGATCTATCTCTTCAATCTTAATATTTTCTTTCATTTCTCTGTCGATCTCTTACATGAACCAAAGTCATATGGCAAATTAAATGTACAGGAATTTAATAGAAATTTTTGCAATGCTTCTAATTTTTAAGAAACAATACTAGGATCTTGTGTTTTGCTTGTAACTCTAACTTACTTGATATGCATACCTGAACCGGTGATCTGGTGTTGACCTTCTATGAGGTTATTGTCGCTAGCTAGCTGGCTTGACTACTTCAACC
The DNA here is from genome assembly GCF_007990345.1 of Gossypium hirsutum. Classification (NCBI taxonomy): domain Eukaryota; kingdom Viridiplantae; phylum Streptophyta; class Magnoliopsida; order Malvales; family Malvaceae; genus Gossypium; species Gossypium hirsutum. Next base: position 35,245,558 of record NC_053446.1, on the reverse strand, counting down.
ATTCGAATCCTCTGAGCTCGAGCTTTGTCTTGTGCTGCAAACGATGCCTGCATGCAACGCAAAGTAGCAATCACCTATTTTCTCACCAGGTGACCTCTTATCAGTGCCTATAACTTTACTAGTCCTTTTAATGCATTCAGAGCTTTTCTAGCCTGTTACAACACCAATGGATCCAACTTGATATTTCATATCATAATTTGTGAAATACATATAGTTTTGGGTGCCAAATTATACATTGGACGATTAATAAGTTACATACCAAATATGACCGGAAGACGGATTGAATTTTTGTGACTGCAGCTTCTTCAGCTGCGCCAACTTTCTCAGTGGCAGTAGTGGTTAAATGGATCACAGCTGCAACAGGAACGTCAGCAGATGCTACTGTTGCCACTGCGACAGCCATTGCATCCTTTTTCTGTTCATCCTTAGTGGCTTAATGGTTCCCTCCACTGAAGGCGGTGGAGTAGTTGGAGCTTGTTCTATAGAATTTATGCCCTTTGTAGGCGTTAACGTAGCTGACGACCTCTGAAAGCTCCATCTCCTTTTCTCTTTAGAACAAGTTGACGGGATTGAAATTGTAGTAGAATTATCTGGAGCAACCAACGAATTCTGATTACTTGCGTATTTCCCTTTCTCTTTCTCCTTAACTTTTTTGCCTGTTAAGAAGCTTTTAAGCCATTTTCTCGTCTTCCCTATTTCCCTTAACAGCTCTGTAGAACTCCACTTTCCACAGTTGCATCAGACAAGATCATACAAAGACGACAGCAACAAGTGATGTATAGATCTCCATGGCTATAAATTTTAGCTTTCACCATGTAATGGGCTTCCTTATTAAAGCATATCTTAATTACACATTTCAATTTTTTTCTTGTCTTTTTTGACAGCCTAATCTTACTGTTGCATTATTGTTCAGAGGATAATTTGGTAATGCTCATTAAGCCCTGAATGATAGCTTTCGAAAGAATGAAGAAGCTGCCTTGTCTTTCATTCTCAAACTGATAGCCTTTTGTAGAGGGCTATTCTCTCTTTACATTATCTGAATAGGGAAATCATTACATTTGAAACTTTGATTAAAACTTTTCAGAGAATATATTCTCTGATTACAAAAATAAAAATTACAGAACTATTCACTTGTCTTTTCTTAGAGGGAATATTTCCTGTTCACACATTATTTTGTTGCAGAGAATCTCTCATGTTCACACATCATTTCTTGGAGGGAATCTTTCTTGTTCACGCATTATTTTGTTGCAGGAAATCTCTCCTGTTCACACATCATTTCTTGTAGGGAATCTCTCCTGTTCATACATCATTTCTGGTATCATTTCTTTTTGGACCTGGTGATGGTTACTGAAGTGGTATCATCTGTAAGATTCACCGTCTTGATTAAGGATGCTGAAGATTCATCTTCAGATTCAGATAATGAGCTGAGCATTTCAGCAATGAGTTTTTTGTATTCTTTTTTGGTCTTGGCTTGAGCTAACATTGCACTAGCTGTCGACTTTGCTTGAAGAAATTTTGCTGTGGTTTGATCCGGGGCTGCGGACTTAATAATCTTGGATTCTTGTTGAAATAATTATCCAAATATTTTGAATCATATTTTTGCCTCTCTCACCCCACCATTTAGTCCTGTAGTTGCAAACTAATAATGAAATTCTAGTATATTGGTCTTGCTCATAAGAATATTTCCATGAGACAATCCAAGAAATGCATAGTTTTGAGAAAAAATGGATTGTCGTGTAAATGTGTTTTTGATTTGGTTTGGGATGAAATCTGTCAAAGAATTTGGGCCATAAGTTTTGAACTTTTTCTGGTAGTATCTCAAAGGATGATGGTCCATACCAATTCCACCACTCTTGGAACCAGTTTGGGAATTTTAATTGGGTGCGATATTTGAAATATATGAGCGAAGAATGTCTCATGTGTTGGTTGTTCATTAAGAAGGCATTGTACAATGCCATTTGGTAATCCCAATATGTAAAATATGGGTAATGGTCTATTTTGGTGGTAAATTTGGCTGGGAATTTCTTTGGAGTATTTGGGTTTTCACTCCAATCTCTTGGTCGAAGAATTTTTAATATTTGGGCTGTTGAATGGGCAATAAAATTTGGATCTTTTGGATCTGTGTAATGTTTGAACAATACTAACCCAGTTTCGACCAGTATATTTGTAACAACCCGGTTTTGACCCTAATCGGAACAGTGGTTTCGGGACCACAAATCCAAGTCTAAAAAATATTTTAATATTATTTTACGTGTTTATTATGTGTGAATTTACTTGTGTGAAAGTTTCATGAATTAATTTTATTGCTGTGTGCTTAATTTGAGAAAATGGCTAAATCGCATAAAATAAAAATTTGATGGCTAAATATGAAAGTGCTTAATTATTTTTGTCTTTATAATTTGGAGGTTTCATCTTGAAATTTAGCCAATATTAATGGTAGTGGACGGCAATGATGGCTATTATATATATATTATATATATATTAAATATAAAAGTAAAATAATAATGGTATAATATATTGAAAATAATAAAACTTAAAATAAACAAAGCCATGCATGTTATCTTTCTCATTGCCAAATATACAAAAGAAAAAGAAGAAAAAAATAGCAAGCTAGGTTCGGCACTTATTTTGCTTGATTAAGATATGTTTAGGTTTTAATTTTTAATAATTTTTACGTTTTTGAGATCGTTGCTTTGTGTTCTTCAAAACCCATGTTTTAATTTTGTGAATTGTTGATGATTTTGAAATGTGCCATTGATGAATGCTTGGACTTTGTGATAGTTGATGATGAAAAATGAAAGATATGTGATAGATTAATATGTTTTGTATTGGGATTTTTAGTGAAATTGAGTAAATAGGGCTAAATTGTGAAATTAAATTTTTGGGGGACTAAAATGTGAAATAAATGAAATGTGTGGACTAGTATGAAGACAAGGAACATTCGGCCCTAGCTTAGTGAGGGAAAATTTTGTGTATTTTGTGTTTTGTGCAAAAAGGACTAAATAGCAAAAAGTGTAAATATTAGGGGCAAAATAGTAATTTGCCAAATTATGTGTTTTTGGATTAAATTGAATGTGTTAATAAATAAATTATCTTATTTTGAATATATTTAGATCGAGAACCAAAGAAATCGGAGTTAGATCGGGGAAAAGCCAAATTAGTCAAATAATCGTCCGACTTTGATTTTCAATCTTCCGAGGTAAGTCTATTAGCTATTTAATGTCATAAAAACAATATATAAGTATGTATATGTATTTATTTTTGATGAATTATAATTTAAAGTATATCGGTTGAATAAATTAAAAGTATGATTGGCTTATATGTATTTTCTTTTATATTCGAACCTAGAGGTTTATACTTATATAGGTAATTGAATTTAGCTAAAGTGCAAAGGTAAATAAGTATATATGTAACACCCCTTACCCGAGACCGTCTCCGGAATCGAGTACGAGATGTCATCCAATTTAACTTACCGATTCGGAGCATAAAAATTTGCTTTTAAAATTAAATTTACTGTTCATAACAACACTGTCCACCTGCGCAACTGTCACTAATTTAATTATAACTTGAGTTACGAAACTCAAAATTTAAATCCGTAAATTTTCTGTGAAACTAGACTCATATTATTACTTACCATAAAATTTTCAGAATTTTTGACTCAGCACATTAGTACAGTTTATTCATTAAAGTATCCCCTGTTTCACAGCTCGACAGATCTGACCTCTTGGCGCTAAAAATCAAATATCTAATTGTACAGAATTCATATAAGGTTACCATTAATTTATTTTTAAAATAGACTCACGAAGGAATCTAAACATATAAATTATGACCTATAATTATTTCCGTACAATTTATAATGATTTTATAAAGTTAGAACAGGGGACTTCAAAAACCATTCTGACCCTGTCTCACTAAAATTTAAATATCTCAAAATATAAAATTCCTTTCCTACACCGTTTCTTTCATGTAAAAATAGACTTGATAAGCTTTAATTCTATATATCATTCACCCTCTAATTCCATTTCTAGTATTTATGGTGATTTTTCACATTCACATCACTGCTGCTGTCAAAGAAACTGCTTCTTTGAATTAGTTACCATTTAAACATACATAACTCCAAAACATATTCTTTAATAACTACTTCAATAGCTAACATTAGCCATATCATTTGGACATGCTCAAAATGATTAAGACTCTATACATGCCATAGTTTAGACATTTTGAAAAGCACATAATACCGAGATGGTTATGATAGTGTGATACGAGCTCCGACGGTCCACTATTCGATCAAGTTCAAATCACTATAAAACAAAGGAAAGAAAGAGATGTGTAAGCTATAAATAGCTTAGTAAGTTACATGTAAACAATAATTACTCAATTAATAATTAACACTTTTAACATATAACTAATCAAAACATTTCTTAGCAATTTCAATCACTTACACATACACAATCTTACCAATTTACTTGCATATACATTTTCACACTTAACATTTCATATTCACTTTAATTCATTATTAATCCCGTTGAACACTTGGAATATACACGGATACGTAGAGATTTAGCACATAAGTGCCACACTGATATGTAGCCGAAGCTACCACTGATATGTAGCCGAAGCTACCACTGGATGTAGCCAAAGCTACCACTGAAATGTAGCTGAAGCTACCACTGATCAATAACACTGGAAATGTCCACGGGCCTGCTCACACAAGCTGTCAGGTGTCTGCAACACATGCTAGATCACCCAGCACCCAGGACTCACTGTAACACTGTAATACTGGTCTCTAGTGACATGTCACTTGTATCCAATTCTATTCCTAAGTTCAACCGGGAATTTACACTTAACACTTTATTTTCAACACTTTATCACTTGAATAATTCATGAACAACTTTCCTTCCACATTCAATATTAATTCACATATCAAATATAATTCACAATTTATACAAATATAACTATTATTTACATATAACTTACCTCGGATGCAAAACGACTATTTTTGTAATTTAGTCGATAACTTTCTCTTTTCCCCGATCACTTGCACTATTTCTTCTTTCTTGATCTATATTAACACAATTTAATACATTTTATCAATATTCCATTCAAATACAATTCATACACAACATTTTGACACATTTACATTTTTCCCCATAACTTTTCAAAAATTCCACTTTTGTCCCTAAGCTCGTAAAAATAAAATTCTCTAAATTCTTAAATTTCAAACTTCACTAAATCATATTTCATGCTCATAACGGGCCTCAATTTCACAAAATCACAACTTTATGCACACTTTACCATCTTTCACACTTTAGCCCTTTTTCTACATTTTTCATTGAAATTCATCTAGTAAAACTTGTAATTAACACTTCAAACATTCATTATCTAACATCACTAATCAATTTACAATTATATCATGAATGGGTCAATTTTTAAACTTTAATTTCATTTAAATTAAATGGTAGAAACATGAAATTCAAGCTTCAATAAGCATAAAAATACGAAAATAATTAAAAACGAGGCAAGAAATCACTTACAATTGAGCTTAGGAAAATCAAAACCCTTAACTATGGTAACCTGAAACTTTCGGCAGCAAGCTTCTGATTTTTTGAAGAAGATGGACACTTATTTTCTCTTTATTTTGTCTTTTACCCAATTTGGACAAAAATGCCCTTGACCCATTACTTAGATATTTTTCTAGAAATACCCTTTTGTGTCCATAACACTAATTTATGGTCTAATTGCCACATAAACACTTCCAATTTCATGCAATAATTCAATTAAGTCATTTAATCACTAATTAGACACACTTTGCATTTTTCTCAATTTAGTCCTAAAAATTCAATTAAGCACTAAAGCATTAAAATTTCCTATCCATATTTTCACACAATATTTCAATCAATCAGTAACTAATAAAAATTTATAAAATTAAACTATTTCACTTCGGATTTGTGGTTACGAAACCACTATTCCGATTAGGCCCTATTTCGGGCTATCACAATATACATAAATGTTAATGAATCTAGTTGAAGTATAAGAGTTTTATATATATACAGGGTTCGAATTCATACACGTATATACATGTATAAATTATTGATTTAATCAAAGATATGTATATGTATATAAGTGTTCTTAGAGATTCGTAAATATACATAGATATAAGAGTTTTATTATTAAACATGTAAATATACATGTATATATACACTTTTGAATCGAATTAAGATGTGTCATTATAAAAGTATATGCGGTTTGAGTGTACATGTATGCATGTATAAGATTTAGTTTTGAAATTTGTTATTAGATGATATTTGCATATGTTAGTTTTGATCATGTATATATATGTGTGTAAAATTTTAATATGTTGGAATGTAAAGTGTATATTATTCAAGAATATTTTTAGTTAAATAGTATTATATTTGTAGTAGGATTTGAAGTATAAGGTTATGCATAAATATGTTCAGTTGATTTATTGAATTGTCAAATTGGATTTGGTGGTTGAGTTTTATATATATATTCATGTGTTTCTATGATATAAATTTTGAGTTTCGAGCTGAATATTTAAGCATGGAATTTATATACCTATATAGTTCGAAAATGAGTAATATTTGGGTGAATTGAGTGTTTGAGCTTGGGGCCTAAAATGATTATTGTCAATGAGATAATTCAGACTTTACGTCTAGCAGGCTTGATGCCGGTGAAATGTTTCAGACTATACGTCTAGCAGGCTTGACGCCGGTGAAATATTTCGGACTTTACGTCTAGCAGGCTAATTGCCAGTGTATTGAATCAGGTTTTAAGCCTAGCACGCTAAGTGCCGGTGAATCTGTTGAAATTGTGTGAATTGTTCAGATTTATGTGTTTGAAGATGTTGTGCATAAACTGGACATAGGTGGTTGATATATATATATATTTATGGGTGCATTTGGTATAAGAAACTGATGAGTAATCTTATGTGCAATTGCTAATACATATATGTGTAAATATTTGTTTATAAGTAAAAGTTGAATGCGAATGTATTCGGTTATAGGCATAAATATGAGTTAGGTTAAAAGTTTATGATCGATATATATATACATGTATAATGAGATATGAAATGTGATTGATAAAGTTATATATATATTCGATTGTATGTGCATGATAAGTACATATATGACTTTGGATAAATGTATGTGGTAAATACATGTACACATTTGGTTATAATATTTGTTAAGCTTATGTATATATGCACTCGGCTAATATGTTTAAAGTGTATATACATCTGGTTCTAATATTTGTCATGCATATATGTATATATGCATTCGGCGATTCATGGTTGTAGATTATATGCATAAAATGTATATACATTTGTCTGTTTGGGTGTATTAGATAAATACACATCCTTTTAAAATTTAAACAAATGTTTGATTAGTAATTATAATTGATAATTGTGATTTCAATAAATTTTCTTAAAGAATTATATGATTCTTTTATATGTATTTAGGTATGCTATAGACTTACTAAGCTATAAAAGCTTACTTTGTTTGTTTTTGCCCATTTGTTTTTATAGATTTTAGAGACGCGTTACGAGCTCGGGGATCATCAGCATAGTCTATCACACTATCGATTACTTTTGGTATTTTGTTAAATATTTGAACTCAATCTTATGGCATGTATAGGTTTGAGTACGATGTTGATTATATTTTGATTGTAAATTATAAATAGCTATGCAAAAGTAATTTTAATTTTCATATTTGTGATCAGTTTGATTTTAAAAATGGTTGTGTTTGTTCAGTAATGCCTCGTAACCATACTTCAGCGACGGATACGGGTTAGGGGTGTTACATTTTATTGGTATCAGAGCTACGGTTTAGTCGATTCTCGGACTAACGTAGTGTGTATGAGTCTAGCTATACATGCCATAATTTTTATATTGAGATAGTGTGATGACTGCTGACATCTAAAAATGTGTTTTCGTATAGTAATGGATCCCGAACGAGCCGTAGCCGATGATGTTGAGAGTATAGCGCCTGCTCCCGCGCAAGGGACAGAGTCGGTAGATTCTCAACTGACCTCGAGTAATCAGGAGGGAGAGGCTAAACAAGCCTTTTACCAAATGATGAATGACTGGTTTACTCAATATGTCCGAACAAATCCGGTTGTACAATAACCTCCACCCCCGGCTAATCCATCTTCGGTTCCTGTTATACCTGAAGTAAGTGATCCGATGAGATTACTTAAACCTCCTGTTGATAAAATTCAAAAACACGGGGCTGAAGAGTTCAAAGCTACTGATGATGATGATGCTGAGCGAGCTGAATTATGGCTAGATAATACTATTCAAGTATTTGATGAGTTATCTTGCACCCCTGACGAGTGCTTGAAATGTGCCATATCCTTGCTACGGGACATTGCATATCACTGGTGGAATACACTAGTATCGGTGGTTCCGAAAGAGCGAGTGACCTGGGAATTCTTTCAAACTGAGTTCCGTAAGAAATACATCAGCCAGAGATTCATTGATCAGAAACGTAAAGAATTTCTTGAATTGAAACAGGGTCGTATGACAGTGACAGAATATGAGCGAAAATTTGTGAGACTCAGTAGATATGCTCGAGAGTGTGTTTCGACTGAAGCTATCATGTGTAAAGGATTTGAAGATGGGCTAAATGAAGAAATTAAACTGTTAGTTGGTATACTTGAGATAAAGGAGTTCGTAGTACTTGTTGAACGAGCTTGTAAAGCTGAGGAGCTCGGGAAATAGAAGAGGAAAGCTGACTATAAAGCTCGAGATTCCCGTAAACGATCATTTAGTAAATCGTTCCAGTCGACCTCAAGGAAATCCAGAGAGGATCATAGTCGATCTAAAGCTACTGCAGGGTTTCCTAAGTATGATCGAGATAGACCCCCTGTGAGTTCACGAGCTACTTCAGTAGCTAGCATTGGTAGTGTTCGACAAAATAGATCAGAGTGCAAGCATTGTGGGAAATGGCATCCTAGAGATTGTAGATTACATGATCGGTCTTGCTTCAAGTGTGGTTCAAAGGATCATTTCATTCGAGAGTGTCCGATGGTAGCTGATCAAAATACTGTGCAGAATACCAGACTGAGTAATGTGTCAGTACGGGGTAGACCGCCAAGGCATTTGAGTAATGTAAGTGGTAGTTAGAGAGGAACAAAGGACACATCAGTTCGATCTGAGTCTCGTGCACCTGCCAGAACATATGCTATCTGGGCTCGAGAGGAGGCTTCTTCTCCAGATGTTATTACTGGTACTTTCACTCTTTATGATACTAATGTTATTGCGTTGATTGATCCTGGTTCGACTCATTCTTATATGTGTGAGACCTTAGTATTCAGTAAGACTCTACCTGTTGAGTCTACTGAGTTTGTAATTAAAGTATCAAACCCCCTGGGCCGGTGTGTGTTGGTTGACAAAGTGTGTAAGAATTGTCCGTTGATGATTCGAGATTTATGTTTTCCAGCTGATTTGATGTTGTTACCATTCGACGAGTTTGATATAATTCTGGGTATGGATTGGTTAACTCTGCATGATGCTATAGTAAACTGCAAACGGAAAACTATTGATCTACGGTGTCAGAATGATGAGATTATTCGGATTGAATCTAATGACCTGAATGGTTTACCAGCAATAATATCCTCGATGTTGGCTCAGAAGTATATGAGAAAAGGTTGTGAAGCTTACCTTGCATTTGTTCTTGATAGCAAAGTGACCGAAAAGAAGATTGAATCTGTGCCAGTAGTGTGTGTATTCAGACGTGTTTCCTGAAGAATTACCGAGTTTGCCACCTATTCGAGAGGTAGAGTTTGGTATTGAGTTAGTACCAGGGACGACTCCAATCTCGATAGCTCCGTACCGTATGGCACCGACCGAATTAAAAGAATTGAAAGTACAGTTGCAAGAGTTGACTGATAAAGGTTTTGCACGACCGAGTTTCTCTCCTTGGGGTGCACCAGTTCTATTTGTGAGAAAGAAAGATGGAACGATGAGAATGTGCATTGATTACCGGCAACTCAATAAGGTGACTATAAAGAATAAGTATCCGTTACCACGGATTGATGATTTGTTCGATCAGTTGAAAGGGGCTACTATGTTTTCGAAGATAGATCTGAGATCAGGCTACTATCAGTTGCGAGTTAAAGACTCTGATGTGCAAAAGACTGCTTTCCGAACGAGGTACGGACATTATGAGTTTCTTGTTATGCCTTTCGGACTTACTAATACACCTGCTACTTTCATGGATTTGATGAATCGGATCTTTAGAAAGTATCTGGATTGGTTTGTGGTAGTATTTATTGATGACATTTTGATCTACTCTCGTGACGAAAATGAGCATGCCGAACATCTGAGACTTGTGTTACAAACTTTGCGAGATAAGCAGTTGTATGCAAAGTTTAGTAAATGTGAGTTCTGGTTACGTGAAGTCAGTTTTCTGGGCCATGTTGTATCAGCATCGGGTATTCGGGTTGATCCAGGTAAAATTTCAGTTATACTTGATTGGAAACCTCCGAGGAATGTTTCGGAAGTTCGAAGCTTTCTGGGGCTCGCTGGTTATTATAGACGGTTCATGAAAAGGTTCTCTGTGATTGCGACCCCGATGACAAAGTTACTACAAAAAGACGTTAAGTTCGAGTGGTAAGAAAAGTGTCAGAAAAGTTTTGATCAATTGAAAGTTCTTTTGACCGAAGCTCCAGTCTTAGTTCAGCCAGAATCGGGTAAAGAGTTTGTTATTTATAGTGATGCATCCTTAAATGGTTTGGGCTATGTTTTGATGCAGGAAGGCAAAGTTGTAGCCTATGCCTCGAGACAGTTAAAGCTGCACGAAAAGAATTACCCGACTCACAATCTGGAATTGGCCGCTATTGTATTTGCGTTGAAAATATGGCACCACTATCTGTTTGGAGAAAAATGTCATGTTTATTCCGATCACAAAAGCCTGAAATATTTGATGACTTAGAAATATTTGAATTTGAGACAGCGTTGATGGTTAGAATTACTAAAAGATTACGAGCTTGTGATTGACTATCATCCGGGAAAGGCTAATGTTGTTGTTGATGCCCTAAGTCGAAAATCACTGTTTGTTTTGCGTGCAATGTACGCGCATATGGCTATGTCTGATGATGGTGCGATAGTAGCTGAGTTAAAAGCAAAACCGTTATTTGTTCAACAGATTTGTGAAGCTCAGAAAGTCGATGATGATTTAATTGCAAAACAAGCTCAGTGTGACTTAAATGTTGATTCAGAGTTTCTAGTTGATGCTGAGAAGTGTTTGAGATTCAGAAACTGATTATGTGTTCCAAAAAATCCGGAGTTAATTCAGATGATTTTGAATGAAGCCCATAATAGTAGATTTTCTGTTCATCCGGGTAGCACGAAAATGTATAACGATCTGAAACAGCATTATTGGTGGCATGGTATGTAACGAGACATTTCTGACTTTGTTTTGAAATGTTTAATATGTCAGCAAGTAAAAGCCGAGCATCAGGTACCTTCTGGATTGCTTCAGCCGATCATGAGACCTGAATGGAAATGGGACAGAGTTACGATGGATTTTGTATCTGGTTTACCGTTAACACCTAGCAAGAAAGATGCAATTTGGGTTGTTGTTGATAGATTGACAAAATCGGCTCACTTTGTTCCGGTTCGTATTGATTATTCACTTGATAAACTTGTTGAATTGTACATTTCTCAGATTGTGAGATTGCACGGAGTGCCTATTTCTATTATTTCGGACAGAGACCCGAGATTTACATTTCGATTTTGGAAGAAATTACAAGATGCTTTAGGTACGAAGCTACATTTTAGCACAGCTTTTCATCCGCAAACAGATGGTCAATCTGAGCGAATCATTTAGATACTTGAGGATATGTTGAGATGTTGCATTCTCGAGTTTGAAGGTACGTGGGAACGATACTTACCTTTGATTGAATTTGCTTATAATAATAGCTTTCAATCTAGTATCAAAATGGCACCTTACGAAGCTTTGTACGGTCGTAAATGTCGTACACCATTGTATTGGACCGATCTCAGTGAAAATAAGATACACGGGGTTGATTTGATTAAAGAGACCGAACAGAAAGTGAAAGTGATTCGGGATAGTCTGAAATCAGCATCGGACTGTCAGAAATCTTATGCGGATTTGAAAAGAAAGGATATAGAATTTCAGATCGGGGACAAAGTGTTTTTGAAAGTATCACCGTGGAAGAAAATACTCAGATTCAGTCGTAAAGGCAAATTGAGTCCAAGATTCATTGGACCGTATGAGATTATAGAGCGTGTCGGACCGGTTGCTTATAGATTGATGTTACCACCTGAACTAGAAATGATTCACAATGTATTTCATGTTTCGATGCTTAGGAGATACCGGTCTGATCCTTCACATGTAATTAGTCCGACAGAGATTGAAATTAACTTTGATATGTCATATGAAGAAGAACCGATTAGCATTCTGGCTCGTGAGATTAAAGAATTACGGAATAAGAAAATTCCGTTAGTTAAAGTATTGTGGCATAAACACGGAGTTGAAGAAGCAACTTGGGAGTCAGAAGATACGATGAAAGAGCGTTATCCAAACCTATTCACCGGTAAGAATTTTCGGGGACGAAAATCCCTAAAGGGGGAAGAGTTGTAACAACCCGGTTTTGACCTTAATCGAAACAATGGTTTCGGGACCACAAATCCGAGTCTAAAAAATATTTTAATATTATTTTACGTGTTTATTATGTGTGAATTTACTTGTGTGAAAGTTTCATGAATTAATTTTATTGTTGTGTGCTTAATTTGAGAAAATGGCTAAATCGCATAAAATAAAAATTTGATGGCTAAATATGAAAGTGCTTAATTATTTTTGTCTTTATAATTTGGAGGTTTCATCTTGAAATTTAGCCAATATTAATGGTAGTGGACGGCAATGATGGCTATTATATATATATATATTATATATATATTAAATATAAAAGTAAAATAATAATGGTATAATATATTGAAAATAATAAAACTTAAAATAAACAAAGCCATGCATGTTATCTTTCTCATTGCCAAATATACAAAAGAAAAAGAAGAAAAAAATAGCAAGCTAGGTTCGGCACTTATTTTGCTTGATTAAGGTATGTTTAGGTTTTAATTTTTAATAATTTTTACGTTTTTGAGATCGTTGCTTTGTGTTCTTCAAAACCCATGTTTTAATTTTGTGAATTGTTGATGATTTTGAAATGTGCCATTGATGAATGCTTGGACTTTGTGATAGTTGATGATGAAAAATGAAAGATATGTGATAGATTAATATGTTTTGTATTGGGATTTTTAGTGAAATTGAGTAAATAGGGCTAAATTGTGAAATTAAATTTTTGGGGGACTAAAATGTGAAATAAATGAAATGTGTGGACTAGTATGAAGACAAGGAACATTCGGCCCTAGCTTAGTGAGGGAAAATTTTGTGTATTTTGTGTTTTGTGCAAAAAGGACTAAATAGCAAAAAGTGTAAATATTAGGGGCAAAATAGTAATTTTCCAAATTATGTGTTTTTGGATTAAATTGAATGTGTTAATAAATAAATTATCTTATTTTGAATATATTTAGATCGAGAACCAAAGAAATCGGAGTTAGATCGGGGAAAAGCCAAATTAGTCGAATAATCGTCCGACTTCGATTTTCAATCTTCCGAGGTAAGTCTATTAGCTATTTAATGTCATAAAAATAATATATAAGTATGTATATGTATTTATTTTTGATGAATTATAATTTAAAGTATATCGGTTGAATAAATTAAAAGTATGATTGGCTTATATGTATTTTCTTTTATATTCGAACCTAGAGGTTTATACTTATATAGGTAATTGAATTTAGCTAAAGTGCAAAGGTAAATAAGTATATACATAAATGTTAATGAATCTAGTTGAAGTATAAGAGTTTTATATATATACAGGGTTCGAATTCATACACGTATATACATGTATAAATTATTGATTTAATCAAAGATATGTATATGTATATATGTGTACTTAGAGATTCGTAAATATACATAGATATAAGAGTTTTATTATTAAACATGTAAATATACATGTATATATACACTTTTGAATCGAATTAAGATGTGTCATTATAAAAGTATATGCGGTTTGAGTGTACATGTATGCATGTATAAGATTTAGTTTTGAAATTTGTTATTAGATGATATTTGCATATGTTAGTTTTGATCATGTATATATATGTGTGTAAGATTTTAATATGTTGGAATGTAAAGTGTATATTATTCAAGAATATTTTTAGTTAAATAGTATTATATTTGTAGTAGGATTTGAAGTATAAGGTTATGCATAAATATGTTCAGTTGATTTATTGAATTGTCAAATTGGATTTGGTGGTTGAGTTTTATATATATATTCATGTGTTTCTATGATATAAATTTTGAGTTTCGAGCTGAATATTTAAGCATGGAATTTATATACCTATATAGTTCGAAAATGAGCAATATTTGGGTGAATTGAGTGTTTGAGCTTGGGGCCTAAAATGATTATTGTCAATGAGATAATTCAGACTTTACGTCTAGCAGTCTTGATGCCGGTGAAATGTTTCAGACTATACGTCTAGCAGGCTTGACGCCGGTGAAATATTTCGGACTTTACGTCTAGCAGGCTAATTGCCAGTGTATTGAATCAGGTTTTAAGCCTAGCACGCTAAGTGTCGGTGAATCTGTTGAAATTGTGTGAATTGTTCAGATTTATGTGTTTGAAGATGTTATGCATAAACTGGACATAGGTGGTTGATATATATATATTTTTATGGGTGCATTTGGTATAAGAAACTGATGAGTAATCTTATGTGCAATTGCTAATACATATATGTGTAAATATTTGTTTATAAGTAAAAGTTGAATGCGAATGTATTCGATTATAGGCATAAATATGAGTTAGGTTAAAAGTTTATGATCGATATATATATACATGTATAATGAGATATGAAATGTGATTGATAAAGTTATATATATATTCGATTGTATGTGCATGATAAGTACATATATGACTTTGGATAAATGTATGTGGTAAATACATGTACACATTTGGTTATAATATTTGTTAAGCTTATGTATATATGCACTCGGCTAATATGTTTAAAGTGTATATACATCTGGTTCTAATATTTGTCATGCATATATGTATATATGCATTCGGCGATTCATGGTTGTAGATTATATGCATAAAATGTATATACATTTGTCTGTTTGGGTGTATTAGATAAATACACATCCTTTTAAAATTTAAACAAATGTTTGATTAGTAATTATAATTGATAATTGTGATTTCAATAAATTTTCTTAAAGAATTATATGATTCTTTTATATGTATTTAGGTATGCTATAGACTTACTAAGCTATAAAAGCTTACTTTGTTTGTTTTTGCCCATTTGTTTTTATAGATTTTAGAGACGCGTTACGAGCTCGGGGATCATCAGCATAGTCTATCACACTATCGATTACTTTTGGTATTTTGTTAAATATTTGAACTCAATCTTATGGCATGTATAGGTTTGAGTATGATGTTGATTATATTTTGATTGTAAATTATAAATAGCTATGCAAAAGTAATTTTAATTTTCATATTTGTGATCAGTTTGATTTTAAAAATGGTTGTGTTTGTTCAGTAATGCCTCGTAACCCTACTTCGGCGATAGATACTGGTTAGGGGTGTTATAATATTTTCATAATACTGTTGGGGTTTTTGAGAATCCAATGGTTTGAAATGCCATCCATTGAAAAGTTCATTTGCAAGTATTTGTGGAGATTTTTCTGAAAATTCTTCCTCCATAACAAGAATTTTTTCAAAATATCTGTATGGAAAATATTGTGAAGATCTTTGTGTAGCTGTCTGTGAAGACACTGCTATCTCTTTTGGAAAAACATCTTGGAGAGAAATCTCTTTTAAAACATTTTTAAGAGATTTTGGTTTATGTAAAATAATCTCTTTATTTTTTGAAACCTTTGCTGCTTAGCAGCAATTTGTTTAAAAGGAGTTTCCACTTTCATTTGTGTAAAGGCCAATGCTACTTCCGGAAATTGAGATAGGGACTCAATCCATTTTTTGATTTGAGAACCAATCTCATTTGGATCTTGTGCATCTTAAATTATTGTATTTTTGGAGGATTTTGATGATGATGATGATTTCTCATCTTCTTCATGGCAAATTTCATACCATCACTTAATTGGTTTTGAGGTGATTTGGGTTTTTGATGATTCTTCTATTTTCCTGTTTCCTTTGTCTCGAAGTTTGGGGGCATTTTTGAAGAAACTATCTGGTGAGAAAATCAGGCAAATAATTAGTTTCTCCTTTGATGTATTCAATATCAAAATCAAATATGCTCAAGATTGCTTGCTATCTTGCAAAAATCTGTTTTGAGGTAATGTGTTGAACATCTTATTGTAAAACTTTTTTTGTTGATTTGCAATCGATTCGTAAAAGAAATTTTTGATTTAATAAATCACTTTGGAATTTTGTAATGCACAAAAAAATTGATAAAATTTCTTTTTTAATGGTACTATAATTTTGCTGAGTAGGATTTCAGTGTCTGGAAGTAAACTGGACTATTTGCTCTTGTCCTCCTTTAACTTGTTTTAGGATCCCACCATATCCTATTTCAGAAGCATCTGTCTCAACTATCTTGGGGGCATTTGGATTAGCTAAATATAAACAAGGAAGCTTAGTGAT
Source organism: Gossypium hirsutum (assembly GCF_007990345.1). NCBI lineage: Eukaryota > Viridiplantae > Streptophyta > Magnoliopsida > Malvales > Malvaceae > Gossypium > Gossypium hirsutum. The sequence goes on along the minus strand of NC_053446.1, from coordinate 35,228,863 downwards.
TTGTTTTTTGATTTGGGTGATAATATTGGTATGGTTATTTTTCCAAGGTTGTAGATTCTTTTTGAGCCTATCATATAACGGTTTACATAATTTGCTCAGACCTGGATAAAAGTCTATGACATAATTGAGGCCTCCTAAGAACATTTGTAATTGAACCTTATCAAGAATTTAGTCTGGAAATTTACCAGCAAACTCTATAGATCGTTCTATTGGAGTAATGGTTCCTTGGATAATATAATGACCTAAAAACCTTACTTTGGTTTGGAACAAACTTATTTTGGATTTAGAAACTACTCAACCATTATTTCTTATGACTTTTATAAAGATCGATATATGTTTGAAGTGTTTTTCTAAATTTTCTGAAAATACTAATACATCATCGATTTATACTATTGTGAATTGAGAATGTTGGTAAAAAATATCATTCATTATTCTTTGAAACTCAGATGGAGCATTTTTTAACCCAAAAGGCATTACATTCCATTCATATTGTCCAAATGGTACGGTAAATGTTGTTTTATATCTTTCTTCTTCTTTTATTTGGATTTGCCAAAATCCAGATTTCATGTCAAATTTTGAGAAAATATTTGCATTACAAAGTTTTTGTAACAAATCTTTCTTATTTGGTATTAGGTATCTAATCAATTTTAAGGCTTGATTAAGAGGTTTATAATTAATTACTAATCTTGGTGTTGCTCTTTCAAGTTCTGCATTTTTTATTACATGGAATGCTGAACAACTCCAAAGGGAACTGCTCTTCCTAATTAAATTTTTATTAAGAAGGTCTTGTATTTCTTTTCTACAAAATTTTTCCATATCTTTGTTCATTTGTATGGGTCTTGCTTTTGTGGGTATTTGTCTTTCATCAAAATCGTTTTCATATGGTAATGTTACTTCGTGTTTTTTTCTATTCCAGAAGGTATTAGGAATGTCAGAACAAATTGTTGATTCTATTTCTTTTTTAATTTGATTTATTCTTTTTTGTATTTCTCTTTTTCTTAATTGTTCCGTTAATTTTTTAAAACATATTTCTTCTTTTAGAAAAGAGATTTGCTTCTGTTTGTAATTAATTAAATTATTAATTTACCCATTATGAATGGATAAAGATTTTAACAGGTTGAGATTTCTTATTTTCAATTTTTCTACAAAAAAAAATTATACCTTAGTGTTTAAAACTTTGGTGGAGATAGAATTATTTGTTACATTATAAGGTTTAAGTAAGGATATGAATGGGGTTCCTAATATGACATCTTGGGTAATATCTTTTACCATTAAAAAACATGTTTGATATTTTATACATTTGTTGGATATTTCTGCATTGGGAATTTTGTAAGTAATTTTTAGTTTTTTACCATTTGCAGCTTTAAGAGATTCTGATGTTTTATTATAATATTTTGTTTGAATTATTCCTTCTCTAATGCAGTTTTGGTCCGCTTCTGTATCAAAAATGGCTATTGTTTCTAATTGAAATTCACTATTTATAACAATATTTATTTTTATTAAATATCTTTGAATAGATACTTCAGTTAGAATCATCATATATTCTTGTGTATTTTCCTCAGGTTTAGTTTCAGTTTCTGACAAACTTTTTTCTGTGGTTTCGTGTTTTAAGGACCTCATTTGTTCTTTCATTTCTTGTTGTTCTGTTTTAAGCTGAGAAAGTTCCAATTTAATCTGTTTTATTTCCAGCTGTAATTTAGAATTTGTAATTTGCCTTGGTTTTGTTTTCTCATATTTATTAAATATTATGTCTTGTATATTATACATTTGTGATTGACTAGAAATGATTTCCTTTTCTTTTTCTGGTTTATCTTTTAATGAGGATTTTAATTTCAAAAGGTATTCTTTTAAGCTCTAGGTCTTAAATTTTATCAATAAGTTCAATCATAAATTCTTGATCTTTGGTTAACATGTTAATTGAAGGTTCATTTTCATCACTAGAAGGCTGAGATGTTGTATGTAATTCATCTAATTGTAATTCATCTGTTTCAGTAGATGTATCATTTTCAGAAGAAGTTGTTTCTAATAGGATTTAATTTAATTTTTGTTCTACCTCTTCATCTAAATTTAAATTATTGATTTTTCTTTTGATTTTACAATATTTTGAAATATGTTCTGGTTTTCCACATCTATAACATTTTATTATTTTATCAATTTTGTTTTCTATTTTTTGTTGTTTCTTCCTTTTTCTATATTTTCTATATTTAGGTTTTTTATAATATTCTAAAATATTTTTTCCCTATTTTTTGGCTTTTCAGAGAAACATGTTTTTGAAGAAGAAGGTTCATTCTTGATGTCAAATTGGTGGCAGAATGATCCTAATTCCTTTCTACATTGATATCTTTCTTTCTTAAGTTGTTTTTGTAATTTTAAATCTTGACAAATTTTTAATCCTTCTTTTTGGGTGAAACTAATTAGTTCACAATATGTAAGCTTTTCATATGGAATAATACCTTTGTAATTTTCTTTTATTTGATTCCTAACTTTTTCTCCTAATAAAATGGGAAGTCCTGCTAGAAATTTTTCTTTCCAAAATGATTGTTAGTTATTAGATCTTTGCATAACTCTAGCCATAAAGACATCTTTATACCATTTAAAATCGGTTAATTTTTTGCATTTTAAATTTGATAATAATTCTGAATTTCTTCTTTAAGATGAGAAGGATCTCTAATAAAGTGTTTAGAGATTGAGAAAATTAAAGTTGCTACTGCATCTTGGATTTCTCTTCCTTGTTCGTCTAAAATAATTCTATTTTGGTCATCTTTTTTTATTACTTTTAAAATTTCTTCCTGTTGGATTTTAGTGAGTGCATAATCCCACCATCCTTTTAATTGACCAGTAAATCCAGCAACTAAAAGATTAGCTATAGCATGATCACTAATTAATCCATTTTTATTTTGGGTTTTATAAACATTTGAAACCATTGTCATTTGTTGTAATAAACTAAGAATATTGTATTCAAACATTTCATCTATATTCCATTCATAGATTGTATTAGCATTGTATTTATTTTGGAAAACGGGTTTTTCTTTTATGTTAAGATCAGGTGCAGTGATTTTTGGATAATATAATCTTTTTGGTTCTTTCCAAGCCATCTTGTTAATTTGTTGTTCATCTGACTGATCCGAGTCAGATTGGGAGGATTGGTGTAATGTATTTACTGAATGTTGGCCTTGTATTGGGGTATCAGGGGCAATTAATTCAGCTTGTATCTTTCCAAAGCATTAAGTCGATTTTGGATTTCTGTTAGGAAATCATTTTGGGATTTTTGGAAACGTTTTGGAATCTCATAAGGTGTGAATATTGGTTCTTTGGAACTTTTTTCAGTTATCTCTTTTACTGGTTCTTTCCTGATCGGTTGACTCTCTACCAGATTCTCAATATAATCTACTTGTTTTCCTATTGTATGAAGATTAATATTTGTATAATTTTTTTGTTCTACTATCATTTTAATATCTTTTGATGAGATTTGTTCTCCTGCATCAGGAGCTCTCATTTTTAAAGGATTTGTTTTTATTCCAGTATTCTTGTGAAGATATTAAACCTCCATTAAAGGGGATGTCGAGATTCAACTTGTCCTTTATTAGTTTGCCATCTAGTATTATGTCTTATTGTATTAACAGATTCTAAATAATATTCTTCAAACCATTCAAAGAATTTTATATGGACTTTATGGATATTCATAAATCTATAATATTATTGAAGAATGATTTCTTTTTTATCATTATAATTTTTAAAGTAATCTTCTCTTTTTTGTTTACTTTTGTTGGAATAGAAGTGCTTTCTACACCATTCTTTATTTATCTCAAAAAAAATTTTCTAAAATAAATATTTCTGAATTTTCTCATTGTCTTGCATTATTGGTCATTGATGAATATGTTGGTGACATATTAGGTGAATTTTGGGGACTCTCTTCCTGTCTAGCATAGATAGGTTGAGCTATATTTGAGAAATTATCTATTCCTTATAAATTGGTCCTAAATGTTGTTGGGATAGAAGAGACAGAGGCTCTGGCAGTCCTAAAATCTACTGTTTGTGTTTCTAGATTTGACTCTTCTTCTATATTTAACCTCCTAAAAGTTGTGCTGGTACTTCCTATTTCAAAGGAATATCTTGGGGGCATTCTTTGTGGCCTATTGAATTTTAATTCAACTATGCCATCTTGGTGTTGAGAAAGTTCACTTAATGAAGTGTTTCTTATGGGAGTTGGTGCCACAGGATCTGTAGCACCTTCAAGTTTCCACTTTATCAGGAAGGCTTATCTCATGCCATTGTATTGGTCTTGGGATTATGGTATGATATCTTGTGGTATCTATCTCTATTAAGAGGGTTTCTCCTTTTGGGCTTTGGAGTAAAGCCTTGGTATTAACAACAGAATACATAGTTTTGAAATGGAGTCTATACACTAAAGGTAATACTTCCATACCAGGAAGCATTTTGTAGTTATGGGTATGTATTTGGAGGGTCAAAGATTGTAAAATATTTTTATCAGTCAAAGAAACCATAAAATTTGGATAACAATTAAAATGTATTGGGCCTGTACATAGGCTTGTTTCTATAGTTCCTAATAATGAGTCATTAAACATGATGTGTCTTGGGTCTCTTAAGACTACTAATATTGAGGTATTTTTAGTGGCTTCAACACTAAGAGATTTGACTCAAACCTGGACTAATCCAAAATGGATATGTTTGTATCTTTGTTCTTTGAGTTTATTAATGACGACTTTATCTAATAATTGGATTGTTTCATATTCTTTTTGAATAGGTAAACTCCTTTCTTTTGTTTTTATAACATAACTGCAACAAAACATTTAAATTTTCAAAAGTTGTTTTTTTGTAAACTTGGTTTGTTGAAACTCTTGAAAGAGTCCAATTATAAAATCTTTGGGGAATATTTTCATAATGTTCTTCTTGTTCATTAACAGTGTTGTTTGAGGTTTGGTCAGATTCTTGGGATTGATTAGAAACAAAGCTTGCAGAAGAATTGGTTCTTCTAAGGAAATGAAACATTCTTTGTTTTCTTATTTCCTACATGGGGTTCTACTATCTAGATTTCTGAATTAATTAAGTTGCCTACCGGGATACTATGTCCTTAACATGCCTAACCCATGGCTAACTGGACATTGTATCAATTCTCAGCAAAATAATAATACATTAATAAAGATAGTTAAACTAGAACTCAAAAATATCAAAAACAAATTGAAAGGTTTTTCTTAACCTTAGAAATACCTGCTCCTCTTTAGCTCTGATACCAGTTAGTCCCGAGGATCTGACCAAACCTCAAACAAAACTGTTAATGAACAAGAAGAATATTATGAAAATATTCCCCAAAGATTTGATAATTGGACTCTTCCAAGAGTTCCAACAAACCAAGTTTACAAAAAAAAACTTTTGAAAATTTAAATGTTTTTTGCAGTTATGTTATAAAAACAAAAGAAAGGAGTTTACCTATTCAAAAAGAATATGAAACAATCTAATTATTAGATAAAGTCGTCATTAATAAACTCAATGAACAAAGATACAAACATATCCATTTTGGATTAGTTTAGGTTTGAGTCAAACCTCTTAGTGTTGAAGCCACTAAAAATACCTCAATATTAGTAGTCTTAAGAGACCAAAGACACATCATGTTTAATGATTCATTATTAGGAACTATAGAAACAAGCCTATGTACAGGCCCAATACATTTTAATTGTTATCCAAATTTTATGGTTTCTTTGATTGATAAAAATATTTTATAATCTTTGACCCTCCAAATACATACCTATAATAGAATTACCAATCCGATCCTCAGAACTCGATTTAGCCATTTGAATTATTTCTAGTCAAACTACATTTTTTTATTATTGTCTTTGTGCAAATAATGCTTGTCATGTCCCTTATGCAAATGATGAGACTTTGGTTAATAATGACCCTAGCAACACTGTTTAGCTAAATCAAAGTTCTCAGTTCTACAATTTCATGGAAATAATTATCAAGAGACTTGCTGTGATGGGAAAGGTTGCCATAAATTAGTTTTTCAATTCAATAGGAGATGGCCAAACAAAAAGAGGAGTACGATTGATTTCTCACCTGTCGTGAAATCATATTGGTGTAGTTCAAAAGATCATGAGGGTTTTCAATGTCCAATTAAATATCCAATTAGAGAAGAAACTAAGAATTTTCTCGTATATATTGTTAAATGTTATTGGTGTGGTAGCAAAGGTCACAAAAGTCTCGAACGTCCAATTCGATATTCACCCAAAGAGAAAGTAAATATTGTAACAGCCCAAAATTTACCCTAGTCGGGAAGTGGTTTCGGGACCACAAAACCGAGTTATGAAGATAATTAATTGTTATATTCTATGTTTATTATGTGTGTACATGCATATGTGGAAGTTTCATGCCTTAATTTTGCCAATTGCATGAGGAATTATTAAATAGGGATCAACATGAGACATGGTGAAAAATGATAGGTTAATTTTAAAGGGGCTTATTAGTGCATGTCAACACAAAGGTGGACTTGCATGTCAAATTGCCCAATTTTCCTTATAGTGGCCGGCCAAGGTGGGTTGATGATGGGCAAAATATTTGTTGAAATTGATATTGGGTTATGGGATTTAATAAATAAAAGAAAAGAATGAAAATGTGATGAAAAAAAAGGGGGCTTCATTCTTGTCTTCTTGGCCGAATTGAAGGAAGGAATAGGGGCAAAGAACTTTTGGCCATTTGAATGTTTGATAAGGTTAGTATATTGTGTTAAAGTTGTGAAATTTTAGCTTGTTTTAGGTTAATTATCATGGTTCTTACTTAGACCATGCTAAATTTTTTTTTAAAAAAAAACTTTGATGGATGGATGGACCATTCAGCTATGGCTATTAAAGAAGGAATTTGATTATTTCCTTTAAGTTTTGATGGATAAAGAAACAAAAGGTTGTTGATGGAAGAAGTAAATGTGTTAAGAGATTATATGAAACTTATTCATGTTTATATATGTTATATGCATTGAAAATGGTTGATGATTTTGGAAGTGATTAGATTGAATCGGCCATGGTATATCCATAAACCAGATTTATGCTTGTTATGTGGTAGAAATTAAGGGTTAAATGTATGAAATTTGATGTATATTAACTATAGGTAATCACATACGTCAGGTCAAATTTAATTTGGTATATTCGGCCATATAGGTGTATATGTTAGTGATACTATTTTTGTTAACTCTTGATAACCGATTGAAGGAGTAATATTGGCTTATAAGGTTGAGTTGATTCATGATGTTGTATATTAGAATCAAAAATACTCAAGACTAGGTTACCATAATAGCGATAATGCATTCGGCCTTGAAGCATTAATCGAATATGGTTAAGGTTTTGATATTTTGAACAAGGATAATTGTGAAATGGAGCGAAAACCGTTAAATTATACATAAGTATCCAGCAAGAAAATTAAACTACTAAATGTGTTTATTATAGATCAAGACATCAAAGGGAGAGAATCAAGCAAAGGCAAAGAAAAGATCATCGAGTAGCCGAGTTGGAACCGTCTTACCCAACATAAAGTAAGTCATTAAGCATATAGTTGGTATTAATTCAAATGGTCATAACGTTTATGTAATGATGCTGAATGGAATGAATAAATATATATATGCATGTACGTATGTGATGATGAAAGTGTTGAATAAAAAGAAAAGAGGTGAGATGTATTGAGTTGTTGATCTCGGCACTAAATGTGCGGGTATAAACATTTATGACCATGAGATTGGCGCTAAGTGTGCGGGTTTAAATTGTGCAGCACTAAGTGTGCGAATTGACTATGTAGCACTAAGTGTGCGAGTTTGACTATGTAGCACTAAGTGTGCGAGTTGACTATGTAGCACTAAGTGTGCGAGTTTGATTATGTAGCACTAAGTGTGCGAGTTGATTATATAGCACTGAGTGTGCGGACTTAATATATATTCTTGAATCATTATGGACACTAAGTGTGCGACACTATTGAGTCGATCACGGACAGCGGATCGGGTAAGTATCTTGAGTTCATGGCTAATAGGTGCTATGTTTATATTTGGAGTTGAGCTTGGTAAGTTGAACCTATGTGACAAATATACTTAAAGTCACGTACATAAGATTTATCGTGGAATGGGTGAAAGGCCGTTTAGTTGTATGATTGTAACGAAAATAAAATGATTTATGAAAATGCCTCGAATATTCTATTGATGAGTATATGGAATGTGAATGCATGATTTGGTATGAGATTGAACCGATAGGTCGGAGGAACTATGGTATGGTTCGGTATGGATGGAGTAACTAGCCTCGTTCCATTTTGTTTCCTCTTGTGATAATGTTATTAATGGATGGTAGTGTATTGCTTATGACTTACTGAGTTATAAACTCACTCGGTGTTTCCTTGTCACCTATTCTAGGTTTCTTGGACTCGTCTCTTTTTGCGTGGTCGGGCCGTCATCGAAGTCATCACACCGGCTAGCAAGTTTTGGTACTTTCTTCTTAGTCGGCTTAGGAGAACATTTCGGCATGTATAGGCTATTATGTTGTGTTTGAACTTTGGTATGTAATCTTTTAGCCATGCGAAAATGGCATAAATGTTCGGTTGGGTTTGGATTCATAACGTTAGGTCGCAAATCTTGATAATTCGACCTTTTTATGCCATACGTCATGGTTGATTATTTTGGTGTTAAAATTCATGATATGGCAATAGTGTAGTAGGGGGAAGTTTGACAATGATTAGCCTTTGGCATGGTTAGTCATGATCATAATTTGTGATATGCATGATGAATTATTAGTTAGATCAAGGAGTAAACACGAAGTGGGCATAGTTGCTTTCGTAACAGATGCTGGCAGCAGCAGTGACATGAGATTGCAAAATCACTAAAAATAGTAGGAGTGGAATTAATTGATGAATAAATTATGTAATCGAAGTTCGATGAGTCTGTTTTCATATAGAAGTAACGAAAAGATCATATGGACAGTATGTTAAGAGATAATCAGGTTCTCGTGGGACAGGGCCAGAACGGTTTCTGGATTCCCTGCTCCGACTTTGGAAATTCATTATAAATTAACCAGAGATAATTAGGAGTCATACCATATATGTATAGATTCCTCTCTGAGTCTAGTTTCTATAGAAACAAACGGCATCAGTATGGAAGTTCTGTACAGGGAGATATCCAGGTCGTAATGCGCAAAGGTCAGTGTAGTCGACCCCAGTAACATGGGAGAATTTGACTAATAAACTGTACTAATTGGCCCGACCAAAAATTCTAGAAAAAAATATGTAGATGGGATTATGAGTCTAGTTTCAGGGAAAATTCACGGAACTGGATTTTGAGTTCCAGAGCTCAAGATATGATTTTTAAAGCGACTAGTACGCAGATTGACAGCTTGTCTGGAAAAATTTTAATAAGTGGTTTGAAGTCTGTTAACACCTCGTGTTCGACTCCGGCGACGGTCTCGGGTTCGGGGTGTTACATTTGATTGGTATCAGAGCTATGGTTTAGTCGGTTCTAGGACTACCATAGCGCGTATGAGTCTAGCTATACATGCCTTAATGTTATTGTTTAAATGTGTGATGACTTCTGACGGTTAAAATGTGTTTGTTTTGATTAGTAAATGGACCCCGGTGTAGAAAGAATCTTAGCGGATGACGTTGAAAGTGTAGCGGCTGCTCCTGCACAAGGGACACCGCCTGTTGAACCTCAGTCATCTGCGAATAATCAAGGTGAGGGGGCTAAACAAGCCTTCTTTACCATGATGAATGAGTGGGTCGCGCAATATGCCCGAACCAATCCGGCTGTTCAACAATTCCCGAATTTGAATAATCCACCCCAAGAGCCCGTAATGCCATCAGTCACTGATCCTGTGAGGCTGAGTAAGCCACCTGTAGACTTGATTAGGAAGCGCGGGGCTGAGGAGTTCAAGGCCATAGTTACTGATGATGCCGAAAGGGCCGAGTTCTGGCTTGATAACACCATTCGGGTGTTCGATGAACTGTCATGCACACCTGATGAATGTCTAAAGTGTGCTGTATCTTTGTTGCGAGACTCAGCCTACTATTGGTGGAGGACCTTGATTTCCATAGTCCCGAACGAACGAGTAACTTGGGACTTCTTTCAGACGGAATTTCGAAAGAAATATATTAGCCAACGGTTCATTGATCAAAAGCGTAAGGAATTCTTGGAACTCAAGCAAGGCCGTATGACAGTATCTGAATACGAACATGAATTCGTAAGACTCAGTAGGTATGCCCGGGAGTGTGTAGCTGATGAGGTTGCTATGTGCAAAAGATTCGAAGAAGGATTGAATGAAGATTTAAAGCTACTAATGGGTATTTTGGAAATAAAAGAATTCGTAACACTAGTCGAACGAGCCTGCAAGGCGGAAGAACTTGGAAAGGAGAAGAAGAAGGTTGAATTTGAAGCTAGAGACTATCGTAAAAGATCGACGGGTAAAGCTCTGTTCTCAGCTGTAAAGAAGTTCAAGGAGGACACTAATAAGTCGAGGACGACTGCGGGAATTTCCATCAGAGCAAAACCATCGACAGGCTCCCGAGCTACTTCGGTAGCTAGTGTGGGCAATAATCGTCTAGAGAAACCTAAATGTCCCCAATGCGGAAGACGACACCTAGGTGAATGTTGGGGTAAGTCTACTAACAGGGCCTGTTACGGATGCGGTTCGAAGGACCACTTCATTAGAGATTGCACGGAGCTTGATGAGAAGAATAAGATTCAAGGTGCAAGACCTAGTGGAGTGACAACTAGAGGTAGACCACCGAGAATTTTGGGAGGTAGGGGTGGTAGTCAGAGAGGGGCCTCTGATACGGCTGTTCGAGCCGAGAACCGTACTCCTGCTAGAGCATATGCCATTCGCGCACGAGAGGAGGCATCCTCCCCAGACGTCATCACTGGTACCTTCACTCTCTTTGATACTAATGTGATTGCATTAATTGACCCTGGCTCTACTCATTCATATGTGTGTGAAACCTTAGCATCCAGTAAGACTCTACCTGTTGAGTCTACTGAGTTCGTAATTCGAGTGTCAAACCCTTTGGGTCAATGCGTATTTGTTGATAAAGTGTGTAAGAGATGCCCTCTAATAATCCGAGAATCCTGTTTTTCGGCCAATTTGATGCTTTTGCCGTTTGACGAATTTGATGTTATTCTTGGTTTGGATTGGTTGACCGCGCATGATGCGGTTGTGAATTGCAAAAGCAAGACTATTGATTTGAGGTGCGCAAATAACGAGATAATCCGAGTTGAGTCTGCGGACTTAAGGGGGTTGCCAGCTGTAATATCAGCAATGTTGGCCCAGAAATATGTGAGAAAAGGGTGCGAAGCATACCTTGCGTATGTACTTGATGACAAAGAGTTAGAAAAGAAACCCGAATCTGTGCCGGTGGTTTGTGAATACCCGGATGTTTTTCCTGAAGAGTTACCGGGTTTGCCACCTGTTCGGGAGATAGAGTTTGGTATTGAGCTTGTACCTGGAACTACGCCAATTTCGATAGCTCCGTATCGTATGGCACTAACCGAGTTAAAAGAGTTGAAAGCTCAGTTGCAAGAATTGACGGATAGAGGTTTTGCTCGACCAAGTTTCTCACCTTGGGGTGCACCAGTATTGTTCGTGAAAAAGAAGGACGGAACCATGAGGTTGTGCATTGACTATCGTCAACTGAATAAAGTGACGATAAAGAACAAATATCCGTTGCCGCGCATCGATGATTTGTTCGACCAACTGAAGGGAGCCTCAGTGTTCTCAAAAATAGATTTGAGATCGGGCTATTATCAGTTGCGAATTCGAGATTCGGACATACCCAAAACTGCTTTCAGAACGAGGTACGGTCACTACGAGTTCTTAGTGATGCCGTTTGGGCTCACTAATGCCCCTGCAGTATTTATAGATTTGATGAATCGGATCTTCAGACCATATTTGGATCGGTTCGTAGTTGTGTTCATTGATGACATCTTGGTCTATTCAAGAGATGAGATCGAACATGCTGAACACTTGAGATTAGTGTTGCAAGTTTTGTGGGATAAGAAGTTATATGCTAAGTTCAGTAAGTGTGAGTTCTGGTTAAGAGAGGTTAGCTTCTTGGGTCATGTGGTATCCGCATCGGGTATTCGAGTTGACCCGAACAAAATCTCAGCCATACTTAACTGGAAACCTCCGAGAAATATTACTGAGGTTCGGAGCTTTTTGGGACTCACCGGTTATTACCGACGATTTGTCAAAGGTTTCTCGATGATAGCCACACCAATGACGAAGCTACTTCAAAAGGATGCTAAGTTTGAATGGACGGAGAAATGTCAGAAAGGCTTCGATCAACTGAAAACTCATTTGACTGAAGCTCCAATTTTAGTGCAACCCGAATCAGGCAAAGAGTTTGTCATTTATAGTGACGCATCCCTACTCGGGTTGGGTTGCGTATTGATGCAAGAAGGTCGAGTTGTGGCCTATGCGTTGAGACAATTGAAGCCACACGAGAGAAATTATCCCACCCATGATCTCGAACTAGCCGCCATCGTATTCGCTTTGAAAATATGGCGACATTACTTGTTTGGCAAAAAGTGCCATGTATTTTCGGATCACAAAAGTCTCAAATATTTGATGACTCAAAGAGACTTAAATCTGCGACAAAGACGTTGACTTGAGTTGTTGAAAGATTACGAGCTTGTCATTGATTACCACCCGGGAAAGGCTAATGTGGTTGCAGACGCCTTAAGCCGGAAATCATTGTTTGCTTTACGAGCGATGAATGTGCACTTGTCTATTCTACCCGACAATGTGTTAGTAGGTGAATTAAAAGCCAAACCATTATTGATTCATCAAATTCGTGAAGCCCAGAAAGTTGATGATGAATTGGTTGCAAAACGGGCTGAGTGTGTTCCGAACAAGGAATCAGAGTTTCAAATGGATGATGATGATTGTTTGAGGTTCAGAAGTCGTTTGTGTGTTCCAAGGAATTCAGAACTTATTTCGATGATTTTGAATGAGGCTCATAGTGGCCAAATGTCTATCCACCCGGGTAGTACTAAAATGTACAACGATCTGAAACGTCAATTTTGGTGGCCGGGCATGAAACGAGACATTTCTGAATTTGTTTTAAGGTGTTTAATATGTCAACAAGTGAAAGCGGAACATCAAGTGCCTTCAGGATTACTTCAGCCGATCATGATACCCGAGTGGAAATGGGATCGAGTCACAATGGACCTTGTGTCCGGACTACCATTGTCAACAAGTAAGAAGGATGTGATTTGGGTTGTTGTTGATAGACTGACTAAGTCAGCTCACTTTATCCCCGTGCGTACGGATTTTTCATTGGATAAACTAGCTGAATTGTATGTTTCTCAGATTGTGAGATTACATGGAGTACCAATTTCTATCGTGTCGGATAGAGATCCGAGATTCACCTCGCGATTTTGGAAGAAATTGCAAAAAGCTTTGGGTACCAAGCTGCATTTTAGCACCGCTTTTCATCCCCAAACCGATGGTCAATCCGAGCGGATAATTCAGATACTCGAGGATATGCTGAGATGCTGCATCCTTGAGTTTAGTGGTTCATGGGAACGGTATGTACCTTTGATTGAATTCGCTTACAACAATAGTTTTCAATCAAGTATTAAGATGGCACCTTACGAGGCTTTGTACGGTCGTAAATGCCGTACACCATTGTTTTGGACCGAGCTCGGTGAAAGTAAAATTTTCGGAGTTGATTTGATTAAAGATGCCGAACAGAAAGTAAAGGTAATCCGTGAAAGTCTGAAGGCAGCCACAGATCGTCAGAAATCGTATGCGGACTTGAAACGAAAGGACATTGAATATCAGGTGGGAGATAAAGTGTTCCTTAAAGTTTCGCCTTGGAAAAAGGTACTCAGGTTTGGCCGTAAGGGCAAGTTGAGCCCGAGATTCATTGGGCCGTACGAGATCTCCGAACGAGTTGGTCCGGTTGCGTATAGATTAATTTTGCCCCCTGAGCTTGAAAAGATTCACGACATCTTTCATGTTTCGATGCTTCGACGCTATCGATCTGATCCATCGCATATAATTAGCCCATCAGAGGTTGAAATTCAAGCCGATATGAGTTATGAAGAAGAACCGATACGTATCCTAGCTCGTGAAGTGAAGGAGTTGCGAAACAAAAGGGTTCCGTTAGTGAAGGTGTTATGGCTCAAACATGGGATCGAGGAAGCTACTTGGGAAACCGAGAGCTCGATGAAAGAACGATACCCAAACCTATTTACCGGTAAGATTTTCGGGGACGAAAATTTCTTAAGTGCGGGAGAGTTGTAACAGCCCAAAATTTACCCTAGTCGGGAAGTGGTTTCGGGACCACAAAACCGAGTTATGAAGATAATTAATTGTTATATTCTATGTTTATTATGTGTGTACATGCATATGTGGAAGTTTCATGCCTTAATTTTGCCAATTGCATGAGGAATTATTAAATAGGGATCAACATGAGACATGGTGAAAAATGATAGGTTAATTTTAAAGGGGCTTATTAGTGCATGTCAACACAAAGGTGGACTTGCATGTCAAATTGCCCAATTTTCCTTATAGTGGCCGGCCAAGGTGCGTTGATGATGGGCAAAATATTTGTTGAAATTGATATTGCGTTATGGGATTTAATAAATAAAAGAAAAGAATGAAAATGTGATGAAAAAAAAAGGGGGCTTCATTCTTGTCTTCTTGGCCGAATTGAAGGAAGGAATAGGGGCAAAGAACTTTCGGCCATTTGAATGTTTGATAAGGTTAGTATATTGTGTTAAAGTTGTGAAATTTTAGCTTGTTTTAGGTTAATTATCATGGTTCTTACTTAGACCATGCTAAATTTTTTTTTAAAAAAAAACTTTGATGGATGGATGGACCATTCAGCTATGGCTATTAAAGAAGGAATTTGATTATTTCCTTTAAGTTTTGATGGATAAAGAAACAAAAGGTTGTTGATGGAAGAAGTAAATGTGTTAAGAGATTATATGAAACTTATTCATGTTTATATATGTTATATGCATTGAAAATGGTTGATGATTTTGGAAGTGATTAGATTGAATCGGCCATGGTATATCCATAAACCAGATTTATGCTTGTTATGTGGTGGAAATTAAGGGTTAAATGTATGAAATTTGATGTATATTAACTATAGGTAATCACATACGTAAGGTCAAATTTAATTTGGTATATTCGGCCATATAGGTGTATATGTTTGTGATACTATTTTTGTTAACTCTTGATAACCGATTGAAGGAGTAATATTGGCTTATAAGGTTGAGTTGATTCATGATGTTGTATATTAGAATCAAAAATACTCAAGACTAGGTTACCATAATAGTGATAATGCATTCGGCCTTGAAGCATTAATCGAATATGGTTAAGGTTTTGATATTTTGAACAAGGATAATTGTGAAATGGAGCGAAAACCGTTAAATTATACATAAGTATCCAGCAAGAAAATTAAACTACTAAATGTGTTTATTATAGATCAAGACATCAAAGGGAGAGAATCAAGCAAAAGCAAAGAAAAGATCATCGAGTAGCCGAGTTGGAACCGTCTTACCCAACATAAAGTAAGTCATTAAGCATATAGTTGGTATTAATTCAAATGGTCATAACGTTTATGTAATGATGCTGAATGGAATGAATAAATATATATATGCATGTACGTATGTGATGATGAAAGTGTTGAATGAAAAGAAAAGAGGTGAGATGTATTGAGTTGTTGATCTCGGCACTAAATGTGCGGGTATAAACATTTATGACCATGAGATTGGCGCTAAGTGTGCGGGTTTAAATTGTGCAGCACTAAGTGTGCGAATTGACTATGTAGCACTAAGTGTGCGAGTTTGACTATGTAGCACTAAGTGTGCGAGTTGACTATGTAGCACTAAGTGTGCGAGTTTGATTATGTAGCACTAAGTGTGCGAGTTGATTATATAGCACTGAGTGTGCGGACTTAATATATATTCTTGAATCATTATGGACACTAAGTGTGCGACACTATTGAGTCGATCACGGACAGCAGATCGGGTAAGTATCTTGAGTTCATGGCTAATAGGTGCTATGTTTATATTTGGAGTTGAGCTTGGTAAGTTGAACCTATGTGACAAATATACTTAAAGTCACGTACATAAGATTTATCGTGGAATGGGTGAAAGGCCGTTTAGTTGTATGATTGTAACGAAAATAAAATGATTTATGAAAATGCCTCGAATATTCTATTGATGAGTATATGGAATGTGAATGCATGATTTGGTATGAGATTGAACCGATAGGTCGGAGGAACTATGGTATGGTTCGGTATGGATGGAGTAACTAGCCTCGTTCCATTTTGTTTCCTCTTGTGATAATGTTATTAATGGATGGTAGTGTATTGCTTATGACTTACTGAGTTATAAACTCACTCGGTGTTTCCTTGTCACCTATTCTAGGTTTCTTGGACTCGTCTCTTTTTGCGTGGTCGGGCCGTCATCGAAGTCATCACACCGGCTAGCAAGTTTTGGTACTTTCTTCTTAGTCGGCTTAGGAGAACATTTCGGCATGTATAGGCTATTATGTTGTGTTTGAACTTTGGTATGTAATCTTTTAGCCATGCGAAAATGGCATAAATGTTCGGTTGGGTTTGGATTCATAACGTTAGGTCGCAAATCTTGATAATTCGACCTTTCTATGCCATACGTCATGGTTGATTATTTTGGTGTTAAAATTCATGATATGGCAATAGTGTAGTAGGGGGAAGTTTGACAATGATTAGCCTTTGGCATGGTTAGTCATGATCATAATTTGTGATATGCATGATGAATTATTAGTTAGATCAAGGAGTAAACACGAAGTGGGCATAGTTGCTTTCGTAACAGATGCTGGCAGCAGCAGTGACATGAGATTGCAAAATCACTAAAAATAGTAGGAGTGGAATTAATTGATGAATAAATTATGTAATCGAAGTTCGATGAGTCTATTTTCATATAGAAGTAACGAAAAGATCATATGGACAGTATGTTAAGAGATAATCAGGTTCTCGTGGGACAGGGCCAGAACGGTTTCTGGATTCCCTGCTCCGACTTTGGAAATTCATTATAAATTAACCAGAGATAATTAGGAGTCATACCATATATGTATAGATTCCTCTCTGAGTCTAGTTTCTATAGAAACAAACGGCATCAGTATGGAAGTTCTGTACAGGGAGATATCCAGGTCGTAATGGGCAAAGGTCAGTGTAGTCGACCCCAGTAACATGGGAGACTTTGACTAATAAACTGTACTAATTGGCCCGACCAAAAATTCTAGAAAAAAATATGTAGATGGGAATATGAGTCTAGTTTCAGGGAAAATTCACGGAACTGGATTTTGAGTTCCAGAGCTCAAGATATGATTTTTAAAGCGACTAGTACGCAGATTGACAGCTGGTCTGGAAAGATTTTAATAAGTGGTTTGAAGTCTGTTAACACCTCATGTTCGACTCTGGCGACGGTCTCGGGTTCGGGGTGTTAAAAATATGATGTTGCACCTATTGTTAAGTTTAGATCTAGCATTGCATCTTGTTCTAAAGTTAATGTTGAAATAGATGCTTGAGATGAATCACCTAGTGAGAGTTGTGATGATAGTGATAGTGAAGTTTGTGAATCGGAAAAAGATGATAGTGATAATTTTTTTCTCGAATCTATGGAGTTAGATGAGATAGAAACGTCAATTTCTTCAATTGAGATGTATTACACTGAATTGAATATTCATAATACATGTGAGGGAGATATGGGAAGTGAAGAAAAATAATGTGAAAAGACCAAGAGAAAAGAAACCTTGAGTGATAAAAGTCTACTTGATGGTCCAAATTTGGTGAATGAAAATCCATATGAGGTAAAATTGGAGAGCTCTCAAGTGGAAAAAAGAAAATGAAAAGCAAGAAAATACCCATACAAAAGTGAGGAATGATTATGTTTTAACTAACCCTAATTCAAATTTGTTTTGTGGTGTTTCTTTATTACAAAAATTCAAGAATCCATTGATGGACTTCCAATTATATAGACGATTTTACTTATGGGAGAGAGGTACATTGAACATTGATGATTCTCCACAAGTGCTACAAGGTAAGAAATGCAAGCAAACATTACAAATTGATTTAAGAATGCATACATTGAATGTTTTTAATAAGTATGCTACTAACTTTGTTTGTAAAATATTTTCTTATGACATGCTTTCTCATTGGTCAAGTTTCAATAAATCGTGGTCTAAAAGTTCACTTGATTTTATGAGTTTATCTAGATTTGTAAATGTTAAAAATAGTAATTTTGTTTCACTAGATAGGTCTCTTAAAGCATTTTATACATTTTCACTTGCAAAATTTATTTATATCTTAACCTTTAACAACGATTTTTTACATAATAATCTTAACCTTCTTAATTTTTATTGTTATGTGAAATTCTTGACTCATTATTGGAAATTCTTAAGGATGGTCATGCATATTCAAAGAAAGTTATAAGTTATTTTTTTACTTGAACACTCATGTACATAACATTTATTTGTTTAGTATTGATGGTTTTTTTTTAAGGAAAAGTACGTAATCCATGCTGATTTGGGGGATCAAAATCATATATTTGATCTTGGAGATAATTTTGGTGCACAGGAAAGCTTATTTAAGTATTTGTTTGCTTTTATTGTTATTAATTTTAATCTCTTTTCTTTTTCTACAACTAAATATTTGAGGACGAATCTTCTTGAGGAATGGAGGAACGATACGAGTTTCAAGGCCCAATTTTAGGCCCATGGATGTGATGGGCTTACACTACCTCAAGACCCAACAACAAGGTTTAAGGTCAAGCAAATCAAACTTAGATTCAATTAAAGCTAGTATCAGAGGATGAATCTTTTTGAGAAAACAAAGAATGATGGAATGGGTGAAATGTATTAAAGTTAATTCAACCAAGCTGTCAATTTCAAACTAAAAAAATTAGTCCACTTGTGACAAATTTTTGGATGATATCTAGGAAGTTTTGTATTAAGATGTTTGTATAGCATTCGAAGATCTATTTCTTAGCTTCGAAACACACTTTGAATCACTCGATTTCAAGTTCAGGAACTCAAGTTATGATCATTTTAGTGAAGATTGCATGAGCAAAATTTTTAGACAAAATTATTACGGGAATTACGAGTTTTGGGTTTTTTATTCGAGTTTAAATCATATGGGTTCGAGTTTGAGGCTTAATTTTTTTATATATGAGTCTAGTATTGTATTTATCAGCTCTTATTATTTTATTATTTTTTATTCCAAATTTGTGATAATTATTAAGTGTTTTAAATTATTTAGTAGTTTTATGTCAACAAGAAAGTTTAGTTTAAAATTATTTCTTGTTTAGGTTAATTAGAGTTCTAGTATAATTAAATGTTTTATTTATATTTATTTAGCTAGCCTATATAAAGACCTTTACATTTTACACAATTCAATCAATTCATTATTATTCAACAACTTCTCTTTTGAGTTAATAAATATTTTTATTAAATATTTAGTCGAAATATTGTTTAATTAGAGTATAAGGACTAAATCACATAAATGATGAAAATGTGATTTAATATTAAATTATAAGGTAGAACATGATTAAGTGACTTTTGAAGCAAATAGACCAATGGTCTAATAATAGTGGACGGTAGCTTAACTAAACTAAAAAGAAATTGATAAAAAATATATGTTAATTAAAATAAAAGAAATAAACAAAGATTAATAAAACAACCAAGTGGATTGAAAGATAAATTAAAATTCTCTTCATTTCCTTCTCAATTCGAAGCAAAAAGAAACAAGTGGGAGAACGCCGGGCCTAGGGATTTAATATTCAAAGCTCAATTTGGTTAGTTTAATTTAGTCATTTTCTTATAATTTTTATGTTTTCGGAATCCCAGTACTCTGAACTAATTGACCCATGTCATAATTTTTAGAACTGTTAAAGATTTAAGATGTTATATGAAACCCCCTATACTCAGTCTGATTGTCGAACCTAAACTATAAGATGTTACCAGCAATTACAAAACATTTTATTTCGTTTCATAGTCCAAATATCAATTAAATATTAATTTATTCATATATAATCAAATACAACATGCAATTCATCAATTTCGAGGTTTTATCGAGCTTACAAAAATTTCGAACCAACCTATTAAGCATTCAAGTGCATAAGAGCATATACAAAAACATATTCCATGACATACCATTTTCTCAACTATTAAATCATCAAGCTTATACACCAAGTTGCCTAACAAGATAATAATAACATGATTATCCCCAACACATACGTATACATTTATATTCACAATGTCCAAAATGCTAACGAAATACTCACAATATCCTAGATACATGCTGAGACCAAAAAAAAATCACCTCAACACTTGAGTTTAGGACTTTTGCTGGATGCTAAATCAATAATTGAATTGCTAAGTACCTAACATGTACACGAAAATAAAACTATACATTGAATATATCTAACATTTAACTAAAATATAAATTATGTAGGCCTAATTTAACAACAGGAATAAATACAATTTAGTATGGAAAGTTGCATGTCATAATACATCAACTAAGAATACGATTCGATTTACTTCTTATAGATCAATCTGTTATATTTGTACCATATACATCTCTTTATATTACAATTGAAATAATTTAATCATTACATAATAGATTTGTATTTTTAGATTTAATTACGATATATTTTATTCATCCCTGTTTCAATCTCCTTCATAAACAATTTTTCCAAATTAATACCATTAATTAATCTAGTATCCATCAATACATATACGTAAAAATATCCCACATTTCAGAACAGATCATATTTCATATTTATATCAATATACAATATTTCCACAATTATTCAATTTAATCCTCATCGTACGCAACCATTCCGTATCGAAACAATTCAGCCCCTTTTTAATCATTTTCAGCTCTCATTAAGATCTTACCTTGCAATACAACTCATAAATGCAGCAAACGAAGTAATTCAAATTTAGAACACAAACCGTACATTCCGAACCATTCGTCCACGGTTTTGTCTTTCCTTTCTTTTTGAGAAATCTAGGTCGTTACATTGTACTTCGCCACCATTGAATAACATGAAAAACTCCAGCTCTTGGATAGCAACCAAATTTAAACCAAATCAATTATTTAGTCCAACCAAATAATATGAAGTTGTCCAATTTTGGATCACAACTAAACTTCGATCATAGCATATATTAATTCCAACCATATAAAATGAAATTTACTAGCTTGGGACATAAATTTAAACTCAATTAAGGTATAAATATTAGTCCAACCAAATTACATGGAATTATCCAACTTTGGACATGCAATTAAACTCAGTTTACGCAATAACGACGCATAATCAATATCAAACCCAAAGTTATACATTTTTAATTACAACACCAAAGCACAATAAATTACAGGTATAAACTCCTTTCAACTTGTCGCGTTAAGATATCACAATTTCATTGTAAAGACGGTTTAATATACGATAATTACTCCCCTTCAGATAATGTTTAAGACAACATAATTACTTACATTTTAATCTAGATGCAACAGCATAACATCTCAATTATAACTACTACCCCTTTTAATTTCAGTTTACGGCATTAATATTTAGTCTAATTACAGCTTCAGAACATCATAATTGTAGCTATTACATTTTTGTTTTTTAACTTCAACCTAAGGCATTAATAGTTACAGCGTATAATTAGCACCTCAAATTTCAGCTTTCAGACATGGTAAATTGCAGCATCTAATTACCTCAATTTCCAACTTCCGAACCTCATAATTTGCAGCATTTAAATGCCTCAAATTTCAGCACTCGGCAACATAAAATACAACATCTAACACTCCAAATTTCCAGCAAGTTTACAAGTCTTTAAACATGGAAATTAATACTGAAGTCTAGAATTCGGACAGTGGCCAAAGTTAGCTTTTAACCTCCAATAATTTCTCCATATTCCAGCCTGTAGCAGTTCAACTACTCAACAAATTTAAACATATTCAACTCTCCACAATTTTCACTACCTCTTCAAATTCGGTCCTCCTTCATTAGTTTGGGAAGTTTTATTAAATTTACTTCAATTCTCACATATAAGGCCTGGCTCGGGCAACAAACATGCAGCTAACATGGACAGTATTGTACTTTTAATTTCTCTTTAAATTGGTCAGTATTGTACACAAGTACAACATTACATTTCAATAGGCACCAATATTTAATTACTCTTACATGGACAGTAATAATGAATCCACCAAAGAGGGCATTAATCAAAAATTTTACAATTAATTTTTGTCTTGCTCTGGACAGCAACAAACACTCATAATGTCGTGTATTAAATAAATTTCAAGCTCATTTAGACAAACTAAAGTTATAGCCTTTGGACACCTTCAATCTTTAACTCCCAACATCATGAATGGCATCATTTAACCATCCCTTACAGCCTACAGACGTTGTACATGGTAGCATTTAAACACCTTAAATAGCAAATTCCGGACATCATAAATTCACATCCTTTTTGGACATCATAAACTGACATTTAAACCACTTAATTCCCATTATTCAGACCTCATCTATTTATGCTCAATTGAACAACATTATAAAAAAAACTTTGGATAGCATAGATCACCACCAACCGAACCACCTTTTTCTGGCGAAGAAATTTAATAGCCTGCTTAAAAAAAAACTGCATGCATAAGCAGCTCCCTCGACAACATGCATTCCACCAAAATTTTCCTTGGATTTATACATTCATACCAGCATGAAAGTGTAACAAAGCAATCAAGAAAGAAAAATGTATAGAGGACTCACAGAAACTCGAAGTCAACCATAACCTTGAGTAAGATCTCTTCCCCTTTGCCGCTGCCTTCTCCTTCCCCTTTTTGCAAGTTTCTTGAGGAAAATTAGCTTCTAAACGAGCTCAAAATTTAGCATGCAACAATTCTCTTCTCCCTCTCTAATCGAATTGTAGCCAGAAAAACAAGCAGAATTTTTTTTAAAGCAGAATTTTTTTTAAGTGTCCTCCCTTTCAAAAAAAAAATAATCCAGGTTGAAGAAGACTCTCCTCTTTTTTTAATATTCTTCTTTTTTTTTATTAAAACCCCATTTTTTAGTATTAATGAGATTTTTTTTAATTATTATTTTATTAACATTTTATTACATAAATAAGTAAAACAATCCACTAGTCGTCCACTATTCTTTATGTATTGGTTTAATTACCACTTAAGTACTTATTCTATTATTAAATAATAATCTATAACAATTGAAATTTTACAAATTTTACGATTTAGTCCCTGTACCTTAGTCAAACACTAATTCGATAAAATTACCTAACCAAAAAAAATCAATTCACCTATAACATAACTCCGTAAATATTTAATTAAAAATATTTATGACATCGGTTTATAGAAACGAAGTCTCAAAATCAAATTTTTTGGTACCACTGAATTTCGAGTCGTTACATTATAATCATTGAATATTTAGACTTTGAGGTGCTATTTTGATAAATTTTAAGTTTAGAATTGATAAGGACTAGATTGTAAAGTGAATTGTTAAAGTTGTGCAATAGGGACTAAAATGCATAAATATTGAATTTATTGGTAGAAATGTGAAATAGAAAGTTAAATTAGGCCTAGAGTGAAAACGATATAAAAATTGGAGGTTAAATGTGAAAGTTATGTTAGCCCCGATTTTAGGGACTAAATTGAATAAAATGTAAAAGTTGTATAAATTGGAAATTGAATGTGAAATTGGCTATGTATTGATAATTTATTATGTCTGTTTTAATCCGTAGCTAATGTCAACCCAAATTCTTCGAAAAAGAAAGGAAAAGACAAAGTCACCGATGAATAGTTCGAAATTTACGATTTGTGTTTCTATAATTCAAACTAACTTATAGATTGCTTCATATTGACTTATTTATTCATGGTAAGGTTATGAGGTAAGATTTATTGATCATTTGAGATGATTTGAATCAATTGATGATTATGAAGAAATTGATTATATTTGTGAAATGTGTGTATTTTCTATAAATTTGAAAATTGAGTATGTATTGAAATATTGTTGATGTTGTGAATGATGAATAAATGCTTTCATATTGAAAACAAATGGGAATAGAGATATTAGTTGGTAACGAAAACACTATTAACTGTTTGCGTAGAGTCAGATATAGATAGTGTACCATAGGATAGGAAGAGCTCAGGGATTCTTCGACTATAAGTAGATTAGGCTCTGGGTGCCAATTTGTTTCAGTTTAACCAATGAGACACTAGGTGTCAAACTTATTAATAGCATTTGGCGCAACTATTTGCTTCGGGCACTGGGTGCCAAATCAATGTGTTGGTTGGATCCGTGTATCTGTTTAAGTCCAAGTCGTGGTAATAGGGAAATAAATGATAAAATGAGTTATATGATATTGATAGGGAAAAAAAAGAAGAGAAATGGAATTGAAATGGAAAATAAAATAAGAAATTGTGGAATGAATTGTGAACAATGATATATCATGTTCCATGAAAACATGAGACTGGAAATTGATATGAAACATGACATTACAAGGGTTATGTTATTGAATGACTTGTGAAGTGTGATAGTCATATACTAATATTGTGGAAATGTGCTAGTTTCGGATCTATGGATATGTGAAATTGGTATTTTGAATGTGATAAGTTGCAAAATGTTTAGATTTTAACTTATACATCTTGATGATTTATTTTTTGCTTTTATGTTCGGATTATAGAAATACCACTGAGTTATACTCAACATATAGTTTGTTTTCTGTGTGCAGGTTAGGTACTTTATGTTTCATTTTTCGACTCAACATCCAGTGGCAATCCCAAACTCAAGTGTTGGTGATGAATTCATTTTGGTCTCAACATGTACCTAGGACGTCTTATGATTATATAATGTTTATTTGGATTGTGTTGGTATTTTGAGAAATCTTATGTATATATATGTGCATGTGATGGTATTGATCATGATAATGTTATTTTAAGGAATAGTTAATTTGTATGATTGATAGCTTAAATGGTGATTAGGTACTATAGAATAGAAGTATAAAAGTTATTCATAAGCCTATGCTATGCTTGTAATGATCTCGTAGCTTTAATGCATGAAGTATTAAGTTGAATTTGATTCAATTCGAGAAATTATTTGAAAGGTTAGTTTGGTGTTAAATTGAGTCATTGTCCGGGTGCCTAGAAAGGCATATTGGAGTGTTATGCATACAATGTGTTAGTTGATTTTGGATTTAATATATTGAGCTACCAATTTTGGCATATTGTTTAGACACTTAGGATGGTTGTTTTAAATGATGATTTTGAATTTAATTGAATACTTTTGAATAGGTTGAAATATGGCTTTAATGGCAGCTTGTGGCATAAGTGTTTTATGGTTGGCTTCATTATTTTGGAAGGAATTTTCTAGATACACACGGCCTAAGACACGGTGTGGTACACGACCGTTTGCCATACACGGGCTCATGGCACGAGCGTGTGGTATGTAAAAATTTAAGTGATTTTGGTGCACAGGGGCACAAAGAGTTACACGGTTTGCTCACATGATCGTTTGACCCATCCACACAACCATGTGACCCACTCACACAACCATGTGGCCTATCTGACACGGGCACACTTTTGTACGAAGTTTAGGGACACTGTCGTGTAGTTCATCACACACTAGCTTAGCTTTCGCACATGGTATGGAAAATTTTTCTTCGTTTTTGTTTTTAATTCAAATCAATCCCTGTTCATTCTTGAATTGGTTTTAAGCTTTTGTATAATAGATTGAATAATGTATTTATACATGCTTGTAAGTGATTATTTAATATTTATTTGAGAATTAAATTAATAAATTGTATGTAATTTGTTTGGTATTTGTTATAACATCTCATTACTTGGGTCCGACAACCGGACCATCCTATTTCTTGATGAAACATAACGAAAACCTTAAGCCTTAAAATATAATCACTTGATGTGATTTCTTTGGTCCATGTACAAACTTAGACATCGGACCATTGATATTGAGGGTAAAGTAGACACAATACGGTATTTTCCAAAATAAAAGAAAAATAAGAGTGAACTTAAGAGATAGTATAGTATGGTGAGTATAAGAGCCCTACAAATTTGTATGTAAATAGAAAATTTTGAAAATTAATCAAAAGAAAAAGTTTACAAAGGCTAAAAAAAAGCCGAGCAAGAAGTTCTCGCGAAAATTGAAAAGCAAAATGAATGAAAAAGAAAAGAAAAAGAAAATATCTTCATTTTTGCACAATAGTCTCTCTAGGATAGTTTTAATCACTAATTTTACTATACCTTAGGAATCAAAGAGAAAAGGTAGGTGAGAGAAAGGGATATACGGAGGTGAGCTAAAGGATCTAATCTGGAAAGTATTGGGGTCAATATAATATGCCAACAATTTTCATGTTTTAATCGTTCTATGTGCCGATTCCTTGATTCCAAACCAACATAAGCCGCAAAACGTAACAAGCCAAAAGACCTATGTGACCTAAGTAATACGATTTATGGATGAAAATTGACTAAAATTTAACATTTCTAATCACTTTTGTTCTTCGAGCATAAATGTATATTTTGTGTACCCTATTTCGATGGATCATTGTACTTAACATTCTTGAATTCTTTTTGTTTTGTAATTTCATTAAATAATGTGTGTGGTATTGAAGGTTGAAATTCGACTGTATATTGTATTAGAGTTACATATTTTATCACATTATTCTATGTACGTAGTTGTGATCTGGTCCTTGTATATGACATGCTTAAGCACTGTTTTATTTTCTTTTCTTATGTATATGTTTTATTTTGTTTCTTTTTCTTTTTTCTTGATGACAAGCAGCAACTTAAGTGTGGGGAGTTTGCTCTATCACAATTCGTTGTGGCAAATTAAGGCCATTTCGGCACTTAACGAGCTTGTTTTATGGCATTTTTATATGTTTTTATTTCATTTTTGGTTTTATTGTTTTATGTTTAAATTATGCAAAATAAGCCCTTTTAAGCAAATTTGAGTTATGTAACGACCTAATGGGCCACTGTGGACCTAGGGATGATCTAATGACTCTATCTAGTGTGTAGGACACTATTTTTGAGCTTAGAAGATGAAGGACGACTGTAGCGTCACGACATCAGATAGTAGTGTCATGACACCAAAATTCGAAGCTAAAATACCCAAAAAATGAAGGTAGTGTCGCAACACTGATCCCGTAGTGTTGCGACACTAAATGATGAACAAGAATTTTTATTAAGGGTATTTAAATGCTTCCATCCTCTACATACCAAGTTTTGGGTTATGGTGGACCCATCCAACCAATCACACCTTATAGTGGTCATTTGCCATATAATTGTTACAAAGTCAAGCTGCTAGCATTATTACGGATTTACAGCTAAATTTAAAGTAATACAGTTTAACTGCCAAATCAATCTTCCTTCACTTCATATCCCAATCCAAACCATAA
This sequence comes from Gossypium hirsutum, assembly GCF_007990345.1. NCBI lineage: Eukaryota > Viridiplantae > Streptophyta > Magnoliopsida > Malvales > Malvaceae > Gossypium > Gossypium hirsutum. The sequence continues at coordinate 35,201,423 of NC_053446.1, read as the reverse complement.
ATGAAAATAATTAAATACATACGGATATTTAGACTCGGATACACACACATTAGGTTTTCGTACTTCGTAAACCTTTTTGCAACAAGATCAGTTGTACAGTAACAGAATCAATCGTTTTCATGTTCAATTATACTTCACCACATCATACTCTTAATCAACATTTCTTAATGGAATCCGTAGCATAAGCAAGTCTTAATTTACACATCTATTCAATCCCATAAATCAAAATTGTCCTACAAGATAACACACTTCACCCAATTACCCTTGTAGAGACTTACACGTGCAAATGAGTACTCAAGGATTAAAATGAATCATTTAACTATTAATGAGAAAAAAACTACATAAATAGGACCACACGGTAGTGTGGAAGGGTCTAGATCGTGTGACAGGGATACACGACTGTGTGGCTGAGGGATAAGCCCGTGTGACGAGGTTACACGATCGTGTGGCCAGATCATGTAGTCTCTGTGCACGTGTGACAAAATTACACATTTATGAAGCAGGGGAGATACGATCGTGTCGCTGAATGACATGCCCGTGATAAAATCCCTTACAAAGGTCACATGACCATGTGGCCAACTCATGTGAGAGGAAAAATTAATCTAACTTTTAAAGTGACACACGACCGTATGGACCGCCCGTGTGGGGCACAAGCCAGTGTGACTCAAAAACCAGTCCAATCCTTACTGGAAAACACGAAAATTGAACACTAAATTGACCCATAATTACAAATGATTTAGAAATGCACCTGAAAGACGATGCCCAAACACTAGCAATCAACTAATGCACCTCAATTAAATGAATTTGAAACTCAATTTTACAAATACACTTAACCTTAATGAATTTCAATTTAAACCACATACAAGAATCAAAGAACCCAATGTAAACCTTAATTCTTATTTTTTTAATAATAAGAAGAAAAATTTAAACCAAAGCCAAAAATAAATTTAATTCCCACTTAGCGTAGACGAGGATTCAAACCCGAGACCTAAAGGAAAACCAACGCTAAACCACTGAGCACTAGGCTCATCACTGTCCCTAAAACGTAGAAACTCACTTAAAGGTTCATCCAAACCACTGACCCTAACTAACAGACCTTAATTCTTCTAACCCCACCTATGGGGTGTTACAACTCACCCCTCCTTAAAGAAATTTTGTCCCTGAAATTTCCTACTACCCAATAGTCACTAATTCGCACAATTTGCTACCACGCTTTCACTGCGAACTCTGATTCCAATGCATATCAAATAAATACCTAACCTTACAAACTCCTACCTATAGCTCGTATTTACTAAACAATCAGATGACCAAACAAAGCGAAACACGCACAAAAATAACCTACAACAATACTTGTCTCAATATCGATTCCAACTCTTTGATTTCGGTTCTTCTTCAGGGTTTACCCCTGAACAGGTCATTGACAAGGGCAATCCTTAATCTGATGCTCTGTGGACCCATATCTGAAACATGCTCCAGACTTCTTCTAACACTCGCCCGGATGGTGCTTCTTACAAAACCCACAAACCGACATGTCTGTGCCACTACTAGAACCTCCTGCAGTACCTTTTTAAAATCTGGCCTATTTTGTAGAACATGGCTCCAAACTAGAGGAACTATGACCTATCTTATTATATTCCTTACACTCACACTCAACACTTACTTTTTTCTTCCAGTTTGGACCTCTCTAGCATGGTCTCAAAGACCCTCTTCAGAACTCCCAACACTGGTTAGGCCAATGTGTCCACACCAACCCCTAGAATTACCGTCACTAGTAGCTGGTGTAGCCACGACGATGTCTGGCTCATGTACAGACGCATGCCCCTACAAGGCAGGACTCATCTAAAGTCCCACTAGGCTGATTCTCATAATCTTGATTACTGTCAAATTCCATTGTAGTTCTTGAGTCTAAAATTGTGACAGCCCAAAGTTGACCCTAGTCGGGAAGTGGTTTCGGGACCGCTAAACCGAGTCACCGAAATGTTTGAATGTGATACTTATTGTGTAGAATATGTAATTATGAATGTGTGAAAATTTCAAGCTTCGATTTGGTTGAGTGCATGTGAATTTAGTCAATAGGACTTATGTGAGAAAATTCAAAAATGTGATAGGTCAATGTGTGAGGACCTATTAGTGCATGTGGACAAAGGGGGGACTTGCATGTTAAATTTCCCCCCCTAATGAGTAGTGGCCGGCCATGACAAGGAATGATGGGCAAAACATGTCATGAAACATGTTTTGTTAATGGAAGAATAAAATAAGGAGTATGGGTAATAAAGAAATGGAAAACAAAAGAAAAAAAAATGTGTGTGTAGTGTTTGTCCCCCCCCATTGCCGTGAGCTAAAGAAGAGAAAGGGGGAATTTTGTTCATCCTTTTCTCATCTTCATGCTTGCCAAAACTAGAAAGAAAAACAAAGAAAAATTTTCTCATCCTTTGGTTCATCCTTGGCCAAAAATTTTAAGGAGGAAAGAAGAAGAAAGGTGAAGAGATTCGGCCATGCATGTAGCTAGGCTAAGGTATGTTTGATGATGTTCCATGAGAGGCATGCATGTTTTAGTTGTTAGCTTGAGTTCTACCTAACCCATGGTCTAAATCTTGCTATGTGATGGAAATGGCACTTGACCATGGATGCATCATTCTTGGTTGATGTTTGATGTTGTGGTGATGAGGCATGAGGATGAGTTAAGATTCGGCCTAGGTGGAGGTTGTGTTAATGCCATTGCATGCAAAATATGAAGCTTGTTAATGATGCATGTGATGATGGCTTGATGATTCTTGAACCTCCTTTTTAGCATTTTTGTGTGAGCACATATGTGCATTGGTTGCTAAATGGAGAAGAATCGGCTAGCAAGATGTGTGCTAAGGCCGAATGTAACTTTGCATGTTAATGAGCAATGCATGTGTTAAATTGATGAAAAGGGGGAGGATGCTTTACTAGTGTGTATATGTGTGTATTAAGTGTTGAAATCGACCCCAAAAATGGACATGCATATTCGGCCAAGGGGAAAGAAATTAGCTAATATGTTGTGTTGATGCATGATTTTTGCATGTATGAGACTTTAATGTCTAATGTATAAATATGGGCTAAGTGCCTTGTGTTCATCTTTTGATGCCTAAATGATGAAATCAATTTATTTGTTTGATTAAGCTCAAGAGCAAAGGGGAAATAAAACCGATAAAGGGAAGGAAAAAGTGGTTGAATAGCTAGCGGAATCGTTCGACAACACCCGAGGTAAGTTCTTGAGTAAGAGAGCTTAAATTTCGATGTGATTAAATCATGCTCTATGTGTGGCTATTGAGCCGAATGTGCAAGGACAATATGTGCCTTGTGTTTGAGTTTCGTAAACGAAAATGAAATATGAATGTGCCATGAATTATTGTTAGATGTGCATGATTAATTGAATGCTGTCCGGGCTAAGTCCCGAAGGCTTTGTGCTAAGTGAATATATCCGGATTAAGATCCGAAGGCCTTTGTGCGAGATACTAAATCCGGGTTAAGTCCCGAAGGCATTCGTGCGAGTTGTTAAATCCGGGTTAAGTCCCGAAGGCATTCGTGCGAATTGTTAAATCCGGGTTATGTCCCGAAGGCATTGTGTGAGTTACTAAATCCGGGCTATGTCCCGAAGGCATTTGAACGAGGAGCTATATCCGGTTAAATCCCGAAGGTACGTGATTTGGTAATGAATGAGCTTGCTGTAAAATTCCAGCGAATACTCGAAAAACATCCCAATATGGGGATATGTTACGTATGTGTTGAATTTAATCGAGCCCTTACAAATAAATGTTCGCTCAGTTGATAAACGAGCTATCGGCCTTCGGCTAAGTTAGTCTATTGTGTATGTGCATAAGGGTTGTTAATGTTGTGAAGCAAGTTTAATATCGATAAATTGCGTATTATGAAATATTCCGTTTAGCTAAATGTGTGATATTCTTTGTTTATGCTGGAATTCCTTGCTCAAACTTACTAAGCATAAATTGCTTACTCGTTACATTGCTCCTCTGTTTTATAGATTTTTGGTTCTCCAGCTATCGGACTCGGGATCTTGAAGTCGAAGTCGCCCACACTATCAAAGGCTCTTTTGGGTACTATTTTGGTTGAATCTTGATATGGCATGTATAGGACTACCCATTGTTGTTTTTCGAGTACTTTATGAAATGTATAAGTGTACAGCCATGCGAAAATGGCTTGTAGAAGTGGAGTATGGCATTAGACCATTCGTGTTTATGAATGTATAGATGGTTTCATGATGTAACTATAGTTGGAATGGAAGTGTTGAGCAAATGATCAGCCACTGGAATGGCTAAGTATGATCATATGTGGGCTTATGTATGACAAGGCCCTAGTTGGTCCATGAAACCCCAAATTAGGTAAGGTTTACTTTGAAAACAGAAGCTGATAGCAGCAGTGGTGTGGATTGGAAAAATCACAAGAATTCGTAGGAGTGGAATTAAATAGTGAATAAATTATGTAATCGAACCTTGATGAATCTACTTTCATATGGAAGTAACGAAACAATCATAGGAACAGTACAGTAAGAGATATTCGGGTTCTTATGGAACAGGGCCAGAACAGTTTCTGGATTCCCTGTTCCGACTTTGGAAATTCACTATAAATTGACCAGAGATAATTAGGGGTCATACCATATATGTATGGATTCCTATCTGAGTCTAGTTTCCATAGAAACAAACGGCATCAGTATTGAAGCTTTGTGCAGAGAGATATCCAAGTCGTAATGGGAAAAGGTCAGTGTAGTCGACTCCTGTAACATGGGAGACTTTGACTAATAAACTGTACTAATTGGCCCGACCAAAAATTCTAGAAAAAAATACATAGGTGGGGACATGAGTCTAGTTTCAGGGAAAAATCACAAAACTGATTTTCGAGTTGTGAAACTCAAGATATGATTTTTTAAGCGACTAGTACTCAGACTGGGCAGTGTCTGGAAAAATTTTTCAAAGTTTGTTAACATCTCGTGTCCGACTCCGGTGTCGGTCTCGGGTTCGGGGTGTTACATTTTTATTGGTATCAGAGCTACGGTTTAGTCGATTCTAGGACTACCGTAATGTTTTGGGTCTAGCTATACATGCCATTTTATGTGATTACTTGATAGTGTGGTGATTTCTGACAATCATAAATGTGTTTATTTATAGTAATGGATCCCGATCGTGACCAAGAGGTAGCTGATGATCTTGAGAGTGTAGCGCCTGCTCCCGCACAAGGGACAGTGCCGGCGGACTCTCAACCTAATGCTAGTAATCCGAATGATGAAGCTAGACAAGCATTCTATAGCGTGATGAATGATTGGTTTAACCAATACATTCGAACTAATATGGCTGTTCCACAACCTCCATTCCCGACAAATACTACCCCCGCACCTACAATACCACCGGTAACGGACCAAATAAGGTCAAATAAGCCCCCAGTTGACAGAATCCGAAAACATGGGGCTACTAAATTTAAGGCTATGGATAGCGATGATGCCGAGCAAGCTGAATTTTGGCTGGACAACACTATCCGGGTACTCGATGAGCTATCTTGTACACCCGATGAATGCCTAAAGTGTGCTATCTCCTTGCTACGTGATTCTGCCTACTATTGGTGGAGTACTCTGACTTCTATTGTGCCCCGAGAGCAAGTAACTTGGGAGTTTTTCCAAACTGAGTTTCGGAAAAAGTATATCAGTCAGAGATTTGTTGATAAAAAACGGAAGGAATTTCTTGAGCTTAAGCAAGGCTCCATGTCGGTTACTGATTACGAGCGAAAATTTGTTAGACTTAGCAAATACGCTCGGGAATGTGTTTCGTCCGAAGCTATTATGTGTAAACGCTTCGAGGATGGGCTGAATGAAGATATAAAGATGTTCGTTGGTGTTCTTGAAATACGAGAGTTCGTGGTACTTGTTGAACGAGCTTGTAAAGCCGAAGAGCTTAGAAAAGAAAAGCAAAGAGTTGATGAGGGAACTGGAGAGTTTCGTAAAAGATCCTCGGGAAGGTCTCTTCAACAGACATCGAAGAGATTTCGAGATGATGCGGGCCAGTTTAGAGGCACTTCGGGCCTTTTTGGACGAGATCGTGATCGACCCCCTGTGGGTACGCGAGGCACTTCGGTCGCCAGTGTTGGGAATGAACGTCGAGACAGGATGAAATGCCGATATTGCGGTAAATGGCATTCGGGGAGTTGTAGATTTCCTGACCGCTCCTGTTACAAATGCGGATCAGTGGACCACTTCATTAAAGATTGCCCGAGGTTGTCGGGACAGAATGCAAATCAGAGTGGGAGACCGGGTGCTACCACTGCTCGAGGTAGACCATCTGGAAATATGGGCAATGCTGGTGGTGGTCAGAGAGGACTAGAGATGATATAACCAGATCCGAAGCCCGTGCGCCTGCTAGAGCTTATGCTATACGTGCCCGCGAGGATGCTTCTTCGCCTGATGTTATTACCGGTACATTCACCCTCTTTGATACTAATGTAATTGCTTTGATTGACCCCGGTTCTACTCATTCTTACATATGTGAAACCTTAACATCCAGTAAGACTTTACCTATTGAGTCTACTGAGTTCGTAATTCGGTTGTCAAATCCCTTGGGTCGTTACGTGCTTGTCGACAAAGTGTGTAAGAAATGTCCCCTGGAAATTCGAGGTTCCTGTTTTCCAGCGGACTTGATGCTTTTGCCGTTTGATGAATTTGATGTTATCCTTGGGTTGGATTGGTTGACCGCGCATGATGCGATTGTAAATTGCAAGAGCAAGACTATTGATTTGAGGTGCGCAAATAACGAAGTAGTCCGAATTGAGTCTGCGGACTTGGAGGGGATGCCAGCTGTAATATCAGCAATGTTGGTACAGAAATATGTAAGAAAAGGGTACGAAGCATACCTTGCATATGTGCTTGATGACAAAGAATTAGAAAAGAAACCCGAATCTGTGCCGGTGGTTTGTGAATACCCGGATGTTTTTCCGGAAGAATTACCGGGTTTACCACCTGTTCGGGAGGTAGAGTTTGGTATTGAGCTTGTACCTGGGACTACGCCGATTTCGATAGCTCCGTATCGTATGGCACCAACTGAGTTAAAGGAGTTGAAAGCTCAGTTGCAAGAACTGACGGATAGAGGTTTCGCTCGACCAAGTTTCTCACCTTGGGGTGCACCAGTATTGTTCGTGAAAAAGAAGGACGGAACCATGAGGTTGTGCATTGACTATCGTCAGCTGAATAAAGTGACGATAAAGAACAAATATCCGTTGCCGTGCATCGATGATTTGTTCGACCAACTGAAGGGAGCCTCAGTGTTCTCAAAAATAGATTTGAGATCGGGCTATTATCAGTTGCGAATTCGAGATCCAGATATTCCCAAAATTGCCTTCAGAACGAGATATGGTCACTACGAATTCTTAGTGATGCCGTTTGGGCTCACTAATGCCCCTGCGGTATTTATGGATTTGATGAATTGGATCTTCAGACCGTATTTGGATCAGTTCGTAGTTGTGTTCATTGATGACATTTTGGTCTATTCAAGAGATGAGACCGAACATGCTGAGCATCTGAGGCTAGTGCTGCAAATTTTGCGGGATAAGCAGTTATATGCTAAGTTCAGTAAGTGTGAGTTCTGGTTAAGAGAGGTTAGCTTCTTGGGTCATGTGGTATCCGCGTCGGGTATTCGAGTTGACCCGAACAAAATTTCAGCCATACTTGACTGGAAACCTCCGAGAAATATTACTGAAGTTCGGAGCTTTTTGGGGCTCGCCAGTTATTACCGACGATTTGTGAAAGGTTTCTCGATGATAGCCACACCAATGACGAAGCTACTTCAAAAGGATGTTAAGTTCGAGTGGACGGAGAAATGTCAGAAAAGTTTCAACCAGCTGAAAACTCATTTGACTGAAGCTCCAATTTTGGTGCGACCCGAATCAGGTAAAGAGTTTGTCATTTATAGTGACGCATCCCTACTTGGGTTGGGTTGCGTATTGATGCAAGAAGGTCGAGTCGTGGCCTATGCGTCGAGACAATTGAAGCCTCACGAGAGGAATTATCCGACCCATGATCTCGAACTAGCTGCCATCGTGTTTGCTTTAAAAATATGTCGACATTATCTGTTTGGTGAGAAGTGCCATGTATTTTCGGATCACAAAAGTCTCAAATATTTGATGACTCAACGAGACTTGAATCTGCGACAAAGACGTTGGCTTGAGTTGTTGAAAGATTACGAGCTTGTCATTGATTACCACCCGGGAAAGGCTAACGTGGTTGCGGACGCCTTAAGCCGGAAGTCATTGTTTGCTTTACGAGCGATGAACGTGCATTTGTCTGTTCTACCAGACAGTGTGTTAGTAGCTGAATTAAAAGCTAAACCATTATTGACTCACCAAATTCGTGAAGCTCAGAAAGTCGATGATGAATTGGTTGCAAAACGGGCTAAGTGTTTTCCGAACGAGGAATCGGAGTTTCAAATTGATGATGATGATTGTTTGAGGTTCAGAAATCGTTTGTGTGTTCCAAGGAATTCGGAACTCATTTCGATGATTCTGAACGAAGCCCATTGTAGCCGAATGTCAATTCACCTGGGGAGTACGAAAATGTACAACGATTTGAAACGTCAATTTTGGTGGCATGGTATGAAACGGGACATCTCTGACTTTGTTTCGAGATGTTTAATATGTCAACAAGTGAAAGCGGAACATCAAGTGCCTTCAGGATTACTCCAGCCGATCATGATACCCGAGTGGAAATGGGATCGAGTCACAATGGACTTTGTGTCCGGACTGCCTTTGTCAGCAAGTAAGAAGGATGCGATATGGGTTATTGTTGATAGACTGACTAAGTCGGCTCATTTCATCCCCGTACGTACGGATTTTTCATTGGATAAACTAGCTGAATTGTACGTTTATCAAATTGTGAGATTACACGGGGTACCTGTTTCTATCGTGTCGGATAGAGATCCGAGATTCACCTCACGATTTTGGAAGAAATTGCAAGAAGCTCTGGGTACCAAGCTGCATTTTAGCACTGCTTTTCACCCCCAAACCGATGGTCAATCCGAGAGGATAATTCAGATACTTGAGGATATGTTGAGATGTTGCATCCTCGAGTTCAGTAGTTCATGGGAACGATATTTACCTTTGATTGAATTCGCTTACAACAATATTTTTCAATCAAGTATTAAGATGGCACCTTACGAGGCTTTGTACGGTCGTAAATGCCGTACACCATTGTTTTGGACCGAGCTCGGCGAAAGCAAAATTTTCGGAGTTGATTTGATTAGAGATGCTGAACAGAAAGTAAAGGTAATCCGTGAAAGTCTGAAGGTAGCCACGGATCGTCAGAAATCGTACGCAGATTTGAAACGAAAAGACATCGAGTATCAGGTGGGAGACAAAGTGTTCCTTAAGGTTTCACCTTGGAAAAAAGATACTCAGGTTCGGCCGTAAGGGCAAGTTGAGCCCAAGATTCATTGGGCCGTACGAAATCTCCGAACGAGTTGGTCCGGTTGCGTATAGATTGATTTTGCCCCCGGAGCTTGAAAAGATTCATGACGTCTTTCATGTTTCGATGCTTCGACGCTATCGATCTGATCCATCGCACATAATTAGCCCATCGGAGGTTGAAATTCAAGTCGACATGAGCTATGAAGAAGAACCGATGCGTATCCTAGCTCGTGAAGTGAAGGAGTTGCGAAACAAAAGAGTTCCGCTAGTAAAGGTGTTATGGCTCAAACACGGGATCGAGGAAGCTACTTGGGAGACCGAGAGCTCGATGAAAGAACGATACCCAAACCTATTTACCGGTAAGATTTTCGGGGACGAAAATTTCTTAAGTGGGGGAGAGTTGTGACAGCCCAAAGTTGACCCTAGTCGGGAAGTGGTTTCGGGACCGCTAAACCGAGTCACCGAAATGTTTGAATGTGATACTTATTGTGTAGAATATGTAATTATGAATGTGTGAAAATTTCAAGCTTCGATTTGGTTGATTGCATGTGAATTTAGTCAATAGGACTTATGTGAGAAAATTCAAAAATGTGATAGGTCAATGTGTGAGGACCTATTAGTGCATGTGGACAAAGGGGGGACTTGCATGTTAAATTTCCCCCCCTAATGAGTAGTGGCCGGCCATGACAAGGAATGATGGGCAAAACATGTCATGAAACATGTTTTGTTAATGGAAGAATAAAATAAGGAGTATGGGTAATAAAGAAATGGAAAACAAAAGAAAAAAAATGTGTGTGTAGTGTTTGTCCCCCCCCATTGCCGTGAGCTAAAGAAGAGAAAGGGGGAATTTTGTTCATCCTTTTCTCATCTTCATGCTTGCCAAAACTAGAAAGAAAAACAAAGAAAAATTTTCTCATCCTTTGGTTCATCCTTGGCCAAAAATTTTAAGGAGAAAAGAAGAAGAAAGGTGAAGAGATTCGGCCATGCATGTAGCTAGGCTAAGGTATGTTTGATGATGTTCCATGAGAGGCATGCATGTTTTAGTTGTTAGCTTGAGTTCTACCTAACCCATGGTCTAAATCTTGTTATGTGATGGAAATGGCACTTGACCATGGATGCATCATTCTTGGTTGATGTTTGATGTTGTGGTGATGAGGCATGAGGATGAGTTAAGATTCGGCCTAGGTGGAGGTTGTGTTAATGCCATTGCATGCAAAATATGAAGCTTGTTAATGATGCATGTGATGATGGCTTGATGATTCTTGAACCTCCTTTTTAGCATTTTTGTGTGAGCACATATGTGCATTGGTTGCTAAATGGAGAAGAATCGGCTAGCAAGATGTGTGCTAAGGCCGAATGTAACTTTGCATGTTAATGAGCAATGCATGTGTTAAATTGATGAAAAGGGGAGGATGCTTTACTAGTGTGTATATGTGTGTATTAAGTGTTGAAATCGACCCCAAAAATGGACATGCATATTCGGCCAAGGGGAAAGAAATTAGCTAATATGTTGTGTTGATGCATGATTTTTGCATGTATGAGACTTTAATGTCTAATGTATAAATATGGGCTAAGTGCCTTGTGTTCATCTTTTGATGCCTAAATGATGAAATCAATTTATTTGTTTGATTAAGCTCAAGAGCAAAGGGGAAATAAAACCGATAAAGGGAAGGAAAAGTGGTTGAATAGCTAGCAGAATCGTTCGACAACACCCGAGGTAAGTTCTTGAGTAAGAGAGCTTAAATTTCGATGTGATTAAATCATGCTCTATGTGTGGCTATTGAGCCGAATGTGCAAGGACAATATGTGCCTTGTGTTTGAGTTTCGTAAACGAAAATGAAATATGAATGTGCCATGAATTATTGTTAGATGTGCATGATTAATTGAATGCTGTCCGGGCTAAGTCCCGAAGGCTTTGTGCTAAGTGAATATATCCGGATTAAGATCCGAAGGCCTTTGTGCGAGATACTAAATCCGGGTTAAGTCCCGAAGGCATTCGTGCGAGTTGTTAAATCCGGGTTAAGTCCCGAAGGCATTCGTGCGAATTGTTAAATCCGGGTTATGTCCCGAAGGCATTGTGTGAGTTACTAAATCCGGGCTATGTCCCGAAGGCATTTGAACGAGGAGCTATATCCGGTTAAATCCCGAAGGTACGTGATTTGGTAATGAATGAGCTTGCTGTAAAATTCCAGCGAATACTCGAAAAACATCCCAATATGGGGATATGTTACGTATGTGTTGAATTTAATCGAGCCCTTACAAATAAATGTTCGCTCAGTTGATAAACGAGCTATCGGCCTTCGGCTAAGTTAGTCTATTGTGTATGTGCATAAGGGTTGTTAATGTTGTGAAGCAAGTTTAATATCGATAAATTGCGTATTATGAAATATTCCGTTTAGCTAAATGTGTGATATTCTTTGTTTATGCTGGAATTCCTTGCTCAAACTTACTAAGCATAAATTGCTTACTCGTTACATTGCTCCTCTGTTTTATAGATTTTTGGTTCTCCAGCTATCGGACTCGGGATCTTGAAGTCGAAGTCGCCCACACTATCAAAGGCTCTTTTGGGTACTATTTTGGTTGAATCTTGATATGGCATGTATAGGACTACCCATTGTTGTTTTTCGAGTACTTTATGAAATGTATAAGTGTACAGCCATGCGAAAATGGCTTGTAGAAGTGGAGTATGGCATTAGACCATTCGTGTTTATGAATGTATAGATGGTTTCATGATGTAACTATAGTTGGAATGGAAGTGTTGAGCAAATGATCAGCCACTGGAATGGCTAAGTATGATCATATGTGGGCTTATGTATGACAAGGCCCTAGTTGGTCCATGAAACCCCAAATTAGGTAAGGTTTACTTTGAAAACAGAAGCTGATAGCAGCAGTGGTGTGGATTGGAAAAATCACAAGAATTCGTAGGAGTGGAATTAAATAGTGAATAAATTATGTAATCGAACCTTGATGAATCTACTTTCATATGGAAGTAACGAAACAATCATAGGAACAGTACAGTAAGAGATATTCGGGTTCTTGTGGAACAGGGCCAGAACAGTTTCTGGATTCCCTGTTCCGACTTTGGAAATTCACTATAAATTGACCAGAGATAATTAGGGGTCATACCATATATGTATGGATTCCTCTCTGAGTCTAGTTTCCATAGAAACAAACGACATCAGTATTGAAGCTCTGTGCAGAGAGATATCCAAGTCGTAATGGGAAAAGGTCAGTGTAGTCGACTCCTGTAACATGGGAGACTTTGACTAATAAACTGTACTAATTGGCCCGACCAAAAATTCTAGAAAAAAATACATAGGTGGGGACATGAGTCTAGTTTCAGGGAAAAATCACAAAACTGATTTTCGAGTTGTGAAACTCAAGATATGATTTTTTAAGTGACTAGTACTCAGACTGGGCAGTGTCTGGAAAATTTTTTCAAAGTTTGTTAACATCTCGTGTCCGACTCCGGTGTCGGTCTCGGGTTCGGGGTGTTACAAAAATATTAAGGTATCTACAATTCCATAACAACATAATTAGAGCTAATAATCTAAAACTTTACATTTCTAATCTTACAATTTTGGAGGTCCTACGGACCAATACTGGAGTCTTAGAAACTTGTTTGGGCAACACAAATTTCAAAATACTGTGGAATGTTTTTATCGAAAACTCTTTTCAAATCCATGCATGCAGACCCATGAAAACAAAGGTTGAGTTCTTTCAAACCTAGCTCTAATACCACAAAATGTGACACCCCAAAACCTTACTCAGAACTTTTGATCGGATTCCAGAGGTCACATTGGCCACCAAAAAGGCCCAAGACGAAACGCTGTTCAATATTTCAAAATTTCTTTTCGAAAATCATTTTCTCTAAAAATTTACTAAAATCGAAAATAAGCTTTATTTATAAACTTTGCAAACGTTAAATTTAAATATCGCTTAAAATTTATTTGAAACCAATTTCAAATCTTATGATCTTTTGTAACTTAAAAGAAATAGTGATTTCGTAAATTGGAACTTCAAACCAGAAATTCACAATGTAACAATAAAACCTTTTATCATAACAGAAGACCAAAAATGGTTATTTTAAATCAATACACGGGATCACAGTTAGTTCGAAAACAAATGTTCATGTGCAAAATCACATAGTGTCCCAAAACCAAAAGCCATAGCTTAACGAGTCAAAAATCTAAAACTCATACCACAGTTTATATAATCTTCCTTAGATACTAATTGAAAATAATTTACTAAATTTCATGGAAATCTTATCAAACCAAACCAAGAAATTAACAAAACTCTGAGACCCCCAGTTCGTTCAGTCCATGACTTAAACACGTGGACTACTTGAAGAGGGGGAAACTAAGGGGAGTGAGTTACGAAAGCTCAATGTGAGTCATAAACAAATGTAATTAAACAATGTTTGAAAAAACAGACATTTTACGTACCAAATTACTAAGTAACTAAAGACAACTAACACATCACATAAACAGTTAACTCTGTAAATTTTATTAACAGTACTATACTTGGTTCTACCTCTTATACATAACAAATAAAAATTTCATAGTGAAAGATTTATAAATGTAGTACTTACTCAAAATAGAAGAAATGCAATTCATGCTCAAATGTACCAGTCCCGATTTCAACTTATCAACAGCTACACACCATCTTCAACCATCCGACACACACCAACTAAGGTAAGTTAGACACTTCATCCTCTACACACCAAGTTTTGGGTTATGGTGGACCCATCCAACCAATCACACCTCATAGTGGTCATTTGCCACATAATTGTTATGTAGTCAAGCTACTAACATTATAGCGCATTTACCACTGAATTTAAAGTAATGCAGTTTAACTGCCAAATCAATCTTCCTTCACTTCATATCCCAATCCAAACCACAAATGCAAATGCAAATAATTAAATGCATACGAATATTTAGAATCAAACACAAACACATTTGGTTTTCGTACTCCGTAAACCTTTTTTTGCAATCAGATCAGTTCTATAGTAATAAAATCAAACAATTTAATGTTCAATTATACTTCACCACATCATACTTTTAATCGACATTTATTAATGAAACCCATAGCATAAGCAGGTCTTAATTGACACATCTATTCAATGCCATAAATCAAAATTGTCATAACAAGATTGCATTAGCCACTTATACAAACAGAAATTTAATACATGAATCTGTATATAACAATAATGTCCTATAAGATAACACACTTCACATTTATTCAACATTCAATACTCAAGTCCCAGTTACCCTTGTAGAGGCTTACATGTGCAAAGGAATACTCAAGGATTAACACAAATCATTCAACAAATAACGAGCAAAAATTGCACAAACAGGACCACCCGACTGTGTTGGAGGGTCCAAACCGTGTGAAAAATATACACATCTATGTGTGTAACACCCCTAACCTGTCTCCATCGCTAGATTAGGGTTACAGAGTATTATTATACAATCGAGAAACATTTATAAATGTAACATTAAAATAAATAAATGACATTTAAAACATATCAATCATAAGTATTTTGTCCCTAAATCGAGTCTTAGAGGCCTTAAAAATAGCTTTGAAGCAATTTGGGACTAATTTGAAACAAAACAGAAGGTCTAAGAAAAAGATGGAAAAATTAGAAAATAGGGGTCACACGACCGTGTGGCCAGGCTGTGTGAAAACACCCTAGGTCATGTAACATTTGAACTAGGGACACACTAAGAAACTTACAAATGATACACGGCCCGTGTCCCAGCCCGTGTCCAAACATGGGCATGTATGTCCATTCTGACAGTAATTATCTATAAACATATTAACTAAAGAACAATAATATAAGGTTACAATTCAAACTTTATTTACATATTGAAATACTACTGACTTGCCTACTATTTAGTTTTGATCAAATCACAGGGACTAATCTTCTATTTCCCTTTTCCTCGGTTATTGTCTTTTTTATCCAAGTTTTGATATGCAACAAATTTTGATGGATGAACCTTAAGGTTTATCTATAGTGTTTCTACTCTTCAATTCTTGGTGGTTCTTCCTTTAGGAAGATGATATTTTTTTTATTCTATTTTTACTTAAGTTTTATTTAACAAATTACAACTTTATCCTTTAAATTATCATGCATTCTAATGAATTCAAAGTCCAAAGCCATCCATCTACTTTTACTATGGTCTAATTACCATATGAGTCCTCCCTTCTTTTATAATTAAACTATTTGATCATCTTAATACTATAATTCACAAGTTTTGCACCATTGAAAATTTAGTCATTTTTCCTTAATTAGTTATCTAAATGTTAAAATTTCTTAACTAAATTTTAATACGACTCTTATGACTCCGTAAATATTCTATAAATAATATTTATGAGTCAACATAATGGAAATTTGTGGTCCCAAAACCACTATTCTATCCCCACTAAAAAACGAGTTGTTACAACTCTCTCCTCCTTAGGAAATTTCGTCCTCGAAATTGTTACCTGATAATAGATTTGAATATTGTAATTTCATTGATTTCACAATTTCTCAAGTAGCCTCCTCGTTTTTTTCGAAGTTCTTTGATTTCCCGAGTCAAAATTTTCACTAGTTCTTCAGAATACCTCAAATCTGGCTGTAATTCAATTTCACTATGAGGAACCACGAGAAAAGGATTAGATCTGTATCGTCTTAGCATTGAAACGTGGACCCTGTTATGAATTTTCTCGAGTTCAGGAGGTAAAGCTAATCTGTAAGCTACAGGACTGATTCTTTTGGTAATCTTATATGGGCAGATAAATCTTGAACTCAACTTTCCTTTCTTACCGAATCGCAACACTTTCTTCTACGAAGAAACTTTTAAAAATACCCGATCTCCAACAGTAAATTCTATATCTTTTCTTTTCAAATCCTTGTATGACTTTTGATGATCAGATGCAACTTTCAAACAATCTCGAATAGTTTGAACCTTGTCTTCAGTTTCTCGAATTAAATCAACCCCTACCATTTTGGATTCGCTCAGCTTGGACTAATATAATGACGTTTTACATTTTATTCTGTATAAAGCTTCAAATGGTGCCATTTTAATACTGGATCGGTAATTGTTATTATAAGCAAACTCAGCTAACGGTAGATATTTTTCCCAACTACCCTCAAAATTAAGTATACAACATCTTAGCATGTCTTCTAGAATATATATTACTTGTTCTGATTGCTCGTCCGTCTAAGGATGAGACAATGTACTGAAATTGAGTTTAGTGCCCAAAGCCTCGTGAAGTTTACTCCAAAATCTCAATATAAACCATGGATCACAGTCAGAAATAATAGATGTTGGAGCTCCATGTAATCTCACAATCTCTGACACATATAATTCCTCTAGCTTCACAAGTGAATAATTTGTTTTGACTTGAATAAAGTGGGCTGACTTAGTCAATCTGTCAACAACCACCCATATCGAATCTTTCTTTTTCGGAGTTACAGGCAAACTAGATATGAAATCCATCGAGACTCTCTCCCACTTCCACTCAGGAATCATAACAGGCTGTAATAATCCCGAAGGTACCTGATGCTCTGCTTTTCCTGCTGACAAATCAAACATTTATCTACGAACTCACAAATCTCACGTTTTATACCTAGCATCTAGTACATCTGTTTCAAATCACAATACATCTTAGTGCAACCAGGATGAATAGAATATGTACTACTATGTGCCTCTAGTAGAATCTCACGTTTCAAATTTAAATTATTTGGAACATAAATTCTATCGTGGTAATGCAATGTACAATCATTACCAATACTATATTCAATAGTCAAATTATCCTGAACCAAGTTTCGTTTCATTATCAACTTTGGATCGTCATTTTGTAACGCCTGAATTCATTGTAGAAACAAGGTTTTAGTCCTTAATTCCGCCAATACAGAACCATCGACATTTAAAGTCAAATGAGTGTTTAACGCTTGAAGTGCAAATAATGATGACTTTTGGCTGAGTGCATCCGCAACCACATTAGCCTTTTCCAGATGATAATCAATAACCAAATCATCATCTTTTAGTAGCTCTAACCTACGTTAATGTCTTAGATTTAGTTCCTTCTAGGTCATTAAATATTTTAAGCTTTTGTGATCAGTATACTCATGACATTTCTCGCCGTATAAATAATGACTCTATATCTTCAAAAGGAAGACAATCGCGATCAGCTCAAGATTGTGAGTAGGATAATTTCTTTCATGCGGCTTCAATTGTCGAGAAGCATAAGCTACTGTTTTCCCTGATTGCATTAACATGCAACCTAAACAATTGAGAGACGTATCACTGTAAACAGTATATGCCGTCCTAGATTCAGGCTGAGTTAATACTGGAGCTTCTGTTAACATGTTTTTCAGGTGATTAAAACTTTTTTCACACTTATCAAACCAAAAAAATTTGACATTTTTCTGTAATAACCTGGTCATAGGTGAAGCAATGATGGAGAAGTTTTTAACAAATTGTCGATGGTATCTGGCTAATCCTAAGAAACTTCGAACTTTAGAAATATTCTCTAGAATTTTCTAATCAACAGTCGTTGATACTTTATTTGGATCAACTCTGATTTCATTAGCAGATATAACATGTGCCAGAAAATTAACTTCCCATAGTCAGAATTCACATTTACTAAATTTCACATATAGTTTTTTTTTCACACAAAGTTTACATCACAACTCTTAAATGTTCGACATGATCTAACTCATTCAGTGAATAAATCAGAATGTCATCAATGAATACGACAACAAAGTAATCTAAATATGGTTGAAATACCAGATTCATCATGTCCATGAATGCCGTAGGAGCATTAGTCAAACCAAATGGCATCACTAGAAATTCATAGTGACCATATCTAGTTCTGAATGCAGTTTTCGGTACATCTTGATCTTTAACTCGCAGCTGATAATATCCAGATCTCAAGTCGATCTTCAAAAATACTGTAGCTCTTTTTAACTGCTCGAACAAATCATCAATACGAGGTAACATGTATTAATTCTTAATGGTTGCTTTATTTACCTATCAATAATCTATACATAGCTTCATTGACCCATTTTTCTTCTTCACGAACAAAACTAGAGCACCCCAAGGTGACACACTCAGTTGAATAAATCTACGATTTAACAACTCTTGTAATTGTACTTTTAACTCTTTCAATTCTGTAGGGACCATCTTGTATGCTGTTATCAAAATTGGAGTTGTTCTAGGCATAAGTTCTATCATAAAATCTACATCCTAAGTCGGCAATAACCCAGGCAGTTCTTCAGGAAAAACATCAACATATTCTTTGACTATCGACACTTGTTCAATTTTCTATTCAACCAGTTTCGAGTAAAGAAACATAGGTTAAATAAACTTCACATCCCTTTTTAATCAATTTTAGAGTTGACAGTGCTGAAATTACATTTTTGATACAATTGGCCCCATCTACCCTAACACAAATAAATTCACCATTCAGACGCTTTAAACTAACTTCTTTCCTTCGGCAACTCACTATTGCATCATGCTTAGACAACCAATCCATTCCCAGAATAAGATCAAAATCATCAAAATGAAACATCGAAATAGCGAAAAAATCGTAACCCCTAACTTTCAGTGGACACAATTTACATATATGATTAACTAAAACACACTGACCCAGTGGATTCGTTACTTTGATAGTATATTTAGTGAAATCAACAGGAAAATTCTTTTTGTCTATTAATGTAGTGCATATATATGAGCAAGTTGGTCCAGGATCAATCAATGCATATAAATTAATATTAAAGAGAGAAAAAGTACCTGCAATAACGTCTAAGGCAATAGCTTCCTCATGAGATTTGATTGCATAAGCTCTAACTGGTGTTCACGATTTAGATCGTTCATTCATTTCATTATTCTTCCCTCGACCAAAAGTAGTATTTCTAGCATTTCCAGATTGTCTACCTCTCTGTGAGGTTGCTTAAGGCTTGTTTATTTGATTGCCAAAATCATTTTTCCTTTTTCAACAATCACGAAGGAAATTATCAATAGATCTACAACAGAAACAAGCTTCCAACTTCGATCGGCACTCAACAATATGCCTTTTGTTGCAATCATCAGAAATAGGAACAATTCTCTCAACATTTCTTACACTTTCGACACTAGCTGTTGGAGAATTAACAAACTTAAAATTGTTTTGCCTTGGTTTATCTCTGCCAGTGAACTCTGAAGGGTTAGCCTATTGACTTGTCTCATTTCTAAATTTCTTCGATGGGGACATTTGAGCAGGCTTGAACGACTTTCTTTTGTTAAAATATTAATTTTTTAAATCTAACTGTCATTTACTTTTTCCAATTTCTTTAATTTTTTGGGCTCGTTCAAAAAGTTCTACAAATTCTCATAACTTTAATGCTACCACGGATATACGAATACTGTCATTCAACCTATCTTCAAATCTAATACACATTTCTTCTTCATTTGACACTATATTACGGGCATACTTGCTTAACTGTACAAATTGCCATTCATACTCAGCTACAGACCGATTCCCCTACTTTAATTCAAGAAATTATTTCTTTTTCTTCTCAATAAACAACCGACTTACATACTTCTTCTTGAATCCCATCTGAAAGAAATCCCAATTTTTGATGTCATTGTGCTCAAAGTGTCGCACCATAAGTATGCTTTATCTTTTAGCAATGAAACAACAAATCTCAAACAATCTTTAGGAATGCACATCAATTCTACAAAGACTCACTTCGTATTCATTAACCAATACTTGACTTTTGCTGGATCATCATCAACATTACCTCTAAATTCTTCTGCTCCACATTTTCAGATTTTATTTATGGATACTCAAGTAACTGTCACTGGTAAAGGATTTTGAAGACCCAAGGGTGCCAGAGGAGGCACAGTAGGGGGTGGAAGTGGGGAGTTGCAAGATTTGCATACTTGAATTCATTGAACTACTGGTTCATCATTCTGAAAAACACATTTTTTATTTCATCACGAAAGGACTATGGAATCAAAGCTCTATTACTTGCTTCAGGATTCATAGCTTAAACATTACTTTCAGGTTCATTAGTTACAGCTCAGTTCGACTCAACCAATATCTTGAATCAATAAGAAAATAAATATTAGAGTGGATCAAAAACATCACACTATCACAAGGTATATGTCGCATGTATAAACTAAACTCTACTCCGCTATGTTAGTTCTAGAATAGACTAAACCATAACTCTGATACTACTAAATGTAACACCCTTAAACCCTCTCCATCATCAAATTAGGGTTACAGAGTATTACTATAGAATCAGGAAACATTTATCAATGTGACATTAAAATAAAGAAATGACATTCCAAACATATCAATCATAAGCATTTTGTCCCTAAATCGAGCCTTTGAGGCTCTAAAAATAGCTTTCAAGCAATTTGGGACTAATTTGAAACAAAACTGAAGGTCTAAGAAAAATTTGTAAAAATTAGAAAACAGGGGTGACACGGCCGTGTGAAAAGGCCCTAAGCCTTGTAACATTCGAACTAGGGACCCATGGTCGTGTCCTAACTCGTGTCCTCACCCATGTAACTCATTGAGTTTTCCCACATGCCCGTGTGCCAAGCCGTGTTCTAGGCCATGTAATTCTCTAACTTGAAACACTAAGAAACTCACAAATGACACACGACCTTATCTCCAGGCCATGTGTGTCACACGGCTGTCTGATAGCCCGTGTCCCAGGCCATGTACACCAATTTTGCCAAAAATCATGCCATTTCAAGACTAAACCATTCCTATTCCACTACCCCAACATACCTAAATGTACCAAAAGAATAAATCTATATCATCCAACTAAAATGTCATTCAAAGGGACCACATTTATATACTAAACATTTAGCCTTAAAAATGCTCAAAAGACCTTTTCTACATGAAATTAAGCAAATAAGTATTTCACTATGATTAACAACACTTCTTTCAACAACTAAACTTCAAGGTATTCATCTATCTAATATATAAGTATACTTGTTTCATCCATACAAAACATACCCTAAGCAAAACACACATCTCATTCATACACTACACCTATCAACATTTGAAAACTATATATTTATCTATATATACATGCCACTACCCTAAGATATACAAAAACTACCAACTTAGATGGATAGTGTGAGCCAGTTGATTGATCCTTCCAAAATGTCAGCAATGATTATCTACAAAACAATCCACAAGAACCGGTAATCTTACATTACTTAGTAAGGACATAGTATAACAATTAATCTAAAGACAATTAGACACAGTTCACATAAAATTTGATTTAGGGTTACCAAGAATAAAAAATGGCACGCATGTGCATTCAGTGGTACCGAAGTACAAACAGGGGCATGTATGTGCATTCAGGGGTACCAAAGCACAAACAGGGGCACATATGTGCACTCAAGGGTACTGAAGTACAAGCAGCGGCACATATGTGCATTCAGGAGTACCGAAGTATAAATAGGGGCACGTATGTCCATTTAGGAGTACCAAAGTACAAACAGGGGCACATATGTACATTCAGGGGTACTAAAATACAAACAAGGGTATGCATGTGCATCTAGGGGTACCGAAGTACAAGAAGGGGCATGTATGTGAATTCATGAGTACTAAAATACAAATAAGGGTACATATGTGCATGCAGGGGCACCGAAGTATAAACAGGGGCATGTTGTGCATTCAGGGGTATCGAAGTACAAATAGGGGCACATATGTGAATTTAGGAGTACCAAAGTACCAATAGGGGCACGTATGTGCATTCAGGGGTACCAAAATCCAAACAGGGGCACATATGTGCATTCATACAATAATTATCTATAAATATATTAACTAAAGAACAATATATAAGATTACAAGTTGAACTTTATTTACGTATTGAAATACTATTGACATACCTACTATTTATTTTTGACAAACACGCAGGGACTAATCCGTTATTTTTCCTTTTCCTTGGTTATTGTCTTTTTTATCCAAGTTTTAATATGCAAGAACTTTTGATAGCCAAACCTTAAGCTTTATCTATGGTGTTTTTACTCTTCAATTTTTGGTGGTTCTTCCTTTCGGAAGATGTTAGTATTTTTATTTTATTTTTACTTAAGTTTTATTTAACAAATTACAATTTTATCTTTTAATTTATCATGCATTTTGATGAATTCAAAGTACAAAGTCGTCCATCTAATTTTACTATGGTCTAATTACAATATGAGTCCTCCTTCATTTAATAATTAAACTATTTGATCATCTTAATATTATAATTAAAAAGTTTTGCACCATTTACAATTTAGTACTTTTTCCTTATTTTGTTATCTAAATGTTAAAATTTCTTACCAAAATTTTAAGACAACTCTTATAACTCCGTAAATATTCTATAGATAATATTTACGAGTCAACATGATGGAACTTTGTGGTCCCAAAACCACTATTCTATCACTACTGAAAAACGGGTTACTATAGTGTGGTTGAAGGATACGCCCTTATGACTGGGTTACATGGCCGTGAGGCCAGGCCATATAACTCTCTGTGCCTGTGTGAAAAAATCACACATTTATGAAGTAAGGGAGACACGATCGTGTGACTGAAGGACACGCTCGTGTGCAATCGATAAAATCCCTAACAAAGGTCACACGGTCATGTGGCCAGCCCATGTGACAGGAAAAATAAATCCAACTTTTAAAGCGACACATGATTGTGTGCACCGCCCGTGAGCTTACCCGTGTGGCTCAAAAACCTCTTCGATCCTTGCTGCAAAACACGAAAATTCAACACCAAATTGACCCCTAATTACGAATGATTTAGAAACACTTAAAAGGCGATGCTCACGCACTAACGATCAACTGATGCACCTCAATTAAACGAATCTAAAACTCAATTTTACAAATACACTTAATCTTAATGAATTTCAATTTAAGCCACATACAAGAATCAAAGAACCCATTGTAACCCTCAACAAATTAACACCTACACTTACCCAATTTGATACTAATGTTGAAATCAAAAGAAAAATTGAAGGACAAAGGAGAAAGAAGAGACTAAAAATACAATAAATCAAAATCTAAAATTTTTGGGGAATGAGTTTGACGTAAGAGAAAAAAATGTAAGAATAGTTAATTTTCGAATTTCTTATCCTTTTTCAAAATATTAAAATAAGATCAAATAATTAAAAATCACTTTTAACAAAAGACCAATCATATATATTTTTAATAATAATAAGAAAAATTGAAACCAAAGCTAAAAATAAATTTATTTCTCATTTAACGCACACGAGTATTCGAACCCGAGACCTAAAGGAAAACTAATGCTTAACCACTAAACCACTAAGCTCATCATTGTCTATAAAACACAAAAACTCACTTAAAGGTCCATCCGAACCATTGACCCTAACCAACAAACCATCATTCTTCTAACCCCACTTTCGGGGTGTTATAGAGGAGGCTTGGCCAAGTGAGTCGTTTTAGTATTTTAGGGTTTTTAGTTAAGTTTTTATTTCTTTTCAATTTAGTCCTTTTTATAATTTTGTTACTATTTTAATTTGGATTTGATTTCAAACGAAGGCTTTAATATATTTGTTTTTCATTATTTCAGTGTTGATTCCAATTGCAATCGAGGAGATCTTTGCAACTATTAAAGGAGATTTCTCTTCCAAGATTAAATCAATATAAAAATGGATTTATTTCTCTACTCCTTACTTTTATTTAATTTTTTGTTTTGCATGTTAAATATGAGTTTAGGAATCATTGTATCTAGATCCATGAGTAGCTAATTTCCTGAAGGAGATTAATGGACAGAAGTGTGAATAATTAGTGAATGAATGAGGGTTGAAATCTGAGTTAGTAGGCTTAAATTATGTGCGATTAAGCCCTAAAAAGTGACGCCTCTTGGAAGTAATTTTGGATAAACGAGACCTAGAGATAAGTTTACCGAGTAAATCCTAATTTATCCCAATCAAGAAAGTGAGGCTGAGAGGTAAGCATGTATTAGTCGACTAGTTAATTAGTTAGAGGTCGAGAGGTAATAACTAGTTAATTAATAGCTAACTTGATAAAACTCGAGTTCTGAAGTTAATTAGGATCACTGAAGTAAGTTGATCTCCTACCTATTTTATTAGATTATTTTCTATTTTTAAATTAGTTGATTTTAGTGTAATTAATTTTTATGTTAATTCGATTAATTGATGTTAATTTAATTTTTCGTAATATAATTTTAAATCAATACTACTTAGACTTATTAGTGTATAAAATTAATCTAGTTTAGTTCAACCTCCCTTGGGTACGATCCTCGGAATGCTCCCCAAAATTTTTTGTTGTAACATTAATCTATATTAGAATTTGACCTGTATACTTGCAGACACCGCTGCTTAATTTTATATTTTTTTGTTGCAATATTTCTAGTCTAGACATTCACACGTCTAGTTGCGGTCAGAAAACTTAGAACAGAAGCTCTTATAAGCTTAACAGACAACACCTTCGTTAACGACGAAGAACTCTTCTAGTTTCCTTCAATGATAACAAAGACTAGCAAAGAATATGAAGTAGAAAATCGTCTTTCCACTACCAGGTTATCCTATTTATAGCTAAGTCACATCCAAAACTCACTTAGGAGTAGCTCTAATCAGTAATTATTCCCACACGCTTCCACTAATTAACAATATCCTACAAGGTTCCCCAGGTGTCCTAATTACTATATGTCACCTCCACTAGGATGCTAGATGACTTAAATGTGTCTCACTAACTACTATACTTACATTAGCAGCGACACAAAAACATGAGTGACGGAATTATTAGCAGAAAAGTCCACCTAATAAGGTTCTCCCCACAACAAGGAACTCGCCATTCCGCGAAGTAAGATTCCATGGGTTCGGTTAAGTTTAGCAAATACTTTGCCATGACATTACAAACCTTAACCTGTCTAAGTCTCACGACTTAGGCATAGTCTTCCAAACAATACCTGCTCGCCAAATGAGGGTATGACAAATTGTCATGGGGCTAGAAATTTAGTCTAGCAAATTGCGTGACCTTAGGCAATTTCTTGGGTTCAAATCCGCCTAAGTCAACCTTACTCTTGAAAAATGAGAATTCTAGCGATATTCTCTAATGCATCGAAGCAAAAGCAAACACAAAAAGGAAAGAAGCCATAAATAAACAGAAAAGCCACAGAAAATTAGTGCATACCAAGTGTTTGAATAAATTGTCTCAAAAGTATTCTATTACTTTGAAGGCTTATAAGTGAGTGAGTACAAATGAAGGGGAAGACCTCTATTTATAGTTGATCTCCCCTAAATCTAATGATACAAATCGAATTACATCGATAGATAGGATTAGTGCCTACCTACAAGATGAGATTCCTAAGAAAGTTCAACTCTATTCATCTTTATCCCTTATGATTTAGAATAATTACCCTGGTAACTCTAGTTCTACTAGAGCATTTCACTAGACCACCAAGATTTGAAGTAGATGGGCTTTTTTCATATGTTCTATGAATCAGGCCAGGTCGAACTAGTCTCATTTCATTAGTTGACCTCCACGGAATGTTCCGTACGCATTCATCACGACTTAGATCCACGGCCTGTGACACTATGACCTAATTAGGCTAACTAATGCGACATTTGGTTTCTCAAAAAGATCAATAAAACTATAAATAATTTATTAAAATCTTGATTCTAGGAGTCCAGCTGACAACGAAAAATCTTCCTTTGAGGTTGTTGAGACTTGGTGATTGCCTGATATGGGTCGCTCTTAAATATAAAGTTTGAGAAACCCTAATCTACAACATATTTAAGAGCCAGGATAATTACATTTTATCTCCACCATGTTTGAGCTCACTAAGCCCAACAATTTTTTTGGCACGACCCTCTACCACAAATCCATCATGGTCTTTGATTATAACACAGATCCATCTAGCTCATTAAAGGCTCCATCAGTATTAAATTTTACCACATCACCCTTAAGGGCCTTCCAACGCAACTATCTCAGCCGCGAGGTAATTGACTAGAATCACTACTTAAAACAATTACCTGTTTATGTAAGAATCCAATAAAATTATGGGTAAACTATAAAAATAGTTACTTTTATTTGCCTCAGATTACATTTTAGTCACTTATGTTTGAAATGTTACGTTTTAGTCACTTACGTTATCATTTTGTTACGAAGTGGTCGCTCTACCGTTAAACCCCATTACCTCCCTAACGACAGTCCTACGTGGCAATCCAAATGGGTTTTAAATGCCAACTTGTATATCTAGTTGCTGGGATGAAAATAGGTTTTTGATTAAATAAATTTAGTTTGGGCTGCCACGTAGTACATCCAAGTTGGCATTTAAAACCTATTAGGATTGCCACGTAGGACTGCCGTTAGGGACGTAACAGAGCTTAACGGTAGAGTGACCACTCCATAATAAAATGATAATTTCAAACATATGTGACTAAAATGTAATTTAAAGTAAACAAAAATAATTATTTTTATAGTTAACCTTAAAATTATTTATTATTTTAAAAACATACATTTAATACATTAATTTTAAAAATAAGATTATTAACTGTTATGGATGACAAATACATTTTTTAATTATTTATTTCATTAGTGGAGGCAACAGAACAGGTAAACTGGATGGACGGCCCATGAGAATGATGAGATAGAGAAATTTCAACAGCGTGTCAAAGTCTCCCATGTCTTTCAGTTCTCTTTCTTTATTTTAATTGAGTTAATATATCGAATGGTACCTGATATTGTTTCGAAGTTTAACGTGGTATTCCACTTTTTTTTAACCAATTATGTACTTAACTTTGAATTCGGTTATTCAAACCAGTATCTAAAATTAATGGTGCGGAGTTGGGAGAAATATTGACAAATATAATGTTGTTGTGTAGGCTGAACTTTGAGTTATGTATAATGGATTTCGTTTGACATGGGATAATAGTTGGGCTAATATTGTGATTGAAATAGATTGTGTACAAGTTGTAGAAATCATCTTAGACAGGTTTTATGGGCAATTGTACAATGACCTAATTTCGAGAATTTAAGAACTTTGTAGAATGCAATGGAGGGTGATCATTAAGAAGATTCCAAGAGAGGTCAATGCAACTGCACATTTGTTGACTGTGAAGATGAAAGTGTTCCTTTATACTCTGATAGTTTTTTTAAAAACCTTCGAAAGTATTTGTTGATCAATTACGACTTGGTAGTAAGTTTATGCATGATGATACTGAAATAATGTTGTAATTATTAAATAAATAATAATTTTACAAAACAAAAAGTGTGAGTTAAGTTTATAATTCAAATATAAATACTAACTTTAACAAGAATCAGCAGTGACCATATTAGTTTTGTAACGAGCCAGTATACAGATCTTGGAGGTGAAGTAAATTTCGATCAAGTGTCCTAATTATTCTAAATCACCAGCAAGTGAGAAAAGTCAAAGTTAAAAACTATCCTTTGTAAAATTCAAGACTAGTTTCTCTTAGGTAAAAGAAGGTTTTTATTTTATTTTATTTTTAATTATGGATTTGGATTTACATGTACTGCTTTCTGTTAAAAGAATTTGGGTAAGAATCAACTTAGAGATTAAAAAACTAATAAATTCTATTAGAATCAACTTAAAATAATATAGTTTTTAGGTATCAATAAAATAGTGTCACGTCATTAAATTTTATAAATAATAAAATATTGTTATACACTCATCTATATCTAATATTCTCCAACTTAATTTAATTTTAATTAAAATTACTTAAAATAATTAATTTTTTAAATTATAAACAAACCTCTTTTCTTCTTTTACAAATTTTATTCATTTTATCTCTACACAAAAACAGGCTTTTAGCGGCACTTTTAGCGGCGCTTGGACAAAAAACGCCGGTAAAAATTGAGCATTAGCGGCGCTTTATGAAAATTGCCACTAAAGATAGACAAAAACGCCGCTAAAAATGAGCATTAGCGGCGTTTTTTGTAAAAACGCCGCAAAAAACCAAAGCCCAAGGCATCGTTTTCTTACCTTTCGGGTCTTTAGCGGCGTTTTTGAAAAAGCGTCGCTAAAGAACCAAGCATTAGCGGCTTTTTGAAAAAGCGCTGCTAATCCTGGTAGCTTTAGCGGCATTTTTGAGAAAGCACCGCTAATGCTCGTGGCTTTAGCGGCGTTTTTGAGAAAGCGCCGCTAATGCTGGTGGCTTTAGTGGCGTTTTTGAGAAAGCGCCGCTAATGCTGGGGGCTTTAGTGGCGTTTTTGAAAAGGCGCCGCTAAAAACATTTTATCTTAATTGGTTTATTTATATTAATTAAATAAAATTCAATTTTTTTCTAATTGAATATTTAAAATCTTTAGAAAAAAATAATGACACGTAGAAATAATTTGAAATAAAGCACATGGAAAAATTCAAATACTATTATTTAAAATAATTTTAAAGTTTTTTGGGTACATGATTACTGATTGTTTTTTAATTTATATATTAAAAAAGTTCTTATATAATCGTAAAAGAGATAGTATTAATTTTAAAATATTGAATTAATTATCACTATAGTTTAGGGTTTACGGTATATGATTTATTTAAGATTTAAGGCCGGTTTAAGAGTTACTATTTTAAGGTTTAAGGAGTATGGATTAGGGATTAAGGTTTAGGGGCTGGGATTTAAGGTTTAGGGGTTATGGGTTTATGGGCTAGGGGTTAGACGTTAGGGATTAAGAGTTAGGGATTTAGTGTTTAAAGATTCAAGGGTCAAGTTAGGGTTTTCGGTTTAAATTAATTATTTATATATTAAATAATTTCTTATATAATCGTAAAAGAGATAGTATTACTTTTAAAATATTGAATTAATTATCATTATAGTTTAAGGTTTATGGTTTGGGGTATATGGTTTAGCGTTTATGGTTTAAAAGATGCTATTTGAAGGTTTATAGATTATGGGTTTAAGGATTATGGGTTTAGGGTTTATGGTTTATAGTTTACGGTTTAAGGGTTGGGGTTTAAGATTTAAGGGTTAGGGGTTTAGGGTTTAGATTAATTAGTGTTTTTAATTTCTATATTAAATAATTTCTTATATAATTGTAAAAGAGATAATATAAATTTTAATATATTAAAATTATGATTATAGTTTAAATTATTTAAGAGATAATAGATAAAATTTATATATATTAAATGGTTTAGAATTTAAGATTTACTTGAGATTTGTTAAATGATGAAATTTAAACCATTTGATATATTTAAATATTAGATTTAAAAAAACATTGATAAATAAATAAAAAGTAACAGATTGATATGGATAGGTAACTATCTATTTTGGATAGGACCAAATTATAACAAATATACGATATTTATAAAAATCCAATTTGTTTTCTTATTAAAATATTATATTTATTTTGAAAGTACTTAGTTTTTTTTATAAAAAACTAATTTATAAAAAATAGTAATAATAAATGTTTTATAAAATCACTTAACTAATAATTTTTAGCAGATAAAATAAAGGTTTTTTAGCATAACAAAACGACGTCGTTTTTTATGCTAAAAATCCTTTATTTTATCTGTTAAAAATTATTAGTTTGCGGCGTTTTTTGTATTGCTTACCTTTTGCGGCGTTTTTCATAAAAACGCCACAAAAAATCATTTCATTTTGAACAAAACGGCGTCGTTTTGTTATGCTAAAAATCCTTTATTTTATCTGCTAAAATAAAATTATTTTTTGTGGCATTTTTATGAAAAACGCTGCAAAAGGTAAATAATAACAGAGTTTTTACAAAAAAGCAGCAAATACTTTTTAAAAAAATCGCGCCATATTATCCCCAAATTTTCGAAATCCCTAATTTTCCCCCATCAAACCCCTAACTTTACAAAACACAGTCCTTTTCATTTATTATCATTTTTCGTTATTTTAGTTCTCATTTCTTACAAGTGCATAGTTTCAGTTCTCATTTCTGGACTCAATGTGATTAACTGATTTCATATTGCTTTATCTTTGCTTACCTGAGATTGGTAGTGGTATATGTGGTTTTTCTCATTCTTCACCTCAAACATCCTTTTTTCCTGTTTCTCTCCTTTTCCCATTGTTCTTCTTCTTCACCCAGATTCTGTTTCTTTTTCTTTGATCTAACAACTCAACACCCACCAAGGTAATTTCATCTTTACTTCCTTTTCAGTCTTTTGGCTTTTGATTTTCACTTGTCAACTTTGTTCTTTTGGGTCACTCCTTTTTTGGTTGTTTATGGTTTTTGGGTTTTGTTAGTTGGTGGATCTCTTGTTGTTTCCATCATTTTTTTGGTCAGATCTCTGACATGAATGTGTTCACTGAACTTCTTGTTTATTGTTTTAAAAGGAATTTGTAGATTGACTGCGTATTTTGGTCGGTTTACATGTCGGATCTGAGAGTGTATTAGTGTCCTGCTTTTCATTTGGGAAACCATATATCTGAGTCTGACTTCTCTCTGTGTTTCATCAGTATTTTTCTTGGGTTTGTTTTACTTTGAAATGAATCTCAGTTAATTAATGTATTGCTGCTGACATAAATATTTGCTAATTCCGATGTTTAATAAAAAATAACATTATCTTACAAAGAAAATGGATTTTTTTTATTGTTGTAAGATATCAGAAATGGTGAAGATCTGTTGCATCGGTGCTGGTTATGCTGGTGGGCCAACAATGGCTGTCATTTCATTGAAGTGCCCTGAAATTGAAGTGGCTGTTGTGGGTTTAGATTAATGTTTGGCAAGTTGAATAGATAATAGGCTACATCTTACTCAAAATGTATATTTGCTTGCCTTAAGTTCATGCATGAGAATTTTGTTGGCCTCTTTTGTGATGTTTTACTCTTTAATTTATTATAAACATTCACATATAGGTTGTAGGGTTAAAGGTCGAGTTGTGCAGGTTGCTGGAAGAGAAAAGATCAGCTGTTCTCAGGTTAATAATTTATATTATGTCTATTACTTTTGGTTCTTCGATTGTCAGTTCTCTATAGACCGTAGAGGAAATGTAATTTATTTTCTTGGTTATAGGTTGCTCTTCACCTCTACTATGTCATAATGTTTTGTAAATTGGATATAAGTGACTATTTAATCTTTGCATTTTAAGGAGGAACTTCCCTGTTATTTATTTTAGAATTGTTTTTTTAATGTTCATGTTAATGAGCATATGGACTAAGTTTGTAATCTATAATGGGTTTAAGTCATGGTTTACATTTGGAGCTTTGTGATTAAAACACTATTATTACTTGAATGGAAATGCATTTGCATTTATGTATCCTGCAATGCTTTTTAATTGAACTTTGGGGTTGGAATTGTTATTAGGAAGTAATTGATGTTTTTATGTTGATGTTAATGAATACAATAGACTAAGTTGAATTTTTTATGGGTTCAAGTCATTGGTTTTCATTTGAACTTTGTGATTACAACACAACAATTTACTTGAATGGAAATGCACTTGTGTTTTCATATCCTACAAAGCTTCTTTAGTCAACTTTGGAGTTGAAATTGTTATTAGGATGTAATTGATGATTTTTTATGATGTTAATGAACATAATAATAGACCAAGTTTGGGACCTTTTATTTGGTTCAAGTCATTGATATTCATTGAGAATTTGTGCATTGTGATTAGATAATTACTTGAATGAAATGCACTTGTTTGTACCCCGCAATGCGTTTTAATACAAGCCTGGGATTGGAATTGATATTAGGATTTAAGAATGGAGATGTTTCCCCAATTAATCTTGCTTTAGGATGATGCTATAAGATAGAAAAAAGTAAATGCAATCATCGAGTTGTTACACTTAGCACTTTTTGTGGTTCTATGATACTTGGACTTGTGTATATGTATTGGATATGGGTATGTTCATGTATTTCTGGTGATATAGTTCTTGCAACAGCTTATGGACATGAGCTTCCTCGCTATGGACTTGAAGTTGGCCTTACAAATTATGCAGCAGGTGGGATTTACTTTTCTAGATGTTAAGATGATCTTTTTCTTCTGTTTGAGGATATTATCTTATTTAATGACATTTTGAACACAGCTTATTGTGTTGGACTCCTTTTGGCTCGCCGAACACTGAAGCAGCTGGAGATGGATGCTGAATACGAGGGCAATGTTGGGGTATGCATTTGCCCTGGTTTCTGAGGTGTGGAGATGGACTCCTATTTTTTCATGCTTTTTGTATTATATAAACACCCCTGTTTCAATGTCTAATTGGAGTTTATAGAAGCAATAAACCCATGTAGTAAATAGTGAATGTAGTAAACCTATTTTAGTCTAATTTCAAAGGGTTTTTTAATTTATATTTTAGTCTATAAATTTTCAAGTTTATTACTGCACATTTTGAACTTGTGCATTTTTTTTTTGCAATCAATTAGTTGCACTATTTGAACTTGTAATTTTGCTATTTAAATATTAACATGATTTTTCAATATTTTGACTAAAAAATATTAATTTATTATATGATTAAATACTATCTTTTTGACTAGAAGTATATATTCAATGCTAATTAATTTTTAATATTAATAATGTTTGATTTTTAATATTTAATATTTTTAAAAGCTAGTTGCGTTTTTTGTAAACGTTGTTAAAGGACATGATCTTTAGCAGCGTTTGTGATAAAAGCGCTGCTAAAGGTAATGATCTTTAGCGGCGTTTGTGGGTAAAGCGCCGCCAAAGATCATGTTATTTTAGCGGCGTTTGTGGGTAAAGCGCCGCTAAAGATCATGTTCTTTAGCGGCGCTTGTGATAAAAGCGCTGCTAAAGGTAATGTTCTTTAGCGGCGTTTGTGATAAAAGCGCTGCTAAAAATCATGTTCTATAGTGGTGCTTTTTCACATAAACGTCGCAAAATTTAGCAGCGCTTAAAAACGCCTCTATAGGCCTAAAAAAAAGCCGCTAAAAGTCTGTTTTGCTGTATTATGTTTTTTTCGTAAGTTAATATTTTTTATTGTTGTGCAACCAATTTAAAAAAAAAGGGTACTTTTTGTGTAATTTTTTCCATGTAATTGACACATAATTTTGGTAATTATTTCATCCTAAACCCCGAACTCAGAACCCCAAACTTTAAACTCAAATCTTGAATTTTAAACCCTAAACCTTAAGGTTCAAGATTTGGATTCGAGATTAAGGTTCAATGTTCGGGTTTGTGTTTTGGATTTGAGGTTTAAGGGTTTGGGGTTACAAATTTGGGGTTTGAGTTTAAGGTTTGGGATTTTAGGTTTTGGGTCCAAGGTCTAGGATTTTAGATTCAGGGTTTAGAGTTTTAAGGTTGGGGTTCAAGGTAAAAAAATTACCAAAATTCCATGTCAATGACATGGATAAATTGTTGGAATATTATGAAATAACTGGATAGGGACCACGAATAATGTGTTGGGAAGGGTTCATAAAATAATTTCTCTATGGATTAGTGTATAATAATTATTTCATATCTTTAAAATTTGATGATGTGGCAAAATTTTATTGATACCTAAAAACCTTAATTTTTAGAATTATTCTAACCAAAGTTATTCCCTTCAAAAAAATTTAAAACGTAGCTTTTTTTTTTAAAAAAATTGAAATATTTTATAACTTTTGGATTTAAGCCTTCGAAAAATAGATGTAAAGTTTGTTTTTAAAAAAGAAATATGAAGAGATTTTGAAAAAAAAATTAAACTGCATAAACTAAATAAAATAATTTTTTAATTTAAAATTTAATTGTAAAATATATAATTGAGTATAAAAAAAATATTAATTATTTTATTATTGAAGGGATAAATATCAAATTTATATGTGAACTTTAGTCCAATGGGTAAGTTGATACGTGAACTTTGATTTGGTGCAATCATACATATGAAACTTGAATTGTGGTTTATATGTATATATTATATTTTGATTTTGGTTCAATTGTAGACATTTAAAGAAATGGATATATATTCATATTGAATTAATAGGATTGCTTGTATGCAATATACCAACATAAAATGGTACTAGTTTGATAATATTGTTAGTGATTTTGTGAAAATTGAATCAAATTAAAATTTCATGTATAAAATTACACAAAATCAAAATTTATGTATAACAATGCACTTTGGATAAAAATTTATATATAACTTTGATATTTATCCCTTTATGTATAATATTTGGGCGGAGCAGGCTACTTACCAAATGTTTATAAAATAAGTTATTTTTTAAATATAAACTTCACATTATTTTTTTGACATAATGATAAAAATTAGCACATGCCTTTACATATTTTGTCATTTTAGTCTAAATTCTTTTTTATTAGAGGATTTTGGCCCTTAAGATTATTTCGAGCCCAATTATTTTTTTAAGAAATAAATGTTGATTAGGTTTTTAAAAATTAATGTTGCTGGCAATTTGGTGTGGAAAATTTTAAATGATTTGGTTAAAACTATGTTATTTTGGAAAAAAAAAAAGATCGTATGAAGTAATGGTATTATCCTTTTTTTAATAGTTTATGTCACATCATTAATTTCTTCCTAAATTTTAAAATTTTAATTTGGATTTGATTTCAGATGAAAATGTTGAAATTCAAGATAAAAATTTGATCTGACATAAAACTATTAGAAAAATAAATACAGATGACGTGGTGTAACTGTTTTGTACATTCTTTTTCCTTTATAGAATAACCACTAAAATATTACATGGAAATCTTACAACTAAGTCTCAAACACAGCTGTAATACATGAAAATCAGAAATTTAAGTTTGAAACTTTGAATAACCATGATCAATAGGATTAGTTTGGGAAGGCGATGGTCGTGTTTATTGTAAAGCCAAACCTCATTCTCTTTCATTTACCGAACCGTGGAGCAGAAATCGCATAGTGGGTAGCCATTGGTTTGAATCGAAGATAATGATTTTTGCTTAAATAGGTTGTGTATTGTTTTATTTTGGTTTAGGGTTTCGAAAATTTGTTTGGAATACAGGGTTTATAATAAAATGTGTGCTACAGGGTTTCAAAATCCCGCTTGAATTTGTTTCAGGTTTATACATGGTTTCGATATCTTTTTTTTTTCAGTTAAAATTCTCAGTTATGGTTCCAATAACATTTATTTTCAGTTAAAGTAATTTGATTATAACTAAAGATTAATTTTCCATTACCTTTGTAGTTGAAAAGTTTCTTTTTAAAATTTATTTTAGAATAAAAAAAGTATTTTTGAAATATGTGGTAGAAAAGTATTTTGAAAAAGTGTATTTGTAAGTTTGTAGTGTTGTTCATTATTGCTAAAAAGTTCAAAGATCATTTTTAGACATGATAGTAGAAAGTAAAAAATTAAGCTATATGATATTTAAATAATTTAATATAATTATAAATGAATATAAATTTTAAATAATTTTAAAGTAATTAATACAAATCATTTGTAAAACTTATGATATATAAAATATTTTTTAAAAATTAAACATAATAATTAAGATTTAAGATTTAAAATATAATGATAAATTATATTTAAATAATTTAATATAATGATGTTGGATTAAAATCACTTGTTATGGGCATATATGTATAATATATAATGCTATTATAAAGTGTGATTCAAAATAAATTGACTGATTATCTTATAAATGTCATAGGTATTAAAGTGTCATGGAAATAATGTATAGATACCATAAGTAGTATTTATAATTTGACGAGGAGCCAAATTATAACTACCCAAAACTGATTTAATAACCAGTTATTTTAAAAAAGAGGTAGTGGTCCCCAAGAAATAGATATATATCTCGTATTTCTTTTGTATCCCCATCAGATAGAATTATAAAGAAAAAAGAAAAACTATTTTATTGGAAGATTAAAAACTTTCTGGGTAATCTTCAACAATAGATTCGGATACACTTCCGTATTTAGTTTTATTCTTGACGATCTAACATGTCAGATATTGTTTTATTAAGTTTTATATCAGGGTGTTCTGGTTATAACAATTGGTATCAGAGTCTCGTCATATTAAATCATTGAGAATTGATTAAGTTTCTCTCTTTTTAGAATGATTGATTAATGAAATTTCATGGGTTTGATATTTTGATTATATATATGTTCAGTCTTTGAGATTCATGATAAATGTTTTAGGTTTTATTTTTTTTATAAATTTAATTTTTAGGTATTTATAAATCAAATTAGTATTCACATATCAAATTAAAAGAAAAAAGAGATAAAATCTATTCATAATTTGTTTCTTTATCATGCGTGAACTTGAGAGATAATATTTGCACAAACTATTAGTCCATTAGACAATTTTCATGGATTGATATTGAATTCATGCTTTTCTTGAATTGATGCAAATAAATATTTGTTGAATTTTAGCATAACTCAAGGAAAAGTTACTGATTCATATTTTGTTGGTTTTATAAAGTAATTATTTTTAAATTGATTCCATGCTTCCAATTTAATTTTAATCGACTATTAAATTCTTTAATAATATTTCAAGCACATATATTTTGAATATATATATATACATAGAATTTTTCTCTATAGAGACGTAGGAAGGGCAGTGATATTGTTTTTTTCCCTTTAAATATATAATTATGGTATTAGAAAAACAGTATATATGGTTTGTGTAATATTGCATGATTATATTACGCATGAATTAGATGATATTGGATCCATAAAGAGTTATGGTTTTAAGTTTGTGTGTATTTATGTTAAGATTATTGATAAATTTTAATGATTTAATTATGAATTTTTGTCAAATTGGTTTGATAGATATTCATTGAAATTGTTATCTTTCTATATTAATATATATTTATTTTTTTAAGGTGCTTTTGACAATACATGTTGGTTTTAAGTTTGGTTTTATAAGATTTGGTTTTGAATTTTAATTGTAAAAATTTTAATGGTTGCTTGTTTAAATATAAATAAAAAAAAGTCAAAGATTAAAGTTTTTTGGTTTCTAATTGTGCCATTTAGACAATCTTATTTTGGGTTATTTTGGAAATCATGGTGTGATTAGAAATTTCAATTCTAACCTTGTTTGTTATGAAATTTCTAAATTTGAATATCGATATGTTTATATATTTTTTAAAATATATTGTTATCTTTTAATTTGATTGAAAGATGAAATTAAGAGAAATATTTTGAAACAAATAAATTCAGATTTTGGCTTTGGATTTTAATTAAGGATGTCTAATATTTTAAATAGATTAGTTGAAACAAAATGCCACCAAAGTGACATCTTTTGCGTAGATTAGTATATGTAAAATATCAAGATGATTATATATATTTCTGATTCATGTATTTATTAATTAACCCAAAGGTAAGTTAATATTTGGCAGAATTTCAACGACATCTGTGGTGATAAATGTGTGACAATTATAAGGTACTTTATGTGAGCAATATGTTAGTCCAAATATTGATTTATTGTTTGACATAATTTATTCTCAATTTTTGATTGCCACAATAAGAGTATCGCTTACCATTAATATTACTGTCTAAAGACTTGATACTAATGTCATGTTTGATATCTTGAGATGAAATTAACTATTATTTTGAATTTACTGTTTACTTATGAATATTGATGTGAGCTTGTTTTTATTTATTTTTGTTTTATATTCAGCTAGTTCATCTTCTACTGCTACAATATCTACTAATATCAATTCTATATCATGCTTAATGGGACCAATTTCAAGGAATGCAAAGTGTACTTACTTATAGTGCTTCGTTGTATGGACATAGACCTTGCACTAAGGGAAGAACAACCTGCACATCTCACTATGACAAGCACCCCTGATGCTAAAAGGGATTTTAAGAGGTGGGATCATTCAAACTGCATGAGTCTAATGATCATGAAGCACAACATTCCAGGAGCCTTTAGAGGCACAGAATCTGAAAAGATTACTTAGGCCAAGGGTTTACTTGACGAAATTGAGAAACGTTTTGCCAAAGACGATAAGGTTGAGATGACATCACTTCTGGCTTCTTTGATGTCTATGAAGTATACCGGTTAAAGAAATGTGAGAGAAT
The DNA here is from genome assembly GCF_007990345.1 of Gossypium hirsutum. Lineage (NCBI taxonomy): Eukaryota > Viridiplantae > Streptophyta > Magnoliopsida > Malvales > Malvaceae > Gossypium > Gossypium hirsutum. The sequence continues at coordinate 35,163,115 of NC_053446.1, read as the reverse complement.
ACATTATGGAGATGTTCCATGTTGCTTCAAGACTTACTTAAGATTGAGCTTTCTAAGGAATTGCTTGTTCTTATGGTTTTGGTATCGCTTCTTGCACAGTTTAACCAATTCAAAAGTAGTTACAACTGTTAAAAGGAGAAATGGACTCTAAATGAGCTCATTTCACATTGTGTCTAAGAGGAAGATATGTTGAAGCATGATAAGTCTGAAAGAGCTCATTTGGCTAGTGCCTCTAAAGAGAAGGGCAAGAAAAGAATTTAAACTCCTAAGGATATGGTAAGAAGCATGATTACTCATTCTACCTTACTTGAGTCACTCGAGGGAGAAGCATTAAAGACAACAACTTACATTTTGAATAGAGTAGTCACTAAAGTAGTTGCAAAAACACCATATGAGTTTTAGTCGAAAGCCTAGTCTAAATCGCTTTCACATTTGGGGATGTCCAACTAAGGCAAGACCTTATAGACCACATGAAAAGAAATTAGACTCCAAAACAGTGGTCATGTAATATCCCATTTTTTAGTGGTGTCAAAAATAGTGGTTTTGAGACCACAATTCTGATACGTGAAGTCATATTTTATTTTTTAATTGATTTTTATTAAGTACATTAGGGTTGCATTAAATTTTGGTAAGGAAATTTTAATGTTTAGTTAGTTAATTGAATAAAAAGACTAAATTGTAGAAGACACAAAACTTAGTAATTATTGAATTGCATTAACTTGATAGTTTAATTATTTAATGGAAGAGGGCTTATGAAATAATTAAGCCATAAGGTTAATAGGTCGATGATTATGATCCTATTAATTGTTAAACTTGTAAGGTTAGAATTAAGGATAAAATTGTAATTATAAAATAAAACTAAAAGAAATAAAATACAAATGATGAATCATTATATTTCTCTAGTAGCAATCGAAATTAAGGGGTTAAAACACCATTTTTATCAAGCGTGAGGTTCGACCATAGCTATTGGGTTGCATGTAAGCTCATTTTAAATCTATTTCTTGTAATTTTTATATTTTTGAAATCGTTGCAACTAGGTCTAGCTAACCATAGCTTTGTTTTTGAAACTGTCAAGAATTTTGAAATGTGCCATCGAAGAATTTTTAATGTTTATTTTGTTAAATAGAGGATTTGAGGTCTTAGTTTTAATTAAAAGTGTTTATTAATCTTGTCAGTTTTTGAATTAAGGATTTATTTGTTGAAATGTTAAAATTTACATAATAATCTTGTGAATTTTGAATAATTATGGACTGTACTAATATGGAAATAAATTTGGCTAGCTTGGGTATCTGGAAAATTTTGTTAAATTTGGGAGATTTTAAGTTAAGGACTAAATTATAAAAAATGTAAAAGTTTAGGGAAAATGTATAATTAATGAAAAGTTAAAGGTCTTATGAATGAAATTGAGTGTGAAATGTATGTGAATTTAATATAATGTATTTAATTACTATATAGATCAAGAAACAAGTCATAAGGACAATAATCGAGGAAAGGGAAACATTGTAGAGTAGTCCTTGCATTTGAATCGGGAGTGGATTGTAGGTAAGATCATAGTGTTTTGTTATAGACTTGTAATTAATTTGTGTTTTAGATTATTGATTTATATTTAATTGATTTATATATAAATGTGAAGTTATATTGGTTATTTATATAACTATGTAAATTGCAAATATTTATGTATACACTTTGGTGTCCCTGTTTGCACATCCGTGCCCCTATTTGCACATCTCTGCCCCTGTTTTACATCTATTATGCCCCTAAAAATGGAGTAATTACTAAGTATGTGAATTGAGTACTAGTGATTTAGACTAAATGTTATGGAGTCCTACGGACTAGTTACATACATGTATGTAAGGTTTATTTATGGATTGTTACATGGAATAGGCATAATCCTATTATGATAAATTTCCAGAGAAGATGTCCATTTCAATTTGGTGGATTGTGAAAATAAATGTACCATGTATTTGAAGAGTAGGATGTGCATGTTAGATCTTTAAATTGTTTATTTTAATCAAGTTAAGTTTAGTAGATGTTATACTATGATCTTACTAAGCTATTTAAGCTTATTTATTTCTCTTATGTTATTTTGTAGTTATTAATTGCTGACTATTTAGACAGATTGATCGAATAGCTCACACTATCCAGTCATTTTTTTGTATCTCTTTTTTGATTATGGCATGTGTATATAGGTTTTGTTTGTAAGTTGTTCATGTTAATAGTAATGGATGATTAAGAAGATTTTTTAGCTTCTTTTGAGTATGTTTTGCAATGTTGGAATATGAAATCTTATGCAAAAATGGAAGTCCTGATGTTTATTTGGTAAACTTTGTAGCATGTTTAAAATGTAATAATAATATGGTTAGTTTTGGGAGCTTAAATTGGAAATTTATATTAGACAAAGTCTTGTTAGGTTGTTTAAATGTTTAGTTATGAATTGAGGTGCCTGTGAATGGTACATTTGTTAGAAGCTTTAGGTTGATTGTTTTGACATGTTTAAGAGTGTTTTGATTAAAGGAATGTTTGTGTTATTGGTGTACCTTGTTGGGCAATATTTGGTATTGAATTGACTTGAATTAGGGATTAAATGGTGAGTACAAGGCCTGAGACACGAACTGTCACACGGCTCTGTGTGCTTTATTGTTTAAGGAGCAGGTTTCGCACGGTCTGAGACACAGTTTGAAACACAGCCTTGTGTCTCAAGTCAGTTGGTTACACGGGCTAGCACATAGCCAGCGACACAGCCGTGTATGCCGAGTCAATGAGTTACACGATTAGACACATGGGCTGGGACAAGACCGTGTGTCCTTACTTCGAATGCTCACATAGTCTAAGCTATGTCACACGGTCGTGTGACCCCTGCTTTTCAAATTTTCAAAACTTTCTGAAATTTTCTGTTTTGTTTTGATTTAATCCCGAATAGTTCCTAAACTATTTTTTAGGGCCCTGTAAGCTCGATTCAAGGCCCATAATTGTATTCATACCATGAATAGATATTGTTTGTTAATAAATTAATTGTTTAACTATTTTGAAATAAAGTGAAATGTTTTATTTTGATCGGTAACACTCTAAAACCTTAATCAAGCAACGGAGACGGGATAGGGGTGTTACAGAGCAACTACTTTATTGGTTATTCTGAGTGATCTAAGGGTTATAAGTTTTATGATCCCATAATTAGGAATATTTTTGAGATAAGAACTATAACATTTTTTGAGGATGTTGAGTTTGATGGAGAAACAATGATAGAGACATTGCTTTGGAAGAGGAATTGGATTCTATCTCAATTCTTTCTATCACATTTGATGATGTGCAAGTTCTTCTACCTATCATTGATCAAGAAAAGAATTTAGAACCTCAACAAGATAATGTTTAACAACTCCCTATTCAAGATGAGGTAATTGTTCTAGAAGAACAAACTCAACAACCTAAAAAACAAGTGCTATTAAGGAGGTCCATGAGAGAGAGGAGAAATGCAACATTTTTTGATGATGTTGAGTTTGGACGGGGAAACAAGATTAGAGACATTTCTTTTGAAGAGGAATTTAGATCTTCAAAAAGACAATGTTGAACAACTCCCTATTCAAGATTATGTAATTATTTCGGAAGAACAAACTCAACAACCTCAAAAATAAGTGTTATTAAGGAGGTCCACGAGAGAGAGGAGAAATGATATTTCAGATGATTATGTTATATTTCTCCAAGAACATGAGGATGAAAATGGAATGATGGAAGATGATCCAATCAACTTTCATCAAGCCATGAAAAGTTCTAATTCTCAAAAGTGGATTGATGTCATGTAAGAAGACTGTAAGTCTATGCAAGATAATAGAGTTTGAGAACTTGTCCCATTGCCTGAAGGTGCAAAACCAAATAGTTGTAAATGGATATTTAAAACCAATAAGGATGAAAATGGTAATGTGGAGAGGTATAAGGTGTATCTTGTAGCTAAAAGATATACTCAGAAAGAAGGCATTTATTTTACAAGGTCCCAACCAAGATACAAAGGCAGATGGAATTTGTGAACACACCTTGTGCGTGTATATGTGTGGAAAACGGGGGGTATTTTATTTAGAGTATTTGTGAATAAGTATATGCCATTAAGATTCCACCAATATTGGTTGTGAGAAAGTGAGACGGTTCTTTAAATTTTAATTCTAAGTATCTATTGGTTAAAATGACGCTAGAAAAGGGAAGTCCGCCAAAGACTATTTTAGGTGGAATGTCCACCAAGGATTTCCAAAGGAAGAGGGTGTTCGTTGGGACTATCTAGCATTGAAAAGCCACTAAGGACTATCATATAAATGAAAAGTTTGTTGCTCATGATCTAGCAAGGAGATAGTCTGCGGGGGACTATTTGTTGCTGGGAAGTCCATTAGGACTACCTGATTAAAAAATATATATGTTCGGACTATCATGAAGAAGAGAAAGTCCAATTGGGACTCTCTTAGAGGTACGTTTTTACACAGAAAGAGTAGTGCTTAATTACTCGCCAAATCTCATAGTTGATGGCCATATACGAAGATGGAAGTAAATGAGTTTCCCTTTCAAAATAGTATATGCACAAGCTAAGTTATAAGCAAGTGGAAGACAACATAATATAGTAAGTAGAATTTGGATTTGATGTGAAATGAAAGAATCAGTGTAAGAATCCACCATTTTGGCGAAACATCTGCAAGTCTATCAAAATCAGTCGAAGACCTATGCACCTGTTTACATGGTTATCTTTTGATTAGTTAAACTAGTAAGATAGAATAGAAGTCTGAGTTGGAGTTTGACAAGACATGTCTCAGAAGAGGGTTGTCGAAAGAGAAAGATTTTGTCCAAATCCATACTGATTATCCGCTAGTGACATGTTCAAGAAGAATGTGTCAGTGTTGTCTATGCCAATTGAATTGCAGGATCTGTTACTCAGGGATTTTAATTATGTGCAAAAATTCTTATTTACCCAAAAATTTGAGAGACTTTTATGAAAGCAAGGTTAGGAATGAATTGAGAATTGTATGGAGGGACCAAGCCAAACACTGCCAGGCTCATGTGGGTGGCATTGTAGTTGTATCCTTCATATAGAGGGGCACTTTTAGAGGCTATGCCTCGAGGTTCAAATAAGTAAATTTTCACATAAATTTTTAGTTTTAAGTTATTGTAAATATATGTACATGCTCAATAAGGCTAAATGATTGTAATAACCCAACACCTATATAACAAAAAAATTATTCGAAGTTTAAGTTTTGAAACATGTTAATTTCTAAGAGTTTAGGATAAAGTATTATGGTAAATATGAATGAAATTTGGTGTTGTTAAATTTTATAAATAAATCAAGTTAGTAATACGGCTTAATTGTGACAACAAGATATAGGATTGTGAAATGGAGGAATGGATGGAATGAAAAGGGAAGAGTAAAGATCATGGCTAGGTTATGAGACCAATCGGAGGCTATATGCCTAAAATGAGTAAGACCATAGTTGAAAGATGTTATGGCATCATGACAATGGTTTGTAAGACCATAGTTGAAAGATGTTATGGCATCATGATATAATTTTTAAGACCATAGCTGAAAGATGCCTATGGCATTATGACAGAAATGAGTAAGACCATAGTTGAAAGATGCTATGGCATCATGGTAAACAAGACTAAGACCATAGCTGAGAGATGCTATGACATCCTTTGATAGTTTGCTGAGATAGTAAACGTGAGGTTAAACTATGTAAGACCTTAGTTGAAAGACATTATGGCATCATAGATAGCCCAATGGGACGTTAAACACAGGGTAGCCTAATGGGACGCTAAACACGGGATAGTCTAATAGGATGTTAACATAGAATGGTCCATCAGGATAGTAAACACGAGGATTATAGGAGTAAGACCATAAGTTAGATATGAAAATATAAAGTCTGTTGGGACAATAAACACAGGTGGGAAATCAGAACAAAAATTGTGGGATTACTAGCAAACAAGGAAAAAAATTAGAAGGAAAATGAAAGTATGGACTTGCAACAGACGAGTAGTGAGACAGAAGAATCCGCCAATAAAAGGGGAACGTAATGGAAATGAAAAAGGATTTCAAGAACTATAATCACATAATACAGCATGCCATAAGGATGTTAATTTAGCAGAAAGTAGTCATGGAAGTTGATGTACCAGTGGTACCTAAACTATAGCCGAATGAGAAATGGTTTAACCAAGGATCGTAGGTAAGGATCTGCCAATAAGTGCCTCCAGTGGAAGCTTAGAGAAACCCTATATGTTAGGGGGTTATTAGGAAAACACATGTTAGTTCATAAGAAAATGAGGAGTTAGACAAAACTTTTTCACGAAGAAGAGTATATAAGTTGACGGTTTTGTCTGTCAAGACTAATTCTTCATATGGGAAACCATTGATGGAGTATTTATCAAATGGAAAGTTATGAAAGAATGTAGTAGGAAAGAGAAATCGTAAACTCAGATGGATATACAATGGCAATCGGTTGAGTATTAAAAGTCATAGTGGGCCGTAGCAGAAGGGCGTACTATGATTAAGGGTATAGTATTTCGACTAAGAAGATTTCAAAGAAGTAATCTGACCACTGCTTAAATTAGGAAGGATTTAGTTCGCCAGAGTGGCGTAAGACCTTGTTAGTCATACCAAAGGATGGGAAGTGAGCAAGTCACTCAGAAGTAATATATAGAGAGATTTTGCCAAGGATAAAATAGAATGAGGATATTCACTAAGGAATTTTAGGAAGGTAAGCTCGAAGATCACATTAATAAGACATAATAGTGAGAAGTTGAGAACCACTTGGGCATAAGTAAGAGAAAGGAAAAGAGAGTTCATAGAAATGACAAGAAATGCAGAAGAACTATCAAGGTGGACCGAAGGCCAATAGAATGGCCAGAGGGAAGCAGTTCAACGATCTATCCACCAGAGGATAATATCAGGAATAGGAAACATTCCAGTAGGATGACTTAAGAGAAATGTTTCTTGCGAATAAGGAGTTGTTGTAATATAAATATTAATATTAGTATTTATTTGAATCCCAACAAGGTGTAGAGTTTTGTGTACTGAAGAAACTCACTAAGTTCGTTTGAACTTACAAGGTTTACTTGTGATTGTAGGATTTGTGGAACAAAAAGCTTGAGGAGGGGCCAAGCCAGATCGTGTAGAATCAAGGAATTATTATTAGAATAAAGTCATGCACTTAGGAAAGGGGCATCAGTAGGAACTTTGCCATTGGGGCAAATATTTATTATAAACACTTAAATCCCATAGAGTCTGTAGTTGGAAGAACAAACTTTATTTAGAAATTGTCTCTGATAAACATTTAATTTGTGAATAGGAAGCACAATTTATTCATTTTTAACTTAGTAAGATTTTAGTATGAATGATAACTCGGTTCTATTGTGGCGCCCGTACCCGGATCCGGCGAGTAGGTAAGGTGGAGGTGTTATATAAGAGTTTACCAGTAGACAACCTAAGACAGAAGCTCTTGTATGCTTTACAAATAGAGCCTTCATTAATAATGAAGAACTTTTTTGGTTTTCTTCGATGATAACAAAGACTAGAACAGAATATGAAATAGAAGTCTTCTCTCCACTGCTGGGCTATACTATTGATAGATAACTCCCATCCAAATCCCACTCAAGATTAACTCTAATTAGTAATCTTTTTTACACACTTCCACTAATTAATCACATCTTACGAGGCTATCGAAGTATCCTATTTATTGACACATTTCCTTCACTAGGATGTTAGATGATGTAAAAAGTGTCCTACTAACTACTATACTTACATTAGCAGCGACACAAAAACAAGGGTGGCAGACTTATTAGCGAAAAAGTCTGCCTAATAAGGTTCTCACCACAACAAAGAACTCACCATACTGTGTAGTAGAACTCTGCAGTATTGGTGAAGTTCAATGAAATACTTCACAACGAAGTTACCAACCTTATCTCGTTTAAGTCTCATGACTTAGGCGGCTTATGCTAGCGCAGTCTCCCAAGTAGTACCAGCTCGCCAAAAGAGGGTGTGACAACTCTCCAACCGTTAAAAAAATTTCATCCTTGAAATTTCGTACCTACTAAGAGATGAGCATACTACTCTCTTACTGTGCTTTCTCTCTCCCAAGTAGCCTCTTCAACTTTATGGTTCTGCCACAACACCTTCACCAAAGGAATTTCTTTATTTTTAAACATCTTAATTTCTTTATCTAGGTTATAGATGGGTTCTTCTTCATAAGAAAACTTTTGCTCTACCTCCAACACCTCTAATTGTACCATATGGTCTAGATCAGAGCGATGTCTTATAGCTTGACACATGAAACACATCATAGATTTTAAAAGTTCTAGTGGAAGAGCTAATCGATATGCTACTAGCCTTATGCACTCCAAACTTTCATAAGGTCCAATGAATCTTGGGCCAAGTTTCGCCTTTAACCCAAAGTGAATAATTTTTTTCCAAGGTGAAACCTTAAGAAACACTTTGTCGCCAACTTCATAAGATACATCTTTCCTTTTTCTCTCTGTTTATGCTTTTCGGCGGTCTTGGACAATCTTTAAATGGTTCTTAATGACCATTACTTTCTCTTCTGTTTAGCGGACTAGGTTTGGGCCAACCAGCTTCTTCTTACTAAGCTCCATCTATCGAATCGATGATCGACATTTCCTCCCACACAGTGCCTCGAAAGGTGACATGCCCAAACTGGTGTGATAACTATTGTTGTATGAAAACTTTGCCAGAGGTAGGTACTTCTCTTAGTTAAGTACAAATTAATATAATTTGTTAATATAATTTTACAAATTAAGTGACTTAGCACAAATACAATCCCTGTGGAGACTATAACTCGATACTTACTTATTACTTGATAACGACTGTGTACACTTGCACAAACCTATGCGTTACAAATTTTTGGCGCCGTTGCCAGGGATTGTTAACTGTTGCCATAGTCATTTTTTTCATGAAATTATTTATTTTCAATTTGATTTATTTCTAACATTACTAACTTATTATTTTTAATTTTTTTGATTTTCTTTTCAGGTGTTTATGAGCATAGATCGAATTATTGATTTACCCTCTGTAGACCCTGAAATTAAGCGAACTTTAAAATAAAGAAGACGAGAACGAACAACTCAAAGACAAGTCGAGATGGACCATGGAAATTAGAATTAAGACCAAGGTAATGAAGCCGATCATGTACGAAATCCTATCCTCATTTTCGATGATAGGGATCGATGCATTTGACAATTGTTGTGCCATTTTTTAGTGAGTTAAATGTATGAATTAGAAGGCCAAATATTGAGGCAACCTAGCTTGAATTTAAACTAGTGATGTTTCAAATACTACAAATGGTGGGCCAATTTAATGGTATGCCCACGGAAGATCTACATCTCAACCTTCGATTGTTTATGGAGGTGAGTGATTCATTCAAGATAGCCGGTGTGACTGAAGATGCAATGAGGTTGAAGTTGTTTTCGTACTTGTTGCGAGATCGAGCACGAGCATGGCTCAATTCATTGCCACCAAGTTTCATATCTACATGACAAGAATTAGCAGAGAGATTTTGTTTAAGTATTTCCCACCTAGCAAAAACACTAAGTTAAGGAACGAGATCACAACTTTCCAACAATTGGATGACGAGTTACTTCATAAGTGTCCTCATCATGGGATTCATCATTGTATCCAGTTGGAGACATTCTATAATGGTCTCAATGCACATACAAGATTGATGGTAGATGTTTCCGCGAATGGTGCAATTTTGTCTAAGTCTTATAATAAGGCTTATGAGATTATCGAGAGGACTGCGAGTAGTAACTATCAATGGCCAACAAATCAAACAACTTCAGGAAAATGTGTAGCTGGAGTTAATGAAGTTGACACCCTCACTTCGTTATCAGCTCAGGTATTGTCTATTTCCTCTATGATAAACAGTTAATCGCTAATATTACTAATAATTCTACAGCTTAGCCACCAAGTCCGTTTGAAGTAGTTTCCGATGTGTACTGTGGGGAAGGTCATTCTTTTGAGAATTATCCATCAAATCCTGAGTCAGTGTACTATGTGAGGAACCAATATCAAAATAGGAATGGACAAGGACCCCAGTCCAACTTCTACAATCCGTCATGGCGTAATCATCCTAACTTTTCTTGGAGCAACCAAGGAAATGGACCGAATAAGAACTTATTGCAGCAAAGACCCAACCAATCTCAAGGGTTTAATCAGCAAGCTCCAAAACCACCTCAAGCAGAGGCATCAAATAGTTTGGAGAACTTGTTGAAAGCGTACATGGAAAAAATGACACTTTAATCCAAAGCCAAGTAGCAACACTGAAAAATTTGGAAAACCAAATGGGTCAGTTAGCTACGGAGCTACGTAATACACCGTAAGAAACCTTGCCAAGCGATACTGAGAATCCAAGAAATTTGGGTAAATAACATATCAAGGCAGTGGCATTACGAAGTGGTAAAATTCTAGAACCCCGATTGATTGATGTCGAAGATAAGCCCGTTGAGAAGAATCAACCAGCTGTTGAAGTTCCTACACCAAAGGAATCAGAATCTGCAAAGTCTTACCAGGTAAACCCCGACTTAGTGAATTCAGATATTTTAACATCTTCTTTCGATGCAAATTTACCTACTCAAAAAAGTTTTCTGGTTCAACTCAAAGTTCCATCACATCCATATCCGCAAAAATTGTAGCAAAACAAGCAGAAATAGGAGGTGCAATTTAAGAAGTTTTTGGATGTTCTGAAGCAGTTACACATCAATATTCCATTGGTAGAGGCTTTAGAAAAAATGCCAAATTATGTGAAGTTTATAAAGGATATACTATCCAAGAAAAAACGACTGAGTGAGTATGAGACCGTTGCCTTGAAAAAAGAGTGCAGTGCGTTCCTGCAGAACAAATTGCCATCGAAATTGAAAGACCTGGTAAGCTTATACCCTGTAACATTGGTGAATCTTACTGTGGTACAACTTTGTGTGACTTAGGAGCGAGTATCAACTTGATGATGAAGTCTATTTTCAAGATGTTAGGGATAGGTGAAGTAATACCTACAACTGTGATGCTTCAGCTAGTGGATTGATGTTTAGCATATCCTGAAGGAAAGATCGATGATGTTTTGGTAAGAGTTGATAAATTTATTTTTCCTACTGATTTCATTGTCTTAGATTTTGAAGCAAACAAGGAAGTGTCGACCATCATTGGGAGACCTTTCTTAGCCACGGGAAGAACATTAATTGATGTGCAGAAATGAGAACTCACCATACGAGTTTAAAACGATCAAGTAACCTTTAACATTCTTAAAGCGATGAAATTTCCTGATTCGGTAGAGGATTGTTCAGCTATGGAAGAGATAGAAACCTTGATATCTATGGAAAGCAATTTTGAAGAAGATCCATTGGAGAAAGCATTAGATCTTGACCCTTCGGAGGATGAAGAAGGTGAAGAAAACATGGCTTTGATGGAAGCCAATCCAGGATATTTTATTCAATCCACATGGTTTGAACCGTTGAAGTTGGAAGTCAAAAAATTTGTGCAACCAAAGTTTTCAATTGAAGAACCACCTAAACTCGAACTAAAGGTACTTTGTTTCCATTTGAAATACGTTTATTTAGGTGATTGTTCTACTTTGCCTGTGATTATTTCAGCGGAACTGATGAAAGATCAAGAGAAGAAACTAATTTTTGTTCTAAAGAAATTTAAGAAAGTAATTGGTTGGACCATAGCTGATATTCAAGATAGTTCGTGGGTAAGTCCGATGCAGTGTGTGCTAAACAAAGGTGGAATCACGATTGTTAAAAATGAGCATAACGAGTTAATTCCAACAAGAACTGTTACCGGTTGGAGAATCTGTATTGATTACAGAAAGTTGAACAAAGCCACTAGGAAGGACCATTTTCCGTTGCCTTTTATGGATCAGATGTTAGATCGACTGGCAGGTAATGAATTCTATTATTTTTTAGATAGCTATTCAAGATCTAACCAAATAGTTGTAGCCTCGGAGGACCAACATAAAACAACCTTTACTTTTCCATACAGTACGTTTGCTTTTAGGCGAATGCCTTTTGGTTTATGCAATGCACCTGCAATTTTCAACGATGCATGATGGTAATATTTACTGATATGGTTGAAAATTTTGTTGAGGCTTTCATGGATGATTTTTCTGTTTTTTGTAACACTTATGATATCTGTTTGAGTAATTTGGCTAAGGTACTGAAGAGATGCAAAGAGATGAATCTTGTCCTTAATTGGGAAAAATGCCATTTTATGGTCAAGGAAGGGATTGTCTTATGTCATAAAATCTTAAAAAAAAGGAATTGAAGTCATAAAGCAAAGGTGAACATAATTGAAAGATTATCAGCCCCAATGAATGTGAAAGGAATCAGAAGTTTCTTAGGCCATGCCAGTTTTTATCGAAGGTTTATCAAAGATTTCTTAAAAATTTCTAAACCGTTGTGTTCGTTGATAGAGAAAGATACAATGTTTGATTTCAACAAAGCATGTTTAGAAGCTTTTGAAGAGCTAAAGAAGTGGTTAATCTCAGTGCCAATAATCGTTACACCTGATTGGAACTCACCTTTTGAGTTGATGTGCGATGCAAGTGACTATGTCGTTAGAGCTATGATGGGTCAAAGAAGAAATAAAGTGTTTCACCCTATTTACTATGCAAGTAGAACTTTGATGGGAGCCCAACACAATTATATAGTAACCGAAAAGGAACTCTTCGCTATAGTTTTTACCTTTGACAAATTCCGCTCATATCTTATAGGTACAAGTTACAGTAATTACTGACCATGCGGCCATTAAATACTTGCTCACGAAGAAAGATGCAAAACCAAGGCTAATTCATTGGATACTTTTACTCCAAGAATTTGACCTTGAGATCAAAGACAGAAAAGGTGTCGAAAATCAAATAGCTGATCATCTGTCGAGGTTGGAATAAGATGAGGTAACTCAGTCATATGTGCCTATTAAAGAGAATTTCCCAAATGAACACTTATTTCAGGTAAATCAAATTCATGAAATACTGTAGTTTGCTAATTTTTCCAATTATCTTGTATGTGGAATAATTCCTCGAAAAATGACATACCAATAAAGGAAAAATTCCTTCATGATAGTCGGTATTATCTTTGGGAGGATCCATTTTTGTTTAAACAATGTGCAGATAATATAATCCGAAAGTGTGTAGCTGAAAGCAAGATTGCTGAGATATTGTATCATTGTCATTCATCTCCAAGTGGGGGACATTTTGGTGGTTCACGTACTACAGCAAAGATTTTGCAAGTAGGTTTCTTTTGGCCTATACTATTTAAAGATACTTATGCTTATGTGAAGAACTGTGATAAATGCCAAAGGACTGGAAATATATCAAGGAGGAATAAGATGCCCTTGACAAACATTTTGGAGATTGAATTGTTCGACGTATGGGGCATTGACTTCTTAGGCCCGTTTCCTTCTCGCATGGGAACAAATACATCTTAGTTGCTGTGGACTATGTATCCAAGTGGGTTGAAGCTGAAGCATACCCTACAAATGATGCTAAGGTAGTCATGCGATTCCTACATAAGCATGTGTTTACAGGATTTGGGACACCAAGAGCTATTATTAGTGATGAAGGTTCTCACTTTGTGAGCAAATGGCTTAAGTGGTTGCTTGAAAAATATGATGTGAAGCACAAGATTGCTACTGCCTATCACCCCCAGTCTAATGGGCAAGTTGAAAGAGCGAATCATGAAATCAAAGCTATCCTTGAAAAGGTAGTACGCCCTAGCAGAAAAGATTGGTCTCGAAGGGTCGATGATGCATTATGGGCCTATCGAACAGTATTTAAGACTTCGTTAGGAATGACTCCTTATCAGTTAGTCTTTGGAAAGGCATGTCATTTGCCATTAGAGTTGGAGAATAAAGCTCACTGGGCTTTGAAGCAATTGAACTTTGATCTTAAGCAAGCCAGTGAGAGAAGGATGTTACAACTTGATGAGTTGGAAGAGCTGAGGTTGTTTTCCTATGAGAATGCCAAAATGTGTAAAGAAAGATCAAAGAGATGGCATGATAGTCATATACAACCTCGCGAGTTTAAAGAGGGTCAGAAGGTTTTGTTGTTTAATTCAAGGTTGAAGTTATTTCATGAAGTTATTTCATGGGAAGCTTAAATCTTGATGGAAAGAACCTTATACCATCTAACGAGTTTATCCTTATGGAGCTATTGAATTATACAATAATTACGGAGGTACATTTAAAGTTAATGGTCAACGTCTCAAACACTACTGAATGGTGAAGTTGAGCGAGTTGAATCCTCGCTCAAATTAATAGACCTTTAACTTTTCATGAACTCATTTTTTAAATAAATAAATAATTAGAACTTATTTTCTTAACTTCTTACATTTAATTAATTCTGCCTAAGGAGATTGGAACTTAAGCGGGACCGCTGTGACTCTTCCAACATTTCCTGGGAATTAATTTAATGTGATTTGTTAAGAAGAAATTTTCTAATTAAGACTTAAGTTTTTTTTAAAAATTTCATTTGTTCTATTTAAATTTTAAATTTTTATGTTAATAAATGGGGTCAAATTTGGCCCAAGTACTAATTAGGTTTTTTTTAGTAAGATACAGTCTGAGTTTGAGTCCAAGACAGTAAAAAAGAGGGAAAAATCCATGCCTTGCTGTCACACCCATTGCTTGCTGCCCAAGTAACCCTAATGTAGCTAATTTTTTGCTACATGTTGCCCTAATTTTTCCTATATTAAACCCCCTTCTATTATACTAATCTTCATATCCCTCAAAGTAATTTACTTACACCCTAAAAATCATTAAATCTACCTTTTTACCCATCAACCTCAAATCTCAAAAGAAACCCTAGTTCTTTTCCCTTTTTGCCAAAATTCCCTTTTGCCGTCGCAAGATTTTTGTCGTAGCAAGTTCTACCCACTTTGTCGATTTCTCTTTTCTCTTTTGTGTAGAATTTTTTTTGAATTTTCGGGAAAAGATACCATGTCTTGCAAAACAACCAGATCTTCAAAGACTACTCCTGAAAACCCGATTTTGATCGATGAAGAAGTGAAAGAGAGATTTGATTCAATCTTCAAGCATCAACCTATGATGCCGAAAAAAGGTTTTGACTTGAAGAGTAATGATTTGATGGTTGTTCCTATACCGATTAGAAAGAAAATCAATGCTCTCAAGTGGGAATTATTTTGTAATGCTCGTCACTTCCCGATGATGAACTAGTTCGAGAATTCTATACTAGTTTGACTACACAAGATACTACTAAAGTGGTCATTTGAAAGAAAAAGATATCTCTTACTTCTAAGTTCATCAATGATTTGTTTAATTTACCTGATGTTGAAGAAGATGAGTATTACCCTATGATGAACAATATCAATTGGGATTTTCTTCAACAAGTGCTTGATGTTGTAACAAATCTGGGATCCCAGTGGATCATAAGAAAGTATGGGAGCCATTCTTGTCGAAAAGAATACTTAAAACAAGTAGCAAAGGTATGGTTTTATTTCGTTCGCTACAATTTTATGCCTATCTCACATAGTTCCACCATCTCGATGGAACAGATGCTTTTGTTATATGCAATTTTGATAGAAAAGTCCATTAATGTTGGGAAAATTATCCTCAAGGAGATTCATGATTGTGCTAAAAAGAAGGTAGGAAGTGCTTATTTCCCATCATTAATCACTTCACTTTGCTTAGAGGCCCGTGTTAAATCACAAGCAAATCTAAAGGGGCGATATGTTCAAGGATGCATTACAAATTATGATCTTGAAAGATTAGTAGAGAGGGTACATGAACTGAATTAAGGCGATCCAAAAGAGCCAATTGAGCCGAATACAGAGGAGTCAACAGATGGAACTGAAACTGAAGCTAATTCAATCATAGACACTAAAGACGAAGAATCTGATAAGTAACTGAACATTCCTGAACCAAAGGTTGAGCCAGAAGAAGAATCAGTCAAGCTAAGTGTTGAACCTGAATATACAACTCCCATACCGACTTCTGTAAGTACTTCAAAGAAAATTGGAGTTGTCAATTTTGATGGATATGTGCAACTTCATGCACAATCAACAACAAACTTACTGGAAATATGCAAAAATTAGAGATGACTCAATTCGAAATACTTTTAAGAATATCTCTAATACTTTTGTTCATGAGTTCCTAGATGCTATCTTTGAGACATGGATGGAAGATACTGACGATGCAAGTGGAGATGGAGCTAAAGAAGACAAAAGGAATAAGTCAGAAAAATAAAAGGGGGGATTCTTGTCCTGTAATTTATTTAATTATTTTTACGTCTTTAGGAATTTTTTTTCGTAATTAGGATTTAATTTCTGCAGAATAAAACATATCAAGTATGAACAAACTTAACACTTCTTTAGAAAGAATAAGACTAAGTGATGTGGTAATGGGAATGGACATGTCTAGGATTAGGTTATTAGGGAAGACTTGATATTTAAGCAGTCTTAATGACTTACCTCTCTTTCTTTACAACCCTACCTGGTGTTCTGTTTTCATTCATTACTTTGTTCTTGCAATGATGACATTGCTTCTTTTTAAAGTGGGTAAGGCAAATAAATTGCTCAAACACTGTTAAATTTTTTTTCAAGTATGCTTCAATTATTTCTTTCATAAGTATGTTTTAATAAAAAATGTTTGGAGATATTTTTTTGTTACTGAGATAGTTTGTATGCAAGTATGAATGATGATTTTATCTAAGTTAAAGTATGTTATCATGAAGTATGGAATGCTTGTATGATCTTAGCTTTAGTAATGTTTGCCATGAAAACTTAGTTTCTTTTGAGATTAGACATGCATGAAGGTTTATATCTTTAGAATTGACTTAGTAACTTTCTTAAGGCGAAATCCTAGGGGACATAAAAATCACTATTTTTTTTGAACCGTTTGAGCCTTTTCAAGCCAACCTTATGATCTTAGACCCTTGAAACTGTAATTTTGAGCTTAAAGGCCTATTCTTGCAATGAACCTACATTATAAGCCAGTTACCATCTTTTTAAAACTATCCTAATTTTGTGCACCTATCTTAATGAAAGTTGTCTTGGGAATCAACATTTGAGGAATTTTTCATAAAGATGTATGTGCTCATGCTTAAAAAAAACAGAGAGCAAACACCATTACAGTCAGTTCCATATCATGTGTTGGGTAATCCTTCTTATGAGGCTTGAGCTGGCGTGACGCATAAGCAATCACTTTTCTTTTTTATATAAGCACACACCCTAACCCATTTAAATATGCATCCATGAACACCACGTATTCGATTCCCAATTCTGGTTGGCTCAACACTAGGGCTTCAGTTAATGTTTTCTTTAGCTCATCAAAATTATGTTGAAACTCTTTAGACCAATAAAATTTTTCATCTTTCCTCAGCAACCATGTCAATGGCATTGCAATCATGGACAACCCTTTCAAAAGCCTTTTGTAATACCCCGCCAAACCAAGGAAATTGTGTACCTTTGTAATGCTCTTGTGACACCCCTAATTTGACCCTAGTCGGAAAGCGGTTTCGGGACCGCTAAACCGAGTAACCAAATTATTTGAACATGATATTTATTGTCTAAAATAAATGTGTGAAAATTTTAAGCTTCGATTTAGTAAATTTCATGTGAATTTAGTCAATAGGACTTATGTGTGACATTTTTGAAATGTGATAGATCAAAACATAAGGACCTATTAGTGCATGTTGAAAAAGGGGGGACTTGCATGTCAAATTTCCCCCCATCTAGTAGTGGCCGGCCATGACATTAGGATTGACAAAGGGTGATGGGCAAAACATGTCATAGACATGTTGTGTTGGTGCATCATGGGAGGAAACAATAAAATAAAGAGCATGGGCAATAAAATATTAGTGTTAGTAGGATGAGAAACAAAAAAAAAAGAAAGGATATGTGTGATTGTCCCCCCCTTGCCGTGAGTTGAAGGAAAGAAAAAAAAAGTGTTCATCCTTTGGTTCATCCTTGGCCAAAAATTTTAAGGAGGAAGAAAGAAGAAAGATTGAAGAGGTTCGGCCATGCATGTAACTAGGCTAAGGTATGTTTGATGATGTTCCATGAGATGCATGCATGTTTTAGTTGTTAGCTTGAGTTCTACCTAGCCCATGGTCTAAATCTTGCTATGTGATGGAAATGACACTCGGCCATGGATGCATCATTCTTGCTTGGTGTTGATGTTGTGTTGGTGAGATATCAAGTTATTTTTGTGACCAAGTTGAGATTTGAATTTTTGGAATGAGTAAGGTTTTCGGTTATGTTGTTTTGTATGAGTAATGGATTGTTGAGTTCATGCTATTATGAATAAAATTGATTAAGAGAGGCTTGAGATAATTAAATATGCATGTTGGTGGTAAGATGAGCATTCGGTTTTTATCATGGAAGCATAGGAAGCTTGTTAAAGTTGAATTTTAGAAAAGTTAAATGTGTGTGTGCTTGTGCTAGTGCCGAATGTGCCTAGGGTGATTTAGCATTGAGTTTGGTGTTATATGAATTGAGTTTTATGGTTTTGGATTTTTAAATGTTGATAAATACTTTGAATAATATATATATGTGGCTTTGAAATGTGAAACTCGGCCAAGTGGTTATAAGCATGATTTTAGAGATTCAATGATATTCGGCCGATTTGAATAATTCATGGCACCCCAAGCAAATTAGTTTTAGATGTTAATAAATATTGAAATTATTTAAAAGCATATTACCGAATGTGATTTTAGTCAATGATTCGGTTATGAGCGCTGATTTGTTTTATAATTAGCCAAATGTGTATATGTATACTATGAGGTAGTTTAGCTTAAAGAAAATTAAGGTGCTCGGAAGGTGATTGTCGTGGATAGTTTAAGTAATGAAATTTAATTTCTGTTATGTAAAGTGACGACATTGCTGTTTGCAAATTTGAAGTTAAAAATTGTTGATTGAGCATCAAGAGCTTATGGAAACAAAGTCGGATCGTGGAAAAAGGGAAATCGGTCGAATAGTCGGAATTGACGTACATTAGCGATCGAGGTAAGTTTTAAGTATTAAAGCCTATAATGTGATTGAGTATGATATGTTAAGCACATATTAAAAGAATCATAACTCTATTGTAAATTTTTATGCATATAGCCTAATGGCTATTACGAAGTATAGGTAAGTTATTGATATGATATGTTGCCAAATGGATATGATATTATGAAGTGCTAAAAGGATATGTCAGAAGAATAAAATTGTGATTAACCTGCTCAGGACAGCAGCAGTAACATGAATTTAGAAAATCACCATAAATTTATGGATTTGAATTAGAGGTTGAATGAGACATGAAATTAAAGCTTAATGAGTCTAGTTTCTTATAAAAGAAACCGTGTAAGCAAATGGATTTCCGATAATGAGATACTTAAAGTTGTGTGAGACAGCGCAGAATGACACTGTAATCCTCTGTTCTGTTTTTAGAAAATCATTATAAATTGTACAAAAATGGTTATAAGATAAAATTTATATGCTTAGACTCCTTAATGAGTCTAGTTTCAAATGAAATCAAATACAACACACTTTGAATTCTGTAAAATGAGAAATCTGATTCGTAGTGAAGAGTGGTCAGATTAGTCAAACAGTGAAACAGGGGAAACTTTAAGAAAAATCTGGTATTGATAGGCCAAACCTAAAATTCTGGAAATTTTATGGATGGAAGATATATGAGTCTATATTCAGGAAAAATTAACTGAAAGTGATTTGGAGTTTTGTAGCTCCAGTTATAAATGATTTAGTGACTATTGCTCAGGAAAAACAGCTTGTGCTGAATTTGAGATTGTGTTGTAAACCTTGATACACTTGTTCTAGTTGCTCATAAGCTATCGATTAAACCCATACGTGAATTCTAAATTGTGATATTGGAAAATGATAGATGTAGATTCAGCCAAGAAAGTGTATATATGTGATAAGGCCTAATGGCCGATGTGATGAATGTGAAAGTGTATATGTGTGATAAGGCCTAATAGCCGATGTGATGAATGTGAAAGTGTATATATGTGATAAGGCCTAATGGCCGATGTGATGAATGTGAAAGTGTATATATATGTGATAAGGCCTAATGGCCGATGTGATGAATGTGAAAGTGTATATGTGTGATAAGGCCTAATAGCCGATGTGATGAATGTGAAAGTGTATATGTGTGATAAGGCCTAATAGCCGATGTGATGAATGTGAAAGTGTATATGTGTGATAAGGCCTAATAGCCGATGTGATGAATGTGAAAGTGTATATGTGTGATAAGTGTATATGTGTGATAAGGCCTAATAGCCGATGTGATGAATGTGAAAGTGTATATGTGTGATAAGGCCTAATAGCCGATGTGATGAATGTGAAAGTGTATATATGTGATAAGGCCTAATAGCCGATGTGATGAATGTGAAAGTGTATATATGTAATAAGGCCTAATGGCCGATGTGATGAATGTGAAAGTGTATATATGTGATAAGGCCTAATGGCCGATGTGATGAATGTGAAATTGTATATATGTGACAGGGCCGAGTGGCCAACGTGATGGATGTGAAAGTGCATAAATGTGATAAGTCCCGAAGATGCTATGTTTTGGATTATCTTATGGCATGTATAAAATAGACTAGTGGCGGAAGAATATTTTGGTTAATGTATATAGCCATGCGAAAATGGCTTATATATGTTTGAGCATAATGTTATAATCATTTGGTATGGAATGGTTAATCACTATCATAATTTGTGCTATTTATGCTAAAAGGGCTAGTTGAATCATGGAAACTATGAAATAGGTAAAGTCTACCTTAAAGGCAGATGCTGGCAGCAGCAGTGATGTAGATTTGGAAAATCACTAAAAATAGTAGGATTGGAATTAAATAATGAATAAATTATGTAAACGAACCTTGATGAATCTATTTTCATAGGAAAGTAACGAAATGATCATATGGACAGTATGTTAAGAGATATTCAGGTTCTCGTGAGACAGGGCCAGAACGGTTTCTGGATTCCCTGTCCCGACTTTGGAAATTCATTATAAATTAACCAGAGATAATTAGGAGTTATTCCATACATGTATAGATTCGTCTCTGAGTCTAGTTTCTATAGAAACAAACGGCATCAGTATTGAAGCTCTGTGAAGGGAGATATTCAAGTCGTAATGCGCAAAGGTCAGTGTAGTTATCCCTGTAACATGGGAGACTTTGACTAATAAACTGTACTAATTGGCCCGACCAAAAATTCTAGAAAAAA
Source organism: Gossypium hirsutum (assembly GCF_007990345.1). Lineage (NCBI taxonomy): Eukaryota > Viridiplantae > Streptophyta > Magnoliopsida > Malvales > Malvaceae > Gossypium > Gossypium hirsutum. The sequence goes on along the minus strand of NC_053446.1, from coordinate 35,141,917 downwards.
TATGTAGATGGGCATATGAGTCTAGTTTCAGGGAAAAATTACGAAACTGATTTTCGATTTGTGAAACTCAAGATATGATTTTTAAGGTGACAGTGTCGCAGTTAGCCAACTGCCTGGAAAATTTTAAAATGGACTGCGATAGTAAGCGAATTTAGTCTGTGAACCCCTCGTGTCCGACTCCGGAAATGGTCTCGGGTACGGGGTGTTACAATTTTATTGGTATCAGAGCTACGGTTTAGTCGATTCTAGGACTAACGTAGCACGCGTGGGTCTATTTATACATGCCATAAAGTGATAAAATGATAGTGTGATGATTTTTGGCTATTAAAATGTGTTTGCTGTATTGTAATGAATCTTGATCCCGATCGAGCTGTAGCAAGCTTCTGACTATGAGAATTTGCGATATAACTTCATTTAGATATGCCTAAATTATTAAGTTGATCAGGTACGTATCATGTACTCGTATTTGAATTTCGATTTGGATTGAATTATAAGGGTATAAGTGATACAATTTTGAATGAGTGTTATGACTATAAATGTGATTTTTGTATGTGGCTATGGAACTGGAAGTTGAATGGTCGATAAGCATGTTGTGTTTGTATTCAAGTAATGTAAATGATATACTAATGTGTATTGCTATATGTGTATATGTATGTAGAGACGAAATTGTCGAATGTAAAAAGGCAGTGAAGCGTATAGAGTGGTTGGTTTTCAGCACTAAGTGTGCGGGCAATAAGTGTTCACGGTTGTGAGATTGGCACTAAGTGTGCGGGCTTGAAATGCATGGCACTAAGTGTGCGAGTTTAAAGTACATGGCACTAAGTGTGCGTGGTTGATTATTAAGCACTATGTGTGCGAACCCACTATATATATATTTTCTATCAATTATTTATATTAAGGGTGCGACCTTACCAAGTCGATTTCGGACAGCGGAAAGGGGTAAGTTCTTGAGTAATAGAGCTTAAATTATGATTTGATTAGATCATGTTTTAAGCAAATCAAAATCATGCTCTTTGTGTGTGGCTATTGAGCCGAAATTGCAAGAATGATAAGTGTCTTGTGTTTGAGTTTTGCTAATGAAAATGAAATACGAATGTGTCATGATTTATTGTTAAATGTGCATGGTTATTCGAATGATGTCCGGGCTAAGTCCCGAAGGCTTTGTGCTAAGTGACCATATCCGGACTAAGATCCGAAAGCATTGGTGCGAGTTACTAAATCCGGGCTAAGTCCCGAAGAGCAATCATGCTGGTGACGTGTATTCGGGCCTTCGTGCCTAGTAGGCTTCGTGCCGGTAATTTGAGCAAAGTTTAAGTATTCATTACTATACGAATTCAAATTTAAATGAGATGATATGTTTAAAAGTGTACATACATGATGTTTATAGACTTGGTTAAGTCATATCAATGTGTATTAACGAATGAATAAGAGCACTATGTATGTGAATAATTAGAGGCACTGTGTGTGTGCGAATTCCTTTAACCGAGCACTATGAGTGCGAGATCGGTCAGTGGGCACTAAGTGTGTGAAGTGGAATTCATGTAAGACCTCGTTTGGGACGAAGGCATTGATTTGAGATAGTGTGTAAGACCATGTCTGGGACATGGCATCGGCTCGATATGTGAGAATATGTAAGACCATATCTAGGATATGGCATTGTAAAAGCTATATGTGCTATTGCTGAATGGACACTATTTTGTTAATCTTGTTCAAGAAATTATTTTGATTAAGTTTCGACATTCGAAAGTTTGAAAGAATTTTTGATGAATGTTGATAATTTTGGATATACGAGTTATGCGCTAGAATAAATCACATGCCAGTGTATTATATTAGGCTTTATGCCTATTTGACTGTATACGGGTAACGTTAACTATGATTGAATGTGCTAAATGAACTAAATGTTCAGGTACGTGGAAGTTGACTTTTCTTTTGGAAATGAGTTAAGTTGAATATTGAGATGTGATAAAGTTATAAAGGAGATTTATTGGGATGTTTGAGTATATGTGTACTTTCGGTTAGGTTACAGCTTATTCATGAATGAAAATGTGGGTTGATGATGTGAATTATACATGTTAATATGTGCTTAATATGTGTTTGAAATGCACTTGTGAATTAAGTTAAGTGATTGTTGCTTATGAAATCAAGAAAATGAGATATTTGTGCATACCTGTAGAAATGTTTATGTATTTGTTTTAAGATAAGAAAATGATTTTATAGATCGATGCGAAATCAATAATGAATTACAATTGCTATCGATGAGCTAATGTTTATATGAATATAATTCAATAAGAGGACGTTATCCTAAACTATGCATCGGTGGAAATTTTCGGGGACGAAAATCTCTAAAGGGGGGGGAGAGTTGTGACACCCCTAATTTGACCCTAGTCGGAAAGCGGTTTCGGGACCGCTAAACCGAGTAACCAAATTATTTGAACATGATATTTATTGTCTAAAATAAATGTGTGAAAATTTTAAGCTTCGATTTAGTAAATTTCATGTGAATTTAGTCAATAGGACTTATGTGTGACATTTTTGAAATGTGATAGATCAAAACATAAGGACCTATTAGTGCATGTTGAAAAAGGGGGGACTTGCATGTCAATTTCCCCCCCATCTAGTAGTGGCCGGCCATGACATTAGGATGGACAAAGGGTGATGGGCAAAACATGTCATAGACATGTTGTGTTGGTGCATCATGGGAGGAAACAATAAAATAAAGAGCATGGGCAATAAAATATTAGTGTTAGTAGGATGAGAAACAAAAAAAAAAGGATATGTGTGATTGTCCCCCCCCTTGCCGTGAATTGAAGGAAAGAAAAAAAAAAGTGTTCATCCTTTGGTTCATCCTTGGCCAAAAATTTTAAGGAGGAAGGAAGAAGAAAGATTGAAGAGGTTCGGCCATGCATGTAACTAGGCTAAGGTATGTTTGATGATGTTCCATGAGATGCATGCATGTTTTAGTTGTTAGCTTGAGTTCTACCTAGCCCATGGTCTAAATCTTGCTATGTGATGGAAATGACACTCGGCCATGGATGCATCATTCTTGCTTGGTGTTGATGTTGTGTTGGTGAGATATCAAGTTATTTTTGTGACCAAGTTGAGATTTGAATTTTTGGAATGAGTAAGGTTTTCGGTTATGTTGTTTTGTATGAGTAATGGATTGTTGAGTTCATGCTATTATGAGTAAAATTGATTAAGAGAGGCTTGAGATAATTAAATATGCATGTTGGTGGTAAGATGAGCATTCGGTTTTTATCATGGAAGCATAGGAAGCTTGTTAAAGTTGAATTTTAGAAAAGTTAAATGTGTGTGTGCTTGTGCTAGTGCCGAATGTGCCTAGGGTGATTTAGCATTGAGTTTGGTGTTATATGAATTGAGTTTTATGGTTTTGGATTTTTAAATATTGATAAATACTTTGAATAATATATATATGTGGCTTTGAAATGTGAAACTCGGCCAAGTGGTTATAAGCATGATTTTAGAGATTCAATGATATTCGGCCGATTTGAATAATTCATGGCACCCCAAGCAAATTAGTTTTAGATGTTAATAAATATTGAAATTATTTAAAAGCATATTACCGAATGTGATTTTAGTCAATGATTCGGTTATGAGTGCTGATTTGTTTTATAATTAGCCGAATGTGTATATGTATACTATGAGGTAGTTTAGCTTAAAGAAAATTAAGGTGCTCGGAAGGTGATTGTCGTGGATAGTTTAAGTAATGAAATTTAATTTCTGTTATGTAAAGTGACGACATTGCTGTTTGCAAATTTGAAGTTAAAAATTGTTGATTGAGCATCAAGAGCTTATGGAAACAAAGTCGGATCGTGGAAAAAGGGAAATTGATCGAATAGTCGGAATTGACGTACATTAGCGATCGAGGTAAGTTTTAAGTATTAAAGCCTATAATGTGATTGAGTATGATATGTTAAGCACATATTAAAAGAATCATAACTCTATTGTAAATTTTTATGCATATAGCCTAATGGCTATTATAAAGTATAGGTAAGTTATTGATATGATATGTTGCCAAATGGATATGATATTATGAAGTGCTAAAAGGATATGTCAAAAGAATAAAATTGTGATAAACCTGCTCAGTACAGCAGCAGTAACATGAATTTAGAAAATCACCATAAATTTATGGATTTGAATTAGAGGCTGAATGAGACATGAAATTAAAGCTTAATGAGTCTAGTTTCTTATAAAAGAAACCGTGTAAGCAAAGGGATTTCCGATAATGAGATACTTAAAGTTGTGTGAGACAGCGCAGAATGACACTGTAATCCTCTGTTCTGTTTTTAGAAAATCATTATAAATTGTACAAAAATGGTTATAAGATAAAATTTATATGCTTAGACTCCTTAATGAGTCTAGTTTCAAATGAAATCAAATACAACACACTTTGAATTCTGTAAAATGAGAAATCTGATTCGTAGTGAAGAGTTGTCAGATTAGTCAAACAGTGAAACAGGGGAAACTTTAAGAAAAATCTGGTATTGATTGGCCAAACCTAAAATTCTGGAAATTTTATGGATGGAAGATATACGAGTCTATATTCAGGAAAAATTAACGGAAAGTGATTTGGAGTTTTGTAGCTCCAGTTATAAATGATTTAGTGACTATTGCTCAGGAAAAACAGCTTGTGCTGAATTTGAGATTGTGTTGTAAACCTTGATAAACTTGTTCTAGTTGCTCATAAGCTATCGATTAAACCCATACGTGAATTATAAATTGTGATATTGGAAAATGATAGATGTAGATTCAGCCAAGAAAGTGTATATATATGTGATAAGGCCTAATGGCCGATGTGATGAATGTGAAAGTGTATATGTGTGATAAGGCCTAATGGCCGATGTGATGAATGTGAAAGTGTATATATATGTGATAAGGCCTAATGGCCGATGTGATGAATGTGAAAGTGTATATGTGTGATAAGGCCTAATAGCCGATGTGATGAATAAGTGTATATGTGTGATAAGGCCTAATAGCCGATGTGATGAATGTGAAAGTGTATATGTGTGATAAGGCCTAATAGCCGATGTGATGAATGTGAAAGTGTATATGTGTGATAAGTGTATATGTGTGATAAGGCCTAATAGCCGATGTGATGAATGTGAAAGTGTATATGTGTGATAAGTGTATATATGTGATAAGGCCTAATAGCCGATGTGATGAATGTGAAAGTGTATATATGTAATAAGGCCTAATGGCCGATGTGATGAATGTGAAAGTGTATATATGTGATAAGGCCTAATGGCCGATGTGATGAATGTGAAAGTGTATATATGTGACAGTGTATATATGTGACAGGGCCGAGTGGCCAACGTGATGGATGTGAAAGTGCATAAATGTGATAAGTCCCGAAGGGCATTTGTGTCAGTACTATATCCGGGTTAAAACCCCGCAGGCTTTATGCAAGAATATTATCACTGATTAATGTCCGTAAGCTTCGTGCTCGTACTATATCCGAGCTCTAAAGACCCGATGACTACGTGTAGGAATTTTGTCCGGGTAAGACCCGATAACTTCGTGTGGAGATTATGTCCGGGTAAGACTTCGTAATAAGAATTGCTTATAAATATATTCAATGCGAAAGGTTAAACAGGTATGTACTCCAAGTTTATATGTGAGCTTGATTTGCACTAAATCATAAGGTAGTTATGTGATGCATACGAGAGCAATCTATGAGACTATTCCTATGATTATGTGACATCGGATCAGTGTGAGAGGTGATGTGAAATCATACGATATATCTATGTCACATGAGCTCACTTTTATGTGAAAGTTTATCTGCCTATTGTATATGATGAGATGTGCATATTCGGTAAAGGGATGGTATGCCCGAAGGAAGAGTGAAATAAAAATACGAACAACTATGTTATAATTTGATTGTTATCTGTTGACACTGCTTAAAACTTACTAAGCATTGTAATGCTTACTCCATTTACTCTGTTTCCTCTGTTTTATAGATCTCATTGCGAAGCTACAGGCTCGGGGATCGTCAGCAACTAGTCACACTATCACTATCCACTGTTTGGTACTGCTATGTTTTGGATTATCTTATGGCATGTATAAAATAGACTAGTGGCGGAAGAATATTTTGGTTAATGTATATAGCCATGCGAAAATGGCTTATATATGTTTGAGCATAATGTTATAATCATTTGGTATGGAATGGTTAATCACTATCATAATTTGTGCTATTTATGCCAAAAGGGCTAGTTGAATCATGGAAACTATGAAATAGGTAAAGTCTACCTTAAAGGCAGATGCTGGCAGCAGCAGTGATGTAGATTTGGAAAATCACTAAAAATAGTAGGATTGGAATTAAATAATGAATAAATTATGTAAACGAACCTTGATGAATCTATTTTCATAGGAAAGTAACGAAACGATCATATGGACAGTATGTTAAGAGATATTCAGGTTCTCGTGAGACAGGGCCAGAACGGTTTCTGGATTCCCTGTTCCGACTTTGGAAATTCATTATAAATTAAACAGAGATAATTAGGAGTCATGCCATACATTTATAGATTCCTATCTGAGCCTAGTTTCTATAGAAACAAACGTTATCAGTATTGAAGCTCTGTGCAGGGAGATATCCAAGTCGTAATGCGCAAAGGTCAGTGTAGTCGATCCCTGTAACATGGGAGACTTTGACTAATAAACTGTACTAATTGGCCTGACCAAAAATTCTAGAAAAAAATATGTAGATGGGCATATAAGTCTAGTTTCAGGGAAAAATTACGAAACTGATTTTCGAGTTGTGAAACTCAAGATATTATTTTTAAGGTGACAGTGTCGCAGTTAGCCAACTGCCTGGAAAATTTTAAAATGGACTGCGATAGTAAGCGAATTTAGTCTGTGAACCCCTCGTGTCCGACTCCGGCAACGGTCTCGGGTACGGGGTGTTACAGCTCTTTAGCAAATTCCCTAGTACAACCTAGATCTTCTCAGGTTATACCTTAATCCCATCCACAAAGATGACTTACCCCAAGACGTAAATTTCCTTTAGCCAGAACTCACATTTACTGAATTTGGATTACAGTTTGTTTTCTCAAAGAACATTCAAAACTATCCCCAAGTATTCTTCATGCTTTGCCTCACTCTTCAAGTAAACCAAAATATCATCAATGAAGATAATGACACAATTATTGAGGTAGGGCTAGAATACTTTTTTCATCAAATACATTAACACTATCGGCGCTATAACGCCCCAAACCCAGCCTAAATGTTATGGCCGAATCTCAGAAGTTACACTGACAACGCTCGAAAAATTTATTTTTCTTATTCAAAATAACTAGGGTAGAATTATTTTTTGAAAAACTTAAAAATTTGAATATTTAATGATTTTGTTCCTTTGGGAAAATACTTGTTAAAAATACAACAATTTAAAAGAAAACGACGATAATATATCGTAATGTCATTTTAAGTTATTTCAAAAATAAAGAATTTGCACTTTGATTATTGATAAAAATGGATTTAGGTAAAAATCTTTCACAGTGGACTTCCATAAAACTACTTGGAAGATTTTGAGTTATAATTTTGTTTAAAACCAAGTAAAATCCTAAATAGTTTAAATAAACTTCATAATTTTAAAATACTTGAAATCTCATAAAATTTGCATGCAGGCATGGCAATTTTAAGACAAAAATAAATCACAACCCAAAATAAAAAGAAATGTCCAAAATCCAAAGTCTACAAACAAAATCAAAGCAGTTTTAAAATTCATTATTAAAAATCCATGAGATAAACCTATCCGAGAGGCTCCACCGAATGCTGAATCTAAGCCCTATGTCCAAGTATTACCCGAGAGATAGTAACACTAAAGGGGTGAGCTTTTTAAGCCCAGTGTTGGTCTTTTAACAAATAAATGTAAATAAGCACATAATCATCAATCAAATAAATATTTCACTTTATGCACATGATCATGGCAATGCGGTTTTTATAAAATAGTTATGTAGATTTATTTAAATTGTCCTACCTATCACCAGTATACACCACAATCGAGTTCCCCAAAACTCGTCCATCCAAACACTCCAATTTGTGAATAGTGTCGCAGATAAACTACCACTTAATAATATTATGGATAAGCCACCACTTTTGAAGATAAACTGCCACTTCTTCCACCTTTCACATATCCCACCCCATACATGTGATATGGCGACAAAAATCAATTTTCACTTTAGCATATGAGACATGCTCATTATATCACTTATCACTTAAAATCGCATAGGCATGCTTAACATGCAAATCACCCATATTCACAATATATCAATATTTCTCATTTTATAATTCATGCGAAATTCACATATGCCATAACATCACATCAGATGAGAATGAAACTTTCATACATTTTGTATTAATAATAATAAAATTCAAGATCATACTTCATACAATTCACAAAAGCAACAGTTTAGATTCACTTACTTGGATAGTCAATTTCAATGTGTTTATACTTCTCTTTTAGAATACATAAAGTATTCTTGATAATACTAATAAATTTTAACAACATGGAACATGTTTTCATATTTTCATTTAATGTTATACCCACACCTGTTTGAAGATCCGATGTGTTGTAACCCTTTAAGATTGCCTACACTTGGATCTATCCAATGGATTACTTAATCACACCAATGGTAATCCTTTGTTAAAGTTTTCTATGATCATCATAAGAGAAAAGTTAATTAAATGAATCTCCCATTTGACACTTACCCTTATGAATGTTGAGAATTGTGATTCTTTTCCCAAGTTAGTGATTATCTAGGTTGATGTTGATCGGTCCTTCATAAAGACATAATAACTAAATATTACTATGCAAGAGAAAAATACACCATGACTGTTATGAATATTCGATCAAGAAAGGAACAATGAGGGAAGAGTGGCTCCCAATAAACCTTTGCACTTACACTATCTTGGTTGAAACGAAAAGATTGATGGATCTTCTTGATTTCAATCCGGGAAAATTGAACGATCCAAAAAAAGGGTTGATTAAGAGTAAGTTCATGATTTTTAGAATTAGAATTTAAGAAATTAAGTAAAATAAATAGTGTAGAATTTTTTTTACTAAAAGGAATGATGTAGGTTGAAAAAATGATAAAGAAAAGAAGAGGAAACACAATCATCGATAGTGGTACTACGACGGTGGTACTACAACAGCCACAACAGTATCCGATAATGGAGGCTACAGCCCAGTAGAGGAGAAAGAAAGGAGGAGTGTTTTGGTCACCTGATAAAAGAAGGAGAAAGGAGAAGAGAAAAAATAAAGAAAAATGAGTGATGTTTCACGATGGTGTGCGATGGTTGTCGTGGTGGTGAAAGGCGGTGCTAAGGGTGGCATTAGAGAAAAAAGAAGAAAATAAAAGGTCGCACAATGGCGGATCAGTGGTGGTAATGGTGGTTCAAACCAAGGACCGATGGAGGAAAGGAGGAAATAGAGAAAGATGGGTGGTTGATGGCTAAAAAATAGAGAAAAAAAAAGAATGTGGAGTTATTTAGGGAGGTGCAACAATGAGAGGGAGGAGAATCAAAGATGGATGGAAAGGGTGTGAAACATATCTAGGTTCAATGAACAACAGTCATGGTAATGGTGAAGAGAATGGCAAGTTAGGGGGACAAGAGAGTGAAAAGGGGATCATGTCCTCATAAGTATGGTATGTTGACCAAAAAGAAAGGAAAGAATCTTCCCTTAGTATGGTAAGAAAGGTTGGATGGCAAGGTGTATTTAACACATAGAAAATTCACAAAAATATTAATTAAAAAGGTGGTGATGAGGAGACTTGAACCTAGGACCTTTAGGAAACTTTTAAAGCTCTTAACCACTAGGCCATTTCACTTCCTTGTTCTCAAATTAACAAAAAAAGTTAACACATGGGATGTGACCTTTGATAAGGTTGGAAGTAAAGTTGCACCACATAAAAAATAATAAAAAGGAAAAGATTCGAAAACTGATCATCCAGGATAGCTCCACCACTACTCAATCACTAAAAAAATTCGTGCGTGACCACTCTTGATTCATTAACCTAATTTGTACTAACCCGATTTTCAGGATGTGACAGACGCATTAGTCAAGCCGAAAGGCATCACTACAAATTCATAATGTCGTAGCACGAATGCAGTCTTAGGAACATCATCCCTTTAAATCTTAACATGATAATACCCAGACCGTAGATCAATATTTGAGAACATCTTCACTTCGCTTAGCTAATCAAACAAGTCTTTTATTCTAGGCAATGGATACTTATTCTTAATGGCCACCTTTATTAGATGTCTATAATCAATACACAGCAGGAGGGTCCCATCCTTCTTCTTAACAAACAGTATTGACGCATTAACCGCCGCTAGATATGCGAACGTTTGGACTGGAAATACTAAAGCAAAATAGATAATTAATTAAACAACGATGTTCACAAGTATATGGGTCAATTGTAATATAAAAGAATGTTACAACAAAACACTTCAGAAAGTATTCTGAAGATCATACACAAGAGAGGTTGAACTAAACCTAAATTAATTCTTTGCACTAATAAGTCTAAATAATACCAATTTAAAATTATATTACGAGAAATCAAATAAACATCACTTAATATAATTAACCTAAATTTTAATTAAACTAAAAATCAACCAATTTAACAATAAAAAATAACCCAATAAAACAAGCAGGAGCTTAACTCACTTCAGTGATCCTAATTAACTTTAGAACTCAAGTTTTATTAACTTAGCTATTATTTAACTAGTTATTACCTCTTGGCCTTTAACTAATTAATAATCGACCAATACATGTTTACCTCTCGGCCAAGGTTCAAGTCCTAATGTTCACAATCTTTTATTTATTCTTTTTACAATTATTTCCATGTCATTTAAGTGCTTGTCGTCCACCCCTTTTTCACCATAAATAGGAGGATTCCTTTCCTCCAATATCAGTCAATCTTACCTTAAGTTGAGGGTACATGATCCCCATTTTTACCTCATGTCTCCCTCCCTTGCCAATACTTCTTTTCCTTGCCATACAAGAGGTTCATTGATCCTAGAACTAGTTGACCAACCTATTCCCACTCTCCTAACCTCGCTTTGCCATCCCTACCTCCCACTTACTCCTATTTTTTCTCTTTTTCATTTCTGTTATCATCCATTTTCTCTCCATTTTGCAAAATAACCACCACCCTTTCTTTTAATCTTTGCTCCTTTCCTCCATCATGACCAAACCCTCAACCATCGTTCACCACACCTCATCCCGTCACACTTCCTCTCCTCTTCTTTTTCTCCTCCCATCACTACCACGCGCCACTAGAGGTCTCATTTTTCCTCTCCCATTACACCAAAACCCCATAGCCCTCTACCATCAGACCATCACTGCACAATCGCCAGACTGCCACCGGTGACTAAAACATTCCTTTCTCTTCTTCTTTCAATTGTCGGTTATTTAATTGATTAAACTTACACATTCCTTTTATTCTATCAATCTTTTTGGATCACTTGATTTATCAAATTTATTCCTTTCTCGATTCATCGACCATTCCATATTGAATCAAGCTATAATTGTGGTTATTTGGATCGCAAAATCCTTCTTTTAGTGGTTTCATATCACGGCCGAATGGTATAGTGGCCATAGGGATAATTTTACTGTGACAGCCCAAAATTGACCCTAGTCGGGAAGTGGTTTCGGGACCGCTAAACCGAGTCACCGAAATGTTTGAATGTGATATTTATTGTCTAGAATATGTAATTATGAATGTGTGAAAATTTCAAGCTTCGATTTAGTCGATTGCATGTGAATTTAGTCAATAGGACTTATGTGCGACATTTTTGAAATGTGATAGGTCGAAGCATAAGGACCTATTAGTGCATGAAATAAAAAGGGGGACTTGCATGTCAAATTCCCCCTAATTAGTAGTGGCCGGCCATGACAAGCATGGTAGACCAAGTGTGATGGGCAAGACATGTCATAGACATGTTGTGTTGGTGCATCATGGGTGGAAAAAAATAAAATAAGGAGCATGGGCATAAAATAATAAAAGGGAATATGATGAAAACAAAAAAAAAGTGTGTGGTTGTTTCCCCCCCCCCCCATTGCCGCGAGTTAAAGAAAAGAAAAGAGAAAATTTTGTTCATCCTTTTTCATCTTCATTTGGCCGAAAATTCTAAGGAAGGAGGAAGGAGTTCCTGCTTCATGTTTGGTTTGGAAGAGGATTAGGAGGAGGTTTGGCCATACTTGTATCTAGATCAAGGTATATTTGAGGTTGTGCCATGAGATTCATGCATGTTTTTAGTTGCTAGCTTGAGTTCTAATTAGCCCATGGTTCAAATCTTTGCTATGTCATGGGGATGATATTCGGCCTAGGTAGATTTTGTGTTAATGGCATTGCATGCTAAATATGAAGCTTGTTAATGATGCATGTGATGGTGGATTGATGATTCTTGAATCTTCTTTTTAGCATTTTTGAGTGAGCACATATGTGCATTGGTTGCTAGATGGAGAAGAATCGGCTAGCAAGTTGTGTGCTAAGGCCGAATATAATTTTTGTATATTAATGAGTAATGCATGTGTTAAATTGATGGAAAGGGAGAGGATGCTTTACTAGTGTATATATGTGTGTATTAGCCAAGTTTTGAACTTGAAACAAAAGGGTGTTTAGTCAATACAAGTGACCATACTTGTAGAATGTATTAAGTGTTGAAATCGGCCCCAACATAGACATGCATATTCGGCCATAGGAAGGAGATTGGTGTTGCATGTATTCGGTTAGAGGCAAGCATATTGATGCTTTTGTCTTGGCTTAGAAAATTCGGCCAAGGGGGAAAAATTAGCTAAAATGTTGAGTTTGATTCATGATTCCGTACATATGTGACTTTAATGTCTAATGTATAAATATGGGCTAAGTGCCTTGTGTTCCTCTTTTCGATGCTCAAATGATTAAATCAATTTATTTGTTTAATTAAGCTCAAGAGCAAAGGGGAACTAAATCCGATAAAGGGAAGGAAAAAGTGGTCGAATAGCTATCGGAATCGTTCGACAACACCCGAGGTAAGTTCTTGAGTAAAAGAGCTTAAATTATGATTTGATTAGATCATGTTTTAAGCAAATCAAAATCATGCTCTTTGTGTGTGGCTATTGAGCCGAAATTGCAAGAATGATAAGTGTCTTGTGTTTGAGTTTTATTAACGAAAATGAAATATGAATGTGCCATGATTTACTGTTAAATGTGCATGGTTATTTGAATGATGTCCGGGCTAAGTCCCGAAGGCTTTGTGCTAAGTGACCATATCCGGACTAAGATCCGAAGGCATTTGTGCGAGATACTAATTCCGGGCTAAGCCCGAAGGCATTTGTGCGAGTTACTAAATTCGGGTTAAGTCCCGAAGGCAATTGTGCGAGTTACTATAACCGGGCTATGTCCCGAAGGCATTTGAACGAGTAGCTATATCCGGTTAAATTCCGAAGGTACGTGATTTGGGAATGAATGATCTTGCTGTAAAAATTTCAGTAAATACTCTAGAAACATCCCAACATTGAGGTATGTTTCGTATGTGCTTGAATTTAGTTGAGCCCTTACAAATAAGTATTCGCTCAGTTGATAAACGAGCTACCGGCCTTTGGCTAAGTTGATCTTTTGTGTATGTACATAAGGGTTGGTAATGTGAAGCAAGTATGATATCGAAAATTTGTGCATATGAAATTATCCGTTTAGCTATATGAATGCTATACTTTTGCTGTGCTGGAATTCCTTGCTCAAAATTTACTAAGCATAAATTGCTTACTCCGTTTCTTTGATCCTCTGTTTTATAGATTTTGGTTCTCCAGCTATCGGACTCAGGATTTTGTAGTCGAAGTCGCCCACACTATCAAAGCCCCCCCTTTTGGTACAATTTTGGTTGAACTTCGAAATGGCATGTATAGGACTACCCGTTTGTTGTGGGTCATGGACCCTTTGGACTTGTATAATTTTGGATAGCCATGCGAGAATGGCTTATATATGTTTGAGTATAATGTTATAATCATTTGGTATGGATAAGGTTATTGAGAGGTGTGGATATGCTTGACAAGGATTGGCCATGGGAATGGTTAATCACTATCATAAATTGTGCTATTTATGCAAAAAGGGCTAGTTGAATCATGGAAACTATGAAATAGGTAAAGTCTACCTTAAAGGCAGATGCTGACAGCAGCAGTGATGTAGATTTGGAAAATCACTAAAATAGTAGGAATGGAATTAAATAGTGAATAAATTATGTAAACGAACCTTGATGAATCTATTTTCATAGGAAAGTAACGAAACAATCATACGGATAGTATGTTAAGAGATATTCAGGTTCTTGTAAGACAGGGCCAGAACGGTTTCTGGATTTCCTGTTCCGACTTTGGAAATTCATTACAAATTAACCAGAGACAATTAGGAGTCAAGCCATATATGTATAGATTCCTCTCTGAGTCTAGTTTCTATAGAAACAAACGGCATCAGTATTGAAGCCGTGTACAGGGAGATATCCAAGTCGTAATGCGCAAAGGTCAGTGTAGTCGATCCCTGTAACATGGGAGACTTTGACTAATAAACTGTACTAATTGGACCAACTAAAAATTCTAGAAAAAAATATGTAGATGGGAATATGAGTCTAGTTTCAGGGAAAATTTACGGAACTGGATTCCGAGTTTCTGAACTCAATATATGATTTTTAAAGCGACTAGTACGCAGATTGGCAGTGTCTGGGAAATTTTTTTTAAAGTCTGTTAACACCTCGTGTTCGACTCCGGTGACGGTCTCGGGTTCGGGGTGTTACATTTACATTTTATTATCATTTATTTATTATCATACTAATACTTCTCCTTACCATTTTGAAGTACCAAACGATAATCGTAGTGGAGACCCCTATTTTCACATTGGGAATCATCTTTTTGAGAGTCCAAAACCATAGGGTAAGTGTAGGTGAGGACTTTGGTAACCGATCTATTTGTGATGAATATTTTCAAACGGATCCTAACAAATAAACGTTATTCATGTGTTAGATTCATCTTTCAAGTTAGATCAAAGTGAGATCGTTATTAAGGATTGCGGCAATCAGATTTACAATATAAGGTATGGGATTGTTACCATTTGTTTGTGTGATATAGTTATTTTATTACATTAATAATTTAATTATATTAAAACACGAGTACACTAAATATTCATGAATAATTGAAAAACTTAACAAGATGAACACCATGTAAGTAACTCTAATCGAGTGATTCTATGAAACACATGATAATTGATGTTATTATGATGCGTGTAAATCTCATCCTCATGATATGTGATGTATGGATTATGTGATATATGTGATGATTTAAGCATGTGAGACTTTTATATGTGTATGTGAAAATTGAGATCCATGATCTAATGTGAAAAGCATGTTTAACATGTTAAAGTTATTATAAGTGATCAATAAGTGATATGTGATTATGAGAGCATGTTTACATACCTAAGTGTAAAAGTGAATAATATGTGTTAAAAATTGAAATTCTTGTATCACATGCATGGGGTGGGGTTTTGTGAAAGGTGGAAGTTATGTGGCATTTTATCTGAGATTATGTGGCTGTTATCGACAAATATGTGGTGGTTTGTCCACAGTGTGTTATGTGGCCGTTTATTAGCATTTATATGGTGGCTTGTTCACAAATGGTGTTATTGGATGGACGAGTTCTGAGAAACTCGATATATGGTATATAGTGGAGATGGATAGGAAATTTTATAAAATGTGCATCATTTTTAAAGTATGTATCGACATGTTCATGCATAAGTATTAGTATTTGAACTTGTGATTATTATGATGAGATTGATATTTAGATATGTATGTGATTATATTTGTGTTGATCTCACACTTGGCTTTTAAAGCTCACCCCTTTTTAATTTTCACTTTTCAGATAATAATCGAGGTTAGGATGGGCTCGATTTACGGTGCTCTTGTTCATTTTCAAAAAATATATTATTTTGGTACTCGACATTTTCGGGATGTGTTTTTATTACTGTGGACTTTTTCCTAGGATTTTCTTTTGGATTTTGGATTTTTCTGCATGATTTGGGTTTTAAAATAATCATTTAAAATATTGTAAAATTGACAATTTATGATTGATTTTCATAACTAAGTCCAACAATGCCCAACAAGGGTGTTTTCAAAATTCAATACTTTGATTTTGAAACTCAACACTATCTGTTCACAAAATTGATATTTTATGAGATATATATTAAATCTACGTTTTGAAAATGACAAATGAGTTTTAGATATGCAAATCATCCGTTGCGATGTTTTAATTGAAGTATGGCACTTTCTGAATAAAATATCAAAACTAGAGTTTTCTAAAGATAAACAATTTCAAACACAATTTGGTTTTCTCAACAAGGACGTTTTTTAACAATGATGATTTTTAAGAGAAATAGCTAAATGATTTTCTACGCCATCAATATGGCCAATGTGATGTTCGAGATTCGGCCTTAACGTCTAGGCCGGGTTTTGGGGGTTACGTATTCTTTAACTATTCATACATCTGTTCGTTAAACTCACTAAATAAATTAGCTACTCATGGATCAAAATATAATAATTTCTAAACTTATATTTAACATACAAACCAACAAATTAAATAAAAGTAAGGAGTATAGAAAGAAATTTGTTTTCGATATCGATTGAAGCTTGGAAGCGAAATCTCCTTTAACAATTGCGAAGATCACCTCGATTGCAATTGTAATCAATAACAAAATAATGAAAAACTAATATATTGAAACCATGGATCAAAATCAAATCAAAGTTAAAATAGTAACAAAAGTATAAAAAGGACTAAACTAAAAACCCTAAAATACTAAAATGGCTCACTTGGCCAAGCCTCCTCAAATGAGACTTAATGTGCCTACTTGTAGAGTTTATGCTCAGACCTAATTAGGGTTACTAAACAGCCCAAAAAAATTGGTTAAGGTACATTATGTGGACTAAAATACCCAAAATTAAAATTCATGTTCGTCATTGTCACATCCCAAAATAGGGCCTAGAAGTTTCAAGGGTAAAATGAGAATTTTAGCTCTATTGTTCTCGAGAATTTCATAGCATGGTAAACTAGAAATGTTTTAGTCTATGGCTTTTAGAAAATTAAATCAATTTTTGAAAATAATGCTGAAAAGACTTTCAAATTTAAAATAATAATTGTTTTGTAAAAAGGTTCAAATTTGGAGTAGTTATAAAGCAAATATCCCAAAGTTTTAAAAATACCTTATTTTCCCCTCCATCTTCATAAAACCCACATTAGTTTATTCTCCATATTTTTGTTTCACCCTTTTCTCTCCCAAGTTTCTCCGATTCGATTTTATTTTAAAAATCCTAATTTCTTTGATTTCTATCATCACCCAATCAATAAACCTCCATAGAATTTTAGGAAAAATACCTAAAAACACCATTGATTTCATCATGTCTCAACTCTCGAATTTTTTGGGTTTTCAATCAAACACTCGATTCTTCATCAAATAAGGTAATGGTTCAATTCCTTATTAGTCTTTAATGTTATCTAGTCTTTTAAATAGAGTTTTTAGCCATTAAATTGCATGTTTTAAATAAAAGTAAAAAATTGGGTCGTTAATGGTGTATTTCAGGATTTTGAATAAAAATGTGGTTTCAAAGTGTTTTTCAATTAGTTTTGATGTGACTAGAAGGTTTCTAAACTTACTTCAAAGTTTCGTTAAGAATTTCTAAGGATTTAATGAATTTTCATGAACATTGTTATATCATGTCGAAAAATTTTGATACAATGAATTTGGTAGTTTTGCATAGTCTAAAGGTTGAGAATCTGTCGTAGGTGAATAATTAGATCAATGTAATTCATTTTAGACAAAAATATTAAGTATAGATCGAGATATTTGAATTTTAAATTTACTATGTCAAAGGTTTCGATTACAAGAGAATTTAGTTTAGGCTTGTGTTTTTATTGTTTGATGTGAGTCTTTGGCTAATTTTTTATTGTGTTGTTGTGTGATTTACCTTGTTGAAGCTTCGAAATGATTAAGACCTTCAACGAGTAAAGATAAAGGCAAGGAAAAGCTAGTTTAAGCTTTTGACAAATAGGCAAAAGCGTGATCGATAAGTGTTTGGAATCGCTACTTGTAGACATGATTCATAGTGTTAATTAAGAGCTTAGGAATATCTAAAACCCCTATCCTAAGTTTTGAGCGTAATATTTCTATTTCCCTTACTTTATTTTGACAAATTATGTGATTATATGAATAATTGTGGATTCATTATTATGATACAATATTGTGATATAAGACATGTGCGATGACTATTGTGAATTGTGTTATCTTCTAGGCATGATATACATGCCAAATGATAGTGATAATGATATGCTAATAGTGCAAATATGTAGCAAAAGCAAGCAAAATTTCGATAAGTATATATGTGTTGAATAGTGGAACATGATATTAATATGACATGTAATATGTGAGAATACTTGTATGTGATATATGATGTACTGATTTTAATGCACACATTTGTGGTCGAATATGTGATGGCTCAACGAGCATTATTGTGGCACTTAAAGTGCAATTAAATGTGAATCCGATAAACATGCACTGTGTACAAGTTGTGATGTAAATTGATAAATATGAACAGAGATGACGTGCATTAAATCAATAAATAAAAATGTGTAATTGTAGATATTTTGGCCTTGTGATCTCTTGAAATCGTTGGATATAGTTGGCATGACATAGGATTGTATGTAATCACCTATATGTATTGTGTTTTTTAGCATTGAGGCCCTAAACAGGTTGGAGAGATAAGAGAATGTGAGCTAAGCTCCATTCAATGAGACATGTTTAGTGTGTAGGAGAGTGTTAGCTTTATGCTTCACTTTTTAGGATCTGTTCAACTCTACGAGACATTTGGTGTGTTGGAGATTCATGTATCCGATGTGTGGTGGTTGAGCCAACTTTTATGTTTCATAGCCTCAAGTGCCTCACTAGACAATGTCCCTACGAGCTCTTCCTTGGCATGGTGTGTAACACCCAAAATATGGCCTATGAGTTTTAGGGTTATTTTTGGAATTTTAATCTTAGAGTGTTCAAAATTTTGTGAAATACCGGTAATGTTTTTGACTATGGTTTTCAGAAAATAAAATAAATTTTTGAAAATGAGTTTTAAAGACCTTTAATTTTAAAAAAAGGACTGATTCGTAATAGGGTCAAAATTGTGAGCATTTATGCTACAGTTTTACCAAATTTTAAAATTTAACATAAAACCCCCACCTACAGCTTAGTTTTCACGAAAAATTTTCCCCAATACATTGCCTTATCGTCACTCGCTTTCCTTTGCTCTTCCAATTGATTTTTGATTGCCAAACTATATTACTTTGATTCCCATCATCCTCAAAGCATTAAACCTTCATAAATTTTCAAGAAAACACCCTAAAATTTCATTGAATTTATCATCTTCTTCACTTGTGGGTTTCCCAAATTTACATCAAAAACCCATTAATTCTTCCATCAAAGGTAACCATTCACTTTCTTATTAGTTTTTAATGTTATTAGGCCTTTGAGGTTTGAGTTATTAAATTTTATGTTTAAACTAAAAGCTGAAAATAGAGTTGTTAATGGTGAATTTCAGATTTTTAATAAAAATGTGATTTCAAAGTGTTAATCAATAGGTTTTCATTTGATTAAGAGGTTTTTAAACTTGTTTTGAAGTATCTTTAAGGATTTTTTGGTTTTAATGAATTTTTGAAAAAATAGCCAGAAATATGTCAAAAAAGTTGAACTACTAATTGAGTATTTTAGTGCAGTTTAAAGGTTGAGAATTAGTCGTAGGTAAATTAAAAGATGAATGAAATTGGTTTTAGGTGAAAATATTGAGTATAGACAAGATATTTGAATGTAAAGATTGAAATGTTAAAGGTTTCAGTTATAAGGGAACATAGCTTAGGCTTATGTTTTTGATTGCTTGTGCTAAGTTCTTTGCTGATTTTTGAATTTATTATCGTGTGGATTGTTGTGTTCAAGTTCTTGATTTGCTAGGACCATCTACAAGCTAGGAAAGGCTAGTTTGAGCTTTCAACATTTCGGCGAAAGCGTAGTGGTGAGTGTTTAGATTAATTGCTTGTGGATACGATTCAATGCGTTATTTGTGGATATGATTCAGGTAGCCTAAACCCCTACTCTAAATTTCAAGTGTAAGCTTCCTTGTACTCATGTTTATCTTCTGGAATATGTGCTTGTGTTATTATGAAAATTTAAACTGAAATGAGATGCTATATTTATGTTATACATTCATGATTATTGTTGTGAAAGAGTATATGCAAGCATGTCATTCATGCTGCATGACAATGATAATATTGTGCAAATGATATAAATGTGCAATGATAGTAAACGAAAATTGGTAAGTAATATGTGTGTTTGAATATGGATGTTTTGGCCTTGTTATACTTGAGACCATTAGATATAGTTGGCATGTCATAGGATTGTGAGTACTCACTTATATTATATATGATTTAGGTGTTGAAGCCTTGGACATGTTTGGAGAGATAAGGGAATAATGTGAGGTAAGCTCTATTGAACGAGACATGTTTGGTGTGTTGGAGAGTGTTAGCTTTATGCTTCACTTTTGGGACATGTTTGACTCAATGGGTCTATGTGATATGTTGGAGATTTGGGCATCCGATTAGTGGTTATAGTGCCCACTTTTACCTTTCATAGCTCAAGTGCCAAATTATCTCAAACTATCATAAAATATGAATATGTGTGTGTTGTGATATGTATTTATATGATATGTGACTACTATAAAAATTATATATAACCATGTTTGTGTATTATGATGTATGCATGAGTACGTATGTATTGACTCTACAAATAAACTATCGAATATGCATGTGAGGTAAAATATGTCAACTAAGTTAAGGCTGCTATAATTATGCTACATATACGTTTCACTAATGCTTGATGACTTGTTTGCACGGTAGTAGTTTTGGGCATTCACTGAGCTTGTTAAGCTCACCCACTCCCTTCGTAAACCATTTCAGAGTAGTGAAGTACCGGTGTGAGCGGTGTGGCTTCTGATGGGTGATCCAAGCAAGTCATTTTTTGTTATGTCGTAGGTGTTATTGTTATTTGTTTACATTTTAGGAATCAGGCAATGTGGTAGACTTAGAAATGGTATTTGCAATAATATTTGGATGTTTCCATAATTTATTTCTTTCTTAGAATCTGAAGGACTTGATTCATATTAATCTGATTATTGCTTGGACTTATTTTTTATGTTTGAAATTGTTATTATAGACGTTTTGAGGTATATTTGCTATGGTAGAAGATGCATGTTGATTAGATATTAGTTGGTATGAATTATATGCTTGTAATTGTTGTATTTTTTATATCTAGAGCAGAGATTTTTTTATGGTGCAGGAAGTTAGTAACGTAATTTAGTATTTATACTTTATCACGAGTATCAATACTCAGGTAAAATAATTGATATTTTTCAAAAGGTACTGATATTTTTCAAGACTTTTAATTTTAGACGAGAGAAAGAATGTTGGTTTGGTACCGATTTTGTATGCGGTATCAATACCACTTGAGAGAAATATCGATACCCATGTTCTAGCATCGATACCTACGTAGTTAGTTTTGAGATTTTTCTAAATGGATCTTATGCATGTTAAACTATTGTTATAAGGATATTTGATGCATGTTAAACTAAAATAGAATATGTTTCTTTGAGAATGACTTTTAATTGTTGTGTTTGACATTAAATGGTGGTGTGGTATCTTGATATTTGGGCTCAGTGACCGAGACGGGAATAGGGTGTTACATTTGGTGGTATCAGAGCCTTAAGTTATTTAACACTCAGACGTAGGTGATTGTTGATGTGCTAATTGGTGTTTCGCAACCCATGGATCTAGAAACCCAAGTGTTTAAGTTACTTTGATTGCTTGGACTATTTGAAATATTTCTAATTTGGTTACATGTGGGATAGGAACGGAAACACATTGCCTTTAATCCTAAAGTTTGCTTGCAGGAACAAGACTTTGATAATCTCTTTGCCACTCATGCCATTTGTTTGTTTATTTGTATACTAGATCATTAGATATGCCTCCTAGACGTGTTAATGTGAAAGCTAGCACTCAAGAGAATGGTACATCATCTGCACCTTCTGTGCCGCCACGTAGAGTGAACATATGTGATGAGGGTGTAGGTTATCTGATTGAAGCTATGATAGGAGTGTTTCAGCAGATTGTTGTTGCTAACCCTGCTCCTGCACCTGCCAATCCTACACATGTTAACCGTAGGTTATTGCTTGAACGTCTTCAAGCATTGGGTGGTAAAGATTTTTCTAGAGTGAAAGGTATTGGTCTGGCCGTGGCTAAGTATTTGTTCGAAGGAGTTGAAAGGTCCTCGAGCAGATTTCCTATTTTGATGGGGAGAAGTTTGGTTGTGTTGTGTCCTTACTCAACAATGAGGCTCATCGTTGGTGGAATATGGTTAGGAGAGGTATTGTTTCTGATAGATTGACTTGGAATTTCCTTCTTGAGGTCTTTAAGAGGAAGTTTATGGGTGAGTAGTATATGGAGGCTTGTAAGCATGAATTTCTAGGATTGGTTCAAGGTGACTTGTCAGTGGCTGATTATGAGGTAGAGATTGTGTGACTTAATTAGTATGTTCCTGATATGATACTTTTTGAAAGAGAACATTGTAAGATGTTTCGATTTAGGCTTAACCATGAGATCCAGGTTTACTTTGTAGCTCAGAATGTAAAGATGTTTGATGAGTTAGTGGAGAGAGCTAAGACAGTTGAGACTTTAGCTAAGCTGCCTTATTCTGTGGTTACTGATTCTGGTAAGAGAGCTTCTAATGGTGCATTTGGTCGACCACCTAAGAGAGGGTGTGATAGTCATAGTTTTGTTAGGGGTGCGAGACGTGTGCCTCGACCAAGTAGTCTAGGCAGTAGAGTAGTGTCGTGGTTAGTACTGATGGTTCGACGGGTGGTTCTGGATGGGCTCTTTGTACATATGTGAGTGTAGGAATTTTGTTGAGCTTCGTAAGTTGGTGGGTGGCTGTTTTGAAGTGTGTTCCAAAGGAACATTTTTTGAGGGATTGCCCGAATGGAGTAGAGGTTTCAGAAACTCAAAGTTCGACACATGCTTTTGCGCCTACTAGAGGTCGTGGTCGTAGTAGAGGTAATGGGAGACCGATTGGGCAATAGATTGTTGCTCATACTGTTGTTTCACAGGTTGAGCCTACAGGTTCAGTTTGGGTTTATATTGTTAGGGAGTCGGAGGATCAGGATCCACTTGATGTTATTGCAGGTAATTTCACTTTGCAGTCTACTCCATTATTTTCTTTTGATGATTCTAGTTCTACATATTCATATATCTTGAGTGAATTAGTTTGTAAGTTAGGAATTCCAGTAGAGACTATTGATTTGGTTATGACTGCTATTAGTTCTTTTGGCGATAGCGTGGTAGTGAGTAAAATGTATCGTAGATGCCTCATTGAGATACAAGGGCATGTTTTTTCTGTTGATCTTATGGAATTGTCATTCTATAGTTTTGATGTTATTCTTGGTATGGACTGGTTAACAGAACATAAGGCTAAGGTAGATTTTGAAATAAAGGGAATTAGTTTAAGGAATGGTGATGGGTTGGAAATTGTTGTTGTTGGAGAAAGACCGAGTTTTCTATCTAATGTGGTTTTAGCTATGAAGGTTGAAAAGGTGATGGGAAAATGTTGTGAGGCTTATTTAGCTTATGTAATAAATTTGGTTAGTAAGGAGTTGAGAGTTTAGGATATTCACACTGTTAGGTATTTTCCTAACGTGTTTCTTAAAGAGTTTCATAGTTTGCTACCAAATCATGAAGTTGAGTTCAGTATTGAGCTTTATCCTGGTATTGCATTGGTGTCCAATGCTCCTTATCGCATGGCACCAAAAGAGCTTAAGGAATTAAAGATTCAGTTGCAAGATTTGCTTGATAAAGGGTTTATTTGACCGGGTGTATCTTCTTGGGGTGCACTGATTTTTTTGTGAGGAAGAAGGATTGTACGATGAGGATGTGTATTGATTATAAGCAGTTGAAAAAGTTGAATATTAAGAATAAGTATCCCTTTCCTCAAATTGTTGACTTGTTTGACCAGTTTCGAGGTGAAATGGTGTTTTCGAGAATTGATCTTAAATTTGGGCATTATCAGTTGAAGGAGAAGGAGTTTGCTGTTTTGAAAATTGCTTTTAGGACTTATTATGGGCATTATGAATTTTTGGTGATTCCATTCGATTTAACTAATGCCCTTGTTGCGTTCATCAATTTGATGAGCCAAGTATTTCACTCATACTTGGATTAATTTGTGGTTGTCTTCATAGATGATATTTTGATGTATTCTCGTTATGAGAAGGATAACGATGAGAATTTAAGGGTTGTTTTGCAAATTTTTCAGGATATGCAATTATATGCGAAATTGAGTAAATGTGAATTTTTTCTTAAGGAAGTGGCATTCTTAGGTCATATTGTTTCGACAAAAGGGATTCGAGTGGATCCAATGAATATTGAGGCGATATTAGAATGGAACCTGCCTAGGAGTGTTACTGAAGTTAGGAGTTTCTTGGGTTTAGCTGGCTATTATCATAGATTCATTGAAAGGTTTTCTCTTATTGCTGCACCTTTAACAAAACTGCTTTAGAAAGATGTGGTGTTTGAACGGACTGATGCAAGGTAGAAAAGTTTTGAACAACTTAAGACAGTTTTTAATAAGGCACCAGTGTTGATTCAACCAGAGCCTACAAAAGATTTTGTGATTTATAGTGATGCTTCACATTCGGGTCTCGGTTGTGTGTTAATGCAAGAGGGTAAGGTTGTGGCTTATGCTTCGAGACAGTTGAAGACACATGAGCACAATTGTAAAAAGAGTTGAATTTAAGGCAAAGGCATTGGATTGAGCTTTTAAAGGATTATGATTGTGTGATAGAGTAACACCCTGGTAAGGCAAATGTTGTTGCTAATGCTTTGAGTGGGAAGTTGATGTCGGAATTGAGAGTTGTGTTTACGTGTTTGAGTTTGGCTAGTGATGGTGGTTTATTGGCTAAACATCAAGTGAGGCCGATTTTGTCACAACAGATTAAGGAGAAGCAAACTTTAGATAGAGAGTTATTAAAGAAGATTCAACAAGTTGAGTAAGGTCTTAAGGGAAATTTTGATGTAGATAGTGATAGGGTATTGAACTTTCGATGTAGGTTATGCATGCCACATGACGTGGACTTGAGGCAAGCCATTCTTACTGAGGCGCATAGTAGCCTTTACTCTATGCATCCTAGTAGTGGTAAAATGTATCATGATCTTAGAGATTTATTGGTGGCCTAGTTTAAAGTGTGATGTTACGGATTTTGTGACACAATGTTTGGTTTTTCAAAAGGTGAAAGTTGAGCACCAGTTTCCTTCGGGGTTGTTGCAACCAATTGTTGTTCCTGAATAGAAGTGGGAAAGGGTGGCTATGGATTTTGTTTCAGGTTTTCCTTTAACTCCGATGAAGAAGGATTCTATATGGGTTATAGTCAACTGATTTTCGAGGAGTGTGCATTTCTTAGCTGTGCGTACCAACTATTCTTTGCAGAAGTTGACAGAATTATATATCGATGAAATTGTTCATCTTCATGGGGTTCCAGTTTTGAAAGAGTTTGCAAGAGCCTTTGGGGTCAAAGCTTACTTTCAGTATGGCTTATCACCTCTAAATTGATGGTCAATCTGAGAGGGTATTTCAAGTTTTAGAGGATATGTTGCGAAGCTATGTGATTGAGTTCAGTGGTAGTTCGGAGCGATATTTGCCCTTAGCAGATTTCTCTTACAACAACAGTTTTCAAGCGACTATTCGTATGGCACCATTTGAAGCATTGTATTGTAAGAAGGGTAGAACTCCTTTGTGTTGGAAAAAATTAGATGAGAAGGGAGTTGTTGGACCGGATTTAGTTCGTGAAACTGAAGATAAGGTAAAGTTGATTTGTGATCGTCTAAAAGCACCGGTTGATAGGAAAAAATCTTATGCAGATTTGAAACATTGAGATATCAAGTTTGAAGTTAGTGATAAGGTATTCTTGAAAGTTTCACCTTGGAAGAAATTTTTGAGGTTTGGAAGGAGGGTTAAATTGAGTCCAAGGTATATTGGGCCTTATGAAGTAGTTGAGAGGGTTGGTTTGGTAGCTTATCGTCTCAAGTTGTCGGTAGAACTTGAGTGAAGTCATGATGTTTTCTGTAATAGTCTGTTATTAGTGATATTGGAAATAGTGGTTCGGGACCATAAATTTGACGAGCGAATTATTGTTTTATTATTTATTCAGTTTCGTTAAGAAATTTTGATGTTTGAATGGTTAATTGGGTAAAAAGGACTAAATCGTAAAAGGTGTAAAAGTTTAATTCTATTAGTTAAAAGGGCTAAATTACTATGGAAAGGAATGTTAATGGATTTGAATTGTAAATATACCAATCATTAAGTTAGTGGATATGCATTGATAGGTTTTAATGAATTTTTAAGGTTAAAATGGTAATTTGATAATTAGGTTAAAATATTAAGTTAATTAAAATTAAGTAAGGTATCATCTTTCTTATTTTTGGAACTAAAATCACCATTGGAGGAGCTCCAAGCTTCGGTCATCTTTTCATTGTGCATGTGAGCTAATTTTTCACCTATTTCTTGTAATTTTATGTTTTTGAGATTGTTACACTAGGTCTAGCTAGCCCGTACCTTCGTTTTTGAATCTGTTAAAAATTTTAGAAGTTTCCATTGATGAATCTTGAATATTTTTTATGATGGCTATAACGCCCCAAAAATTTAAGTCTTTACTTTTTTGCATGATATGACACAAATTGCTTGTTTGCTTTAATGGCTAAGTGATTTGGGTGTGTATGGGAGTGTTTGAGAAGCCTAGGATAAAAGTCTTGGCTTCTGTAGAATTTTTAGTTTTGCTCTTAAATGAATCTGGACACTAACATATAGGCCTTTTAAATAATAGTGCTTGTTTTATGACACAAAAAGAGCTTGTGGTCTAGTGGCAAGGTGGCATGTTGTGTAACTATGAGGTTTGAGGTTCAAGTCCTGGGTTGTGCAATAGAGTATTTATTTTGCTGCTTGAGCTATATAGGTAGTGGAGTTGCACTAAAACACAGTTCATGAGAGTTTGAATAGAATTTGAATGGGGTTTTTAGGGGAGTTGAGGAGCAATCAGTGGAGTAATTCAAGGAGGGATAAGGGGAGAGATACTAAGAGAAAATCAACGAGTTCGATTGAGAGGAAGTGTTGTGTCGTTTGGGGGAACTCTAGCTTTGAGAATTCGGCTGGGAAGTGTTTGTCATTTCCGGCATTGGAGAAACATTTTGGTGTTAGCATCTGTCGAATTGTCCTTTTCTTTTCTTTCATTTATTGGCTTTTGGTTCATCCGGGTTTGTATTGGTTGCTGCGCATTATTCAACAATAGTCCCTTTCTTTTCGGTCAATAGTTGTTAGTCGGTTTTGTGAGTAACTCTTCCATTTCTTTTTATCTCTTCTTCTCTTCCTCAATCTGTGCTCTCTTTTGGCTGAACATCACCCTTTCGTTTTATCACTCTCTGCGCCGATCTTCTCTTCGCTGTTTTTCCTTTTCCAATGCAGCAAGTGTTTTTGATTATCAGTACAGTGTTTATACTCCTCACTTTTTGATTAAATCTGCTCTCTTATATTCTTTTCTTACAACCGAATACCTTCCTTTTTATCCATTGATTACCGACTGTTGATTCTTTCCTCACGATGTGTTACTTGTTGTGGTTCTAGAGTTTTACTCAAGGAGTGGTGGAGTGTAAGTGGTTTTGAAGTAGTCGCAACCCTTGTTCTCAGCATTCAATCGAGGTAATACGTTACCTCACTTTTGGGGTTTAGGTTGTATACTAATTATGTTCTTATAGGATATCATTTGTGGATTGAGGCCACTTATATGGCCTACCTTGGTTAATGAGATCAATGTTTATGGTATAGATAATTGATAAAAGCGTGTGATCACTTTTGGTAAGCGGTCTTGGAGGACTACAGTCGCCCCCATTCAAGCAAGGTAAGGATGGTGTTTTTGGATTAAGTGTCAATAAGAGGGTGTTTTTACCCTAACGATTAAAGGATTGACATTGGGTCATGTTTGAATCTAGGTTGGTGTACGTGGAGATTTGCGCTCTTCTTGTAAACAAGTGTGTAAACACCCCACTATAACTGTAGAATGGCAAAAGTCGAAAAGCCGAAAATACGGCGTTTGAGACCACACAAGCGTACAATTGTTCGTGTGGTAAGCCAAACCCATGAACCATGGACGATAGACTGTAGAGGCCTTCATGAGCATTTTCATGGGCTTAGCTATAATGGGATGTGTGGGCTCAATGGGCTCGTGGGCCCCACATGGATAAAATCTACAATTTGTGACAAATACTAGACTGGGCTATGTAGATCTCCTAGCCGTGACAAAATCTAGACTGAACGGGCCACACGAGCATGAGGCCCACTTGGCCCGAGTAATTGGCCTTGGGCCCATTTATATTGTTTTGACCATTTAGGTTACCTGAGTCGCTTGAGGCGATTGCGGACCTTTCGAGGGTCAATATCTGCACCAAGACCCCAAAATGGGTAAAATGACCATGACCAAAATGCCCTTAAAGGTAAAATGATTGTTTTACCCCTAATTGATAGAAATGACCGTATACCCCTAGAGGTTGGTTGACTGATGTGTTCATGATTTGTATATGACTGTTACTAAGTATGACATTCTGCATACACGTATGATTCATGACACGACATACTGCATAGGGTTGGGATATTGTTATGGAGGAAGTATACTGTACTGGCAGCTTTGCTATGATACTGTTACTGGCAGCTTTACTGCAATACTAATACTGGCAGCTTTGCTGCGATATTGGTGTGTTGGCTGCGTGGTTCGATTATATCCCTACATGGTGTGATGATGGTACGGAGTGGTGTATTGGCTGGATTGGGGTGGATTGCATAATTGCACTGTACTGATACTGTATTGGGCTAAGGCCCACACTGTACTGTTACTGATTAGGGCTCAGGCCCGGACTATTTCTGCATGTTGTATACTGACTGACTAATAGGGGTCTACACACTAAGTTTTTGCAAACTCACCATTTCCTTTTAACTGAACAGGTAATCCTCAGCCATAGGCGATTTGGCGCTGTGAGGTACTCGGAGGTGGCCACACAATTGCAGCTGTTCTACACTTGCTTTTATTTAAATTTAAAGTTTGTGTTAGGTTTTGTTTATGTAATAAGGCCATTTATGTTTGTTTAAATTTTTAATTGGGATTTTGCTTACTTATTTTAAACTTCTAGTTTAGGAGAAGACGAATTTTCAAAATAATTAATGTTTTCAAAGACACGAAATTGAAGCATTAAAGTTTTCAAAAGCTTCCACGATTTTAGATCAACCTAATATAACAATAGCAGATAACAAGGCAAACGTTTTTATTAGTTGATTCGTTAAATAATAACAAAAGGGGTTTTTTAAACTTAGAAACGAAATTTTTACCAACAAGTCCAATTTTCAAAAGACACTTCAATGTGACACGCCAGATTCGACCATAACATCAGGGCCAGGTTTGGGGTGTTACAATGGCTATGTGTTTGTAGCTTTAATTGTGGTATTTGGTTGTTTTGTAAAATGCTTTTTGTTAGATTTTGAGTTAAGGATTTAATTGTTAAAATGCCAAAATTACAAGGTTTGATACTGAATTTAATGTGTAGTATGGACGGTTAAAGGTCTTAGTATATTCAGCTATAATTTGATTCGTAAGAAATGGTTAATTTGATGATTTTTGGGTTAGAAGACTAAATTGCAAAAGATGTAAAAGTTTAGGGAAAATGTGTAATTAATGAAAATTTAAGGGTCATATACATTGAATGAAATGTGAAATATGTATGAGATTAATATATTGTTTTTAATTATTATATAGATCAAAACTTGAATAAAAAAGATAATAATCAAGGAAAAGGAAAAATAGCGGATTAACCACTGTGTGTTGTTCAGAATCGAATATCCCCTGTTTGTACTTCGGTACCCCTGAATGCATTTATGTGTGTTGGTTACATCCTGATAACCCTAAAATTTGATCGTATATGCATTATATCTAATTGTGTTAGATTGAATGTAATACTATGATCTTACTAAGTTATGTAAACTTATCGGTTCTTATGGATTGTTTTGTAGATAACTGTTGCTGACATTTTGGAAGGATCAAATAATCGGCTCACACTATCCATCGAAGTTGGTAGTTTTTGTGTCTCTTAGGGTAGTGGCATGTATATGTTGCTAAATATGTTAGTTTGATACAATTTGATACTTTACTAAACTATGTCAATTGGTATTTTAACTTGCTTGTAAATAGGTTTCTTTTTGGTGATTTTAGAATGGTATGAAAGTGAAAACTTGTGGTATGCTTTGGTATATGTTTGAACTAAGTTACTATGCATGAAATTAATCAATGTTGATATGTTTTAATTTTTGATGTTTTGATATAATTGTGGTGTCTATGAATGGCACATTGGTTGGTTGATTTTAGGACATTAAAATGGCATGTTTGTGTAGTGGCAAATAATGTTTATTGCCATTGGGTGCATGTTTAATTTTTTAGATTGGTTAGGTGTGAATTGCTTGTGAAATGACTTGATTATAGGTAAATTTTTTGGTTTACACGGCTTGAGACAAGTGTGACATAGCCGTATGAGACACACGACCTGGTGACACGGTCGTGTGCCATTTGAAGCTTTCAAAGTGTTTAAGTAAATGAGTTACACGGCCTAACACACGGGCGTGTGAGACAACTTAGAGAGTTACACGGCCTGGCACACGGGCGTATGACACAGCCGTGTGACCTTACTTAGAGAGTTACACGGGTGAGGACATGGGCTAGGACACGACCGTGTGTCCCTAGTTCGAAGGTTACAGGGACTGAGACCTAGGCATGTGTTTCAGCCGTGTGACCCCTATTTTGCATCTTTTTTCTAAACTTTTTGAATTGTTTTCAACTGGTCCCGATTTGTTTCAAGATATTTCTAGGGAATCTAGGGTTCGATTTAACGATAATATGCATGTATATGAATGCTTTATGATATGCTTAAATTATTGAATGGCATTAAGTTTAAATGTTTTCATTTGTTCGGTAATACTCTGTAGCCCTAATTCAGCAATGGAGATGGGTTAGGGATGTTACATTTTCTATGTGTCTATGTTGCAGAAGTATCGTTCAAATAAGTCGAACATTGTGCAAGTAGAAGAGATTGAAGTTCAAACTGGTCTTACTTATGAAGAGGAACCGGTTGAGATTCTAGGTCACGACGAGAAGCTTTTACAAAAGAATAGGGTTCCGTTGGTTAAATTTTTATGGCACAACCACAAAACTGAAAAGGCTACTTGGGAAGCTGAAGAGGCTATGAGACAGCAATATCCTTATTTGTTTAGCAGAGGTAAATTTAGGGACGAAATTCTTTGTAGAGGAGGAGAATTGTAAAACCCCCAAAATAGGGCCTAGGCATTTTAGGTGTATTTTAGGAATTTTAATCTTAGAGTGTTCGAAATTTTGTGACATAGTATATCGGTAATGTTTTCAACTATGGTTTTTAGAAACTCAAATCAAATTTTGAAAATGATTTTTAAAGACTTTTAATTTTAGAAAAAATGATTGATCTGTTATAAGGTCAAAATTGTGAGCATTTATGCCACGTTTTACCAAATTTTAAAATTGAACCTAAAAACCCCCACCTACAGCTTAGTTTTCACGAAAACTTTTCCCTAATACATTGCCTTGACGTCCCTTGCTTTCCCTTATCTTCCAATGGATTTTTGATTGCCAAACTATATTACTTTGATTCCCATCATCCCCAAAGCATTAAATCTTCATAAATTTTCAAGAAAACACCCCAAAATCTCATTGAATTCATCATCTTCTTCACTTGTGGGTTTCTCAGATTTGCATCAAAAACTCATTTATTCTTCCATCAAAGGTAACCATTCACTTTCTTATTAGTTTTTAATGTTTTAGGCCTTTGAAATTGAGATTTGAGTTATTAAATTGCATGTTTTCAATAAAAGCCAAAAATAGAGTTATTAATGGTGATTTTCAGATTTTCGAGTAAAAATGGGATTTCAAAGTGTTAATATATAGGTTTTGATATGATTAAGAGGTTTCTAAACTTATTTTGAAGTATCGTTAAGGATTTCTCAAGGTTTAATGAATTTATGGAAAAATAGCCATAAACATGTCGGAAAAGTCAATACTATGAACTGAGTATTTTAGTGTAGTTTAAAGGTTGGGAATTAGTCGTAGGTGAATTAAAAGATGAACGGAATTGGTTTTAGGTGGAAAGATTGAGTATAGACTGAGATATTCGAATGTAAAGATTGTTATGTTAAAGGTTTCAATTATGAGGGAACATAGCTTAGGCTTATGTTTTTTATTGCTTGTGGTGAGTTCATAGTTGAGTTTTGAATGTATTGTTGTGTGAATTGTTGTATCGAAGTTCCGGATTCACTAGGACCATTTACAAGCTAGGAAATGCTAGTTTGACCTTTCAGTATTTCGGCGAAAGTGTAGTGGTGAGTGTTTAGATTAACTGCTTGTGGACATGATTCAATGTGTTATTTGGGAATTTAGTGGTAGCCTAAACCCTTACTCTAAATTCTGAGTGTAAGCTTCCTTGTACTCATGTCTTTTGTAATATGTTCCTGTGTTATTATGAAAATGTGAACTGAATGAGATGTTCTATATGTGCTCTATGTTCATGATTATTGTTGAGAAAGAGTCTATGCAAGCATGTCATTCATGCTAAGTGATAGTAATAATATTGTGCAAATGATAAAATTGTGTAGTGATAGTAAACAGAAATTGGTAAGTAATATGTGTGTTTGAATATATATATATTTTGGTCTTTTGATACTTGAGACCATTGGATATAGTTGTCATGCCATAGGATTGTGAGTACTAACTTATATGTTATATGATTTGGGTGTTAAAGCCCTGAGACATGTTTGGAGAGGTAAGGGAATGTGAGCTAAGCTCCATTCAATGGGACATGTTTGGTGCGTTGGAGAGTGTTAGTTTTATGCTTCACTTTTGGGACATGTTTGATTTTATGAGTCTATGTGGTGTGTTGGAGATTTGTGTATCCAATCAGTGGTGATAGTGCCCACTTTTACATTTCATAGCTCAAATGTCAAATTATCTCAAACTATTATAAAATATGAATACATGTGTGTGTTGTGATGTGTGTTTATATGATATGTGACTATTATGGAAATTATCTCTAATTATATTTGTGTGTAGTGTGATGTATACATGAATATGTATGTATTGACTCTGTAAATAAACTATCTAATATGCTTGTAAGGTAAAACATGTCAACTAAGTTAAGGCTGCTATAATTATGCTACATATATGTTTCACTAATACTTGATGGCCTGTTTGCACGGTAGTTGTTCTAGACATTCATTGAGCTTGTTAAGCTCAGTCACTCCCTTCTTAAACTATTGCAGAGTAGTTAAGTGATGGTGTGAGTGGTATGGCTTCTGATGAGTGATCCAAGCAAGTCATTTTTCGTTATGTCGTAGGTGTTATTGTTATTTGTTTACATTTTGGCAATAAGGCAATGTGGTAGACTTAGAAATGGTACTTGCCATAATATTTGGATGTTTCCATAGTTTATTTATTCCTTAGGATCATAAGGACTTGATTCCTATTAAGTTGATTATTGGTTGGACTTAACTTCGACATTTAAAACTGTTATTATGGTTGTTTTGAGGTATATTTGCTATGGTAGAAGATGCATGTTGATTAGACTTTAGTTGATATGAATTATATGTTGTAGTTGCTGTATTTTTTATGTTTGGAGTAGAGGTTTTTTTATAGTGCAGAAGTCAATAACGTAATTTGATATCGATACCTTATCACGAGTATCGATACTCGGGTAAAATAATTGATATTTTTCGAAAGGTTCCTATAATTTTAAAGACTTAGGATTTTAGACGAGAAAAAGAATGTTGATTTGGTACCAATTTTGCAAGTGGTATCGATACCACTTGAGAGAAATATCGATACCCATATTCTAGTATCGATACCTACGTGTCAGTTTTGAGATTTTGCTAAATGGACCTTATGCATGTTAAACTATTTTTATAAGAATATTTGATGTATGTTTAGAATGTAAAAATGATAACTTAAGAGTAAGATTGACTTAAAACCTATATGAATACTAAAATGGAAGACGTTTCATTGAGAATGAGCTTTTAATTGTTGTGTTTGACATGAGATGGTATTGTGGCATCTTGATATTCAGGCTCCGCGACTGGGCCAGGTATAGGATGTTACATGGCGACGATGGCAAGCCATATTGAAGTTGATTTCCTTAGATGACACTTTTGTGATATTTCCATATTTGGAGCCTAGCTTTTAGCAAAATATTTGATTTAGTTGTATCTAAGTGTTTCTCAAGTTGAGTGGTTACCAAGTAGCTTGTTGCCTATATAAAAAACCTTAGGGTCACTAGAATCGTAAGCAAACGTAGGCAGTTTGGATTGGAGACACTTTTACACAATTTTTAGTTTTCTTTTCTTTTTATGTTTGTGTAGTTGGAACTTTTCTATGATGTGAAGACAATCGCGAATGAAGATTTCTCCGACACCGTGCTTCAAATATATTCATAAGCTTTCTCTTATCTCTTATTCTTATATTCATTTATTTATCTTTCGGTTAATCATTGTATAAATATTAGAATATATTATTGTGTTTTATATCATATCCTGCATGATTAGATTATTTGTTAAGTGATTAGTTATTTGAAATTGGTTTTTTTAAGGGTACTTAGTATATTAAGGAGTGATGCCCCTAATAGAATACCGAGACAAGTGAGACCGGAATGGTATCCTTTCGTTTATAACTTGTGCCAAGTACTGAGACTGGAAGAGTATCCGTATGCCTAGGAAAAGACCGAAAGGGTGACTTAGGTGGTAATCTTTAATAAAGATGAACCGGTAGGGTAGTCATTGCTAATGGTGATAAATAACTTAATTAAGGCTAGAGGCTCGATCATAGGCTAGAGGCTTGCATTGTCACCACTAAGAATAGGAAAGTCCATTAGGTTAATTTAGGTTAGTTAATTTAATTAGTTTAATTAAAATATTAATTTGGATTCGTAGTACTAATTCGTGATGCGATAAATTAGTAATTATTTTTTGTAATTAATTTAATATTAATTTATCCAATCTGTAATCTCTCGGGTATGACCCTCAAAATACTTACCAGTGTTTAGTTGTAAACTTTACTATATTACAATTTGACTCGTACACTTGCGGACACCATCGATTTAATTTAATTTATATTTAGTGTGAGATTTAATTATAAACGGTAACATGTTTATAGGCGGTCACTCTCTACAATAAAGAAATCGTCACCCCGCGAAGTGGAACTTCGCATTATAGACGAAGTTCAACGAAGTACTTTGCCACAAAATTACCAACCTTATCTCGTCTAAGTCTCACGACTTAGGCGATCTTCACCAGTGCAGTCTCCCAAACAGTACTAGCTCTCCAAAAGAGGGTATGACAATATTATAGTGGAATGAATTTGCAGACACCACCGGTTTAATTTAATTTATATTTAGTGTGAGATTTAATTATAAACGGTAACATGTTTATAGGCGGTCACTCTCCACAACAAAGAAATTGTCACCCCGTGAAGTGGAACTTCGCAGTATAGACGAAGTTCAATGAAGTACTTTGCCACGAAGTTACCAACCTTATCTCGTCTAAGTCTCACGACTTTGGCGATCTTCTCCAATGCAGTCTCCCAAACAGTACCAGCTCACCAAAAGAGGGTATGACAATATTATAGTGGAATGAATTTGTGGAAACCACTGATTTAATTTAATTTATATTTAGTGTGAGATTTAATTATAAACGGTAGCATGTTTATAGGCAGTCACTCTCCAGAACAAACAAATAGTCACCTCGCGAAGTGGAAATTCGTAGTATAGACGAATTTCAATGAAGTACTTTGCCACAAAGTTACCTACCTTATCCCGTCTAAGTCTCATGACTTAGGCGATCTTCGCCAGTGCAGTCTCCCAAACAGTACCAGCTCGCAAAAAGAGAGTATGACAATATTATAGTAGAATGAATTTGTGACTAAATGAGTTTATAATTAATATATGAAAAGCTAAAACTTAATTATAAATCATTTGAGCACAAATTGCATATGTCCAATCAGTCCCTCCTCTAGGTCGCTGAAACTAGAAATGAATTGCGCGTTGAATCAAAATTATCAAAATGAATAGAAATGAAGACATGAAAAACATTTAGGAAATGCTTATTGTTTTCTCTAAAATAAAAATGAGAATAGAGAAAATGGAATCATTTGGAAATGAATGTAGTTTTCTCAAAATGGAAATGAGAAATGAATTCATTTAAAAATGAATAAGGAATTCTCAAAAATGAACGGAATATTGAGTTTATGTTTTTGAGCTATTTTAAAGCTCAAAGATAAAAATAAACCATACGATCATAGTGAACAAGTTGAATGGTGAAATATTAAATATATTTTCTCAAATATTTTATCAAGGGTAAAATCATCATAATTTTACAGGGGGTAAAATTTGAATGAGAAAATTATTTAATATAAATATTAAAGTTTATTTTGGAAGATAGAAAAAAAAACTGGGTTAGATCAAATTATAAAGTAGTAGGTCAAAAAGTACGGGAAATACTTGTAATTGCACCCGATATGTAAGAGACCCTAAAGCCCCTTATGTAATAAGGGAGGACGCCAAACCCTAGTATATTAAACAAGGGTTGCCACCCCCTACACCCTAGTTGAACGGTAATTTTTTTTCTAGTTGAAATAAACTTTTCTAATTCAATAAGGGTTTTACCTTCTCTTCTTATAAATAAATGGAACCAGTAGGACTATTTAGACAACTTTAAGATATTGTTACTCTACCGAAAATAGAGAAAATTTATTCTCAACTATTAAATATATTTTTCCAGAACAACAATTCTGCCTGTTTTTATTTGAGAAGAGAATTTTTGTTTTCACCCAAAAGAAAAGAAAACTATTTCTAGTTCTTTTTTTATTCAATTTGATCGAGCTCACACTCGAGGCAATTCATGCTAGAAGAATAGTGGATAAGATCGTTTGGTTAAAAGCCAAGGATGATAAGGATCCGTCTATCTAAAAACATAGGTATGATTTTGGTCTAGGGTTTATGGTTATTAATATCACAAATCGGGTTGATTTTTAAAATTTTTAATTTTCGCTGTGCAAGAAAATAGTTTTCAAACTGGATTTTTCCCAACAAAACTGCATGATAGTGGATCCACTCACGAAAGGTTTACCATCTAAGGTCTGTCATGAGCACACTTCTTATATAAGTGTTATATTATTTGAGGACATCATGATTTTGTGGGAGTTTGTATTTATTTGTTTTATGTTAGTTTTCAAACATTTATGTATTTGGTTATTATCTAATCAGAACTGAAGTTTACTCACTATGTTTTGTAATTTTGATATTGACCCCACTTAAGTTTAAGGAAGACTAGTTTGAAATAGGCATGTTTAGTTCACATTGCAAATAATTTTCATGCTACGCATCCATGATTGATATATGTCATTTGAATATATTTGTATGTGTGACCATTAATGAGTTTAGTCATGATTAATATGACAAAGACTGCTTTAATCCTATATGGATATAGTTGATGGACGAGATTGTTATAGAATACCTGTTATATGATAGGAAATTTTAAGCTCAGAAGGTTGTACATTTGTCAGGAAACATATGTTGCTCAAGTGGGAGATTCGTGGATTAAAATTATCTGTTATGGGCACATATGTATATTCCTATGCTTATATTACTTCTATTTACTTTATTTGTTGGAGCTATATCAATTCCTTTTAATCAAGAAGGAATGCATTTGGATATATTATCAAAATTATTAACTCCATCTATAAATCTTTTACATCAAAATTCAAATGATTTTGAGGATTCGTATCAATTTTTTTAAAATGCAACTTTTTCAGTGAGTATAGCTTGTTTTGGAATATTTATAGCATTCCTTTTATATAAACCTTTTTATTCATCTTTACAAAATTTAAACTTTCTAAATTCATTTGTGAAAAGAGGTCCTAAAAGAATTTTATTGGATAAAATGAAATATTTTATATATGATTTGTCATATAAACGTGGTTACATAGATATGTTTTATTCAATATCCTTAACAAAAGGTATAAAAGGATTGGTAGAACTAACTCAGTTTTTTGATATGCAAGTAATCGATGGAACTACAAACGGAGTAGGCATTACAAGTTTTTTTGTGGGAGAAAGTGTAAAATATCTAGGGGGAAGTCGCATCTTGTTTTATCTATTATTTTATTTATTTTATGAATTCATTTTTTTTAGTAATTTACTAATTTATTTTATGTTAATTTTATGCAATTTATATATTAATATTATATTTATAGATTTTCATTTTTTATTTATTTTTTAGAATATTAAAAAATTATTATTATATAATTTGAATAATAATAATATTTAATATTTAATTAAAATATTTTATCCAACCATAACGACCGAATTAATTATCTTCATGTATAAGGATATTAGATTCCCTGGTATAAAAGATTTTAAAATCATATTAACCTCTTTTTTTCTTTTCTATTTCTGGATTATTATGTGATGATTTTTGAACTTTTCATATACATATATAGTAATAGAAAAAGATAGACTAAAACCGACATCTCTTATGATATGTCAATAACAATATAAAAATGGAATTGAGATCTGGATCTGGATGGAATATAATGAAATAGAACCACTTTGAGGTTCCCTATGAAATGAGGCATGGAACAGAGCCATTACGAAGAAGTTCCGGGGGTTACGAAGGAAACTTTGAGCTCATATTGGTCATGGGTTGAGAACGACAATTGAACTCTATGAGATCTAATCTCCCGTTGCTCTTCAGTAGCTCAGTAGTAGAGCGGTCGACTGTTAACTGACTGGTCGTAGGTTCAAATCCTACTTGAGGAGATTTGATTCATTCCGAATTAAAGAATTCAGAATGTCAGAATGAAAGGGTTCGCTTTGACCGTTAAGAGTAGGTAACCCGTTCCTTGTGTCTTTGTTTCTATTGTATTCTATCTCATCATATCACATTTTGTTCTGCGATATTTGAGAATCACCGTCAATACCTCGGTGTAGGTGTCCGGGATAATCCTTTGTTCCATAGTCCCGAGATTATTTACAACCAGCCAATTAAGAATTCTCAAATGGACTAGTGCTAGCAAATGCCTTAAAGATGTAGTCATCGATTCTCCCGATAGGCCACAATTACCGCGAGCAAATACGTTAATTTAATGACAAGGAGCACATTTTTTCTATGCTACTAATACTTGTACTTGCTCTGCTATTTTTCCCAAGCCTGGCTGAGGAAGAGATACGGGGCATAAAACAAAAAACATGCTTATTTTATTTTGTTTTGGCCGGTAATACTATATATAAATATAAAATAGAAAAGTAAATATACGATAAATAATAAATAAAAGGCCACTCCATTTCGGTAAAAGACTTATGCCTAAGTTCCATAGCTTTGGGTACGCTATCCCGATCATGATTTTCCTACCCCCAGAGGGAAAGGTCCTTCCCTTTTGGGCCGATTGTGGGCGAGGAGGGATTCGAACCCCCGACACCATGGTTTGTAGCCACGTGCTCTAATCCTCTGAGCTACAGACCCCACCTTTTCTCCACTGGATCTGTTCCTAAGAGTACCCTAAAAAAAGGAACATTTCCTCTCCTCAACCATTTCGGGTTAAGAAGATGTGAAAGTGCCTTTCTCTCTATAAAAATGGTACGTTCCGAGGTGTGAAGTGGGAGAAAAGGGATTTCATAATTGGGGTTTTGAATAAGACAACCTTTTCATTTTTCATTCTTATTATTTTTTCATATTGAAAAAATAATAAGAATGAGAAGTGTTAAGCTTTTTATCATCCTGCCGTCAAGCTATTTTGCCCCAGGACCTCTCCTATAGTATCGTCACCGTAGTAGAGTTTAACCACCAAGTTCGGGATGGATTGGTGTTGTTCCTCTACACCTAGGACACCAAAATATCGAACCATGAATGAAGAAAGGCGTGCGAGAAAAGGAAAAGCATATTGGCTAGTGATTATGAGTCCTCAATTCTTGACTGGAGGGGACAC
The DNA here is from genome assembly GCF_007990345.1 of Gossypium hirsutum. Classification (NCBI taxonomy): domain Eukaryota; kingdom Viridiplantae; phylum Streptophyta; class Magnoliopsida; order Malvales; family Malvaceae; genus Gossypium; species Gossypium hirsutum. The sequence goes on along the minus strand of NC_053446.1, from coordinate 35,101,681 downwards.
CAAAGGCCTCTGCCCTTCAATCCCATGGATAGATAGAGAGGGATGGCAGTGCTCTTAGTTTTTTCATGTTTTCAAAGAGTAGAACAATGAATTTTTCGTGTTGTCAAAGAGTTGAACAATGAAAATAGATGGCAAGTGCCTGGTCGAATTGATCGATCTGGTCATGTAGGAACAAGGTTCAAGTCTACCAGTCTGTTAGGATGCCTCAACTGCATACATCACTACACTTCCACTTGACACCTATCATCATGATAAATGGCTCATCTCACCGTGACCTTCTCTTGAATTCTCAAAAATTCTGTCACTCGATCCTCGCAGAGACAGAGAACCCCTTGTCGTCTCAACTGTGCTACCGGAGGCTCTAGGGAAATCAGAATAAGAGAGCACTCATCTTGGGATGGGCTTACTACTTAGATGCTTTCAGCAGTTATCCACTCCGCACTTGGCTACCCAGCATTTATCGTGGGCACGATAACTGCTACACTAGAGGTGTGTCCTTCTCGGCCTCTCGTACTAAGGAAAGGTCCTCTCAATGCTCTAACGGCCACACCAGATATGGACCAAACTGTCTCACGACATTCTGAACCCAGCTCATGTACCGCTTTAATGGGCAAACAACCCAACCCTTGGAACATACTACAGCCCCAGATGGCTCGAATTGATGACTTCCACCACGTCAAGGTGACACTCTACCACTGAGTTATATCCCTTCCCTGCCCCCATCGAGAAATAGAATTGACTAATCCTAAGTCAAAGGATCGAGAACCTCAACAACGCCACTATTCTTGAACAACTTGGAGCCAGGCTTTCCTTTCGCACTATTACGGATACGAAAATAATGGAAAAAGTTGGATTCAATTATCAACTGCTCCTATCAGAAATAGGATTGACTACAGATTCAAGCCATATACACATGGTTTCATAAAACCGTACGATTTTCTTAATCTAAATCAAGCAGGTTTTACATGAAGAAGGTTCGCCTCAGCATGTTCTATTCGATACGAGTAGGAGAAGTGGTATTCTTAAAAAATAGAGAAATCAGAACCAAGTCAAGATGATACAGATCAGCCACTTCTTCTTACACCAAAGCTCTTACCATTTTCGAAGGAACTAGAGTTACATCTCTTTTCCAGTTCCATTCAAAAGTTCTTATGTATTTCCACGACCCTTTAAGACCCTAAAATTTTGACAAATTTCTTTTCTTTTCTTAGAAACACATACAAGATTCGTCACTACAAACAGGATAATGGTAACCCCACAATTAATTACTTCATTTATGAATTTCATAGTAATAGAAATACATGTCCTACCGAAACGTAATTTGTAACTTTTTATCCTCTTGTTTAGTGGACAAGGATTTATCTTCGTGGAAAAGATGATTCATTCGGATCCGCATGAAACTAACTCCATTGCATTGCCAGAACCCATGTTGTATATTTGAAAAAGGTTGACCTCCTTGCTTCTCTCATGGTACAATCCTCTTCCCGTTGATCCCCATTTCTCCTCGGTATAACGCTATTATAAAGTGTGATACAAAATTAAGTGACCAATTATGTTATAAGTGTCATAGGTATTAAACTATAATGAAAATAATATGTAGATACCATAAATAGTATTCATAATTTGATGAGGGACATAATTATAAATACCCACAATTGATTTAATAATCAGTTATTTAAAAAAAGAGGTAGTAGTGGTTCACAAGAAATAGATATATATATCTCGTATTTTTTCCATCCCCATCAAAAATAATTATACAAAGAGAAAAACTATTTTCTTGGAATATCAAAAACTTTCTAGACAATCTCCAACAACGGATTCAGATACGCTTCCGCTTTTAGTTTTATTCTATATTTATTATTGATGATCTAACATGACAAATCTTGGTTTATCAAATTTATATCAGAGTTTTATAATTCTAACAAATAATATATAAAATATAAATTAATCTAATTATTTATATTCATTTTAAATAGTTAGATATAAATAATGGTATTTTGATAATTTTCAACTTCAAATGTAAAAGCAGAAAGTCAAAAACACCTAAAATTTTATAATTTTCAACTTCAAATGGTATAAAAAAAATTTAACCGCATTTTTCATTATAAAAATATTGTTCTTTATTATTTCTACGATGAAAATACACTTTTTAACTCGAAAGTACATTTCTACTATAATAGATAGAAGTGCTTATTCGATTTGGCTAACCTCTTAACGTAGACTATGAAAGATTGAAGTGATTAACATTTATTACTTTTCGAAAGGATAATCAACTTACTAAACAATTGGAATGCTTTAAAGGATTAATTTGAGAAGGATATGATGGAAGAATACCCAACTAAAAAAAATTCATAGAATGTTGGATATTTGTCACAAAACACATCGTGTAAATTTCTCATCCTAACAGTAGCTTTTACTTATAGAAATTACATAAATAAAGGTCTTAGATTTTTTCATATAATTTTTCAAAAAATTGATATCCTGAATTATCATGCTTAAGTAAAAGTTTAACTATAACTCATAATTTCATAATCAGTTTTTTTTTCTAATTGTTTTGTTAAGGGTTAAATATAAAATTAGTACCTGAACTTGTCCACTTCTCTTATATTGACCTTATGGTGGATTTTTTATCCCAGATTAGTATCTGAATTTTTTGTCCGTCCACATATTGGTACCTGAGCCTAATACCGTTAAATTTTTACTAACGTGATAGCACTGGCCAATCACGCACCATCACGTGGTATCCTCTTGTACCTTTATTCTTTTTCTTTTTCATTTTCCTCATTTTTTTTTCTTCCTGTTCTTTTTTCTTTTTCCTATCCTTGCCTTCTTCATCTTTCTTCTTCACTCTTCTTTTCTCTTTCCTTCCATTAAATTCTTCTTTTTCCTACCAATTTGGGACAGATCAACCACTAATCTCCTACCCGTATCTTTGTTCTACCGACACCGTTTGACTTATCGGCTTACTGCTCCCTTCTAAAATGATCGTCTCCTGCCCTTTTTTCCTTTTGATTAGACTAGATTTCCAAGGAACTCTCCCAAACCCATTGAATTTCTAACCCAAAACCTATGATTGAACATCTTCTTCCACCATAAGGCGCTTGTCAAAGAAGACACATTTCCAACAAAATCTTCTTCAATTGACAATGGGTGAGGCATCGTTTTTTTTTATTTGCTTCTCTTTTTTATTTTTATTTTTGTCTTTTTTTCAGTTGTTTCAACTTCGTTTGATTTCTAATGAGATTATTCTGGTTTTGTGTTCTTTAGTTTTATTTATTTATTTTGACTCTGTTGGATCTATGGGATTTGAGTGAGAGAGTATTTGGCTTGGGAACCAGATGAGGTTGAAGCCATATTGTCACTTTTTTAGGGAAGAATTCCTTAAAAACCTGGAAAAGTAGGTAGAAAGAGGCCTCTTCCTCTCCCACTTCCTCACAAGCTACGGTTCTGGGTTCTGGGAATTAGATGAGGCCTATTGCTTGGGTTTTGATTTTGAGCGGCTAATTGATCAATTACTGCAAATGGGGATTTAGAACGCCAAGCGGAACGAGCAATTGCTGGTGTTGAAAGCGACGATGGAAGCAATGCCGACGGTGGAAATAAACAAAACCCATATTGACGACGAATTGTGTTGCGTCGACTGTAAGGAGCAACGTTTACTACCAGTGTGTTTATGGTTATTGGCTAAAGCATAATTTAACACTCATTTGAAGAAAACAGTTAAAAGGAAAAGACTTGGGAGGGGATTTTTTTACAAAAAAAAAAAACATTGATTCAAAGTAAAATGTTGAAAACCTAGAACTTGAAATACCGAAAATTAATCTTTTTTCTTAAAAGGAAAACGAAACCTAAGAATCTGGCGTTGGTTCTTTGTTGCAGTTGGCCCTTAAATTGGGAGATGAAGAAGAGTGAAGAAGAAGAGCAGGAAAAAGAAAAAAGGAAGAAAGATAGAAAGAAAAAAAAATAAAAAAGAGGTACAAGAGGATACCACGTGACGATGCATGATTGGTGAACGCTGCCACATCAGCAAAAAACTAATGTCCTTAGGCTTAGGTATCAATATAGTAGATGGAAAAAAAATTTGAGTATCAATTGAGGACAAAAAAAATCATAAATATCAATTTGGGAGAAGTGGATAAATTCGAGTACTAATTTTATATTTATCCCTTTTATTAATTTATTTTTTTAAAAATTTATGTCATATTTTAATTATAACCATTTCATCGTTACAAAAAGACTACAAAAAGACATAGTTCATCATTTAAAATTTTCCGAATCAAATTGTCACCTTAGCATAGTTAATTTTTAACAATTTAGTCTGTATTTTCTGTTAAAAGCAAGTAATTTGACCCAAAATTACTTGTGGAGGCCTAAAATGGTTCCAGAAAAATAATTAAGGCAAAATAACAAAAGATGTAAAGGTTAGTAGCTATTTTTGTCATTAGACCTTTTTTTTTATTTTTTGAAATTATTTTATTTATGAAATGTTGAAAAATTTGTAAAAAAATTTAACAAATAAATATAACATATTTTAATAAACACGCACAATCAATTCGTATGTTCGGTTAAAAAAGATCTTTTAAAAATATAAAATACTGTTACAATATTAAAATAAATTTGTTAATGATAGAGTTATTTTAAATAATAAACGATACAAATTTTAAAAATAAAAAATTGTTAAATATTTTTTAATTATAATATTTCCTTAAAATTTTTATAGTGTTTAAAAATTCAAAAAAATGAAAGTTTATTGTTTATAAACTTAAAATTGTGACATAAAAAATTAAGTTGTATAATATTTTAATATTTTATTTTATTTTATTACTCTCTAAAAATTTGCTACTACTTGAAAACAAATTTAAAAAAATTCATGGTGATTGAAGTAAATTTAATTTAATTAGAAAAGTTTAGGGATGATAAGAACGATTATGTATGATAATAAATTTAACATTATCAATCATTATTTTTATATTTTTAGTATTTAGTGTAAATAATTATTTTCAACAATATTTATAAAAGTAATATATTTAGAATATTACAAATTATATATAATTTCAAATAATTTATATATATATGAAACGCGTACATTGCAAACAGATATACGAATAAAAAAATAATTTTAAAAAATAACAGTGACTAATCTTTTAAGAAATTTAAAAAATCACATGTTATATTATTTTTTAAAAATTAATTTTATTTCTATTTTTCTATTAAAAAAATACTAAAAAAAATTAACAAGATATGTGGCAATAGATCCTGTGGTGTTTCAAAGGAGAGATGTAAGTTCGATATTTGGAGATGACATTTTTTACAGTCATAAACTCGAAATATGTATACTTTCAAAAGGACATAAAAAAATAAAATATTTAACTAATTTTTTAAATTAAAAAATATTTTAAAAATCCAAATACAAAAAATTCACCAACATTTGCTGGCAATAGATCCTGGCTACCAACTAATGCCAGTAAACTCCTTCAACACCGCTAGATGTTGGTTAACACACGTCAAAATTTTATTTTATTTTAAAATATTTAATTTTTAACTTAATTTGTTATTTTAAATTTATTTTGAATTTCATACGCATATTTAAAAATATAAGAAATTTTTTTAAATTTGTATATTTTATAATCAGTGTACATAATTTTTTTGTACTTTTCGTAATTTTTTAAAAATTGAAATTATTTTTATTTAAATTAATAAACAATAAAAATGGATGTATTGCGTTTTCATTTGCTTGATTTTAGTGGGAAATTTGTTAATTCATTAAATGAATGAGATGATACAATTTGGGGGGAAAAGATAATAAACATCCGTTGTACGCATTGAAGGATAAGCTTCATCAACACAACAAAAGCTTCAGCTTCAGCATCAATAAAATATTATGGCATGTTAACAATTGACTTTGTCGCAACTTATGCACAACATATCAGGAGTGACTACAAGAACTTAATATAATAAGAAAATTAGCCCCGGATGGTCCAAAGCGGCAGGCATAAATCTGCAAAAAAAACTGAGCATCCACAAAACTGGAGAGGACGACAACAAAACCAACACTAAAATCACTTGAAAAAGCAAGACTACATGCATAAGAAAGACTAAAAAGTATACAACAAGAGTAGACAAAAACTTATAAAAGTGAAGACTTATTAAACAATGAAAAAACAAACAAAAAACATGTAAACTTAACAACACGAGTCTAAACCGACTTATTAAATTATTTATTATTTTAAAATACTCTCAAAATAGAAATATATTAAGAAATCAACGAAGAGCTATCCACTTTCTAAAAAAAACTGTCAATAGTGTTTCAACAATGATAGACAGTATCATCTGTTCATCACAACTTATAAAATACTTAGAAAATAAATTTGTAAACTGAAAAGAGAGAACATACATGAGGTAAATGAAAAAAACGAAGAAGGTTGATGGGCATGAAAAAACGGTGGGCGGTAATTAAGTTTAAAACTAACATAAAGAACAAATGAATTGGAGTGATTAGCTTGATTTTAAAAAATCAATACCAATCTTAAGTAGCTATTTCAGCAACAGGTATTTAATTAGAAAATAAATCCAAAATTAGGTATTTAATTTTAACAAAATCCAACTTTTAACAAATGAATGTGTAACAAATCAATTGGTATATTATACTTTCAAAATTTATTGTTATTTATTTTTTCAGTAGATTTTGAGTTCATCCTCGTACTGTTTTTGGACCATCTCTTCCCAACAATGAGCTCACTTTCTTGTTGCTTTCATCTGCCAGTGAGACAGCACAGATGTCGAGATTGCCATAAAGTATAAACATGTCACAATCTTTTTATAAGCGTCATTATCTATATAATAGGTTTAATGTAAATTTAGCCACAAACATTTATATATTTTATGAAAATGATTTAAATTATATTTTTAAGTTTTATTTAATTATTAATATTTTTTTTCAAACAATTTTTTTAATAGATTTGACGAAAATATCATTAAAAAAATTAACATGAATGATGTAAAATATTTTTAATGAAAGGTAATTTATTATTTAGATAACTCAATAAGATAATTACATGTGAAAAATAATAAAATAAATCATATATAAAATTAAAAAATAACTATTAATTTAAAGAAAATAAATGTAATTATCTAAAAAAAATGGTTCAAAAGGACTGTATACGTTTTGTTTACAAAGAGGTTTGAAAAAGATAATCAATAAATCAAACCGAAAATACTGAATGTGTGCATTCATTTTGAAACTTTTTTTAGATAAATATGTTTATTTTCTTTAAATTAAGAGTTATTTATTTTATTATTTTTCACATGTAAATATTTTATTAGGTTATCTAAGTAATAAATTATATCACATTAAAAATATTTCACGTATAAAATTTCACATCATCCTGTTAACTTTTTTAACGGTACTTTCATCAAATCTGTTAAAAAAATTTTGAAAAAAAAGAACAAAAATTAATGGCTAAAAAAAACTCAAAAATACAATTTGAACTATTTTGACAAAACGTTTATCAATTAAGTCTATATAATATATTATAACTTCCTTCGGAACATCTCACCTGAAAATTATTGAAGGAACTTAGCTTAAGTTTCCCGGTCTACATTCTCACTCCAGTTTATAAGTTTTGGAGAATAATATCCTTTTCTTAATTCATAACCTAGGCTCACTTACTTCCCTAGCCGAATAGCTTCACTATTTTGGTCCCCTACAACTCTAGTAACATGGAGACCTAAGAATATAAAGGACAATTCGCTTCGTTTGCATTCGATAGTGGGTGCCAGGTTATCCATTCAAAGACTGTTAGCACCGTATACATAAATAATATACAGGACAATACCTTGCGAGACTTGATCTAATAATGAATCAGCAAAGAATAAATCCCCGTAGTGGATTTGACTAAAATTAAAATAAGACAAAACATCTTAACAGCATGGAATACGACAGAGATTAGCTTAGTTCATTTCAGAGTATATAAATTATGCAACTGGAATAATTTCAAGTGGAACATCTTCAATTCAACACTACGACCGGCAAGCAATATATGCATGATTGCACTCCAGAATGAGAATTGAATTTTTAAATTGTTTACATACATTTGGATTATCAGGATCGGATCTCTAACTCCACATCCTCCTGTCTGATATACATAAAAAAATTTTATTTTAAGAGAAAAATAAATAATATTGGATTCTCACAGCCAGCATATGAAACAGTAACTTAAAACACTACGCAGCACATTAGCTCTTGACAGACAAATAAATCTAGTCCACTCAGTGTAAAGAAATTGGTGGTGGCGAAGTGAGTGGCCATACTCTTAATTCCAAAACCCTAATTACAGTAATTTGTATATTATAAGAAAAAATAAATTTACGATGCAAGTGATAACAATAACACCTAAATATATATATTTTTCGAATTGTGATGCCACTGAAAACATCTCAATGATGGCAGTTTAAATCTTAGTTGCGTTAGTCTTTTCCCTATATTGACCTAGAACTTGTTTGATGACAAAGGCAACGGACTCAATGCTGTTAACTTATTGCATGAAGGCAGTGGGATCAATCACTAGGACCATTCACTTGTTCTCTTTCATTTGAAGTTCTCCATCAGAATAAAAGTTATTTCTATAAGCATATGATCTATTCTTGGGACTTTTCAAGTTTCAAATACTTCATAATGTTAAAGTTCACTTAGATCTTTTCCTTTTTATAATCAAATGAGGTTAATGGCCGGAGATGCTGAGAAACAGTTGTTCCAACAACTAATATTTGAAGGGTATTTTCCCACATGGTCTGCCCGCAATGTTGTGGACAACAATTTGTGTTATTTCGTTGACTCCCTTTCTATTATTGAAACCATTTCGACATCATCTAGATTTTAAAATAGTGCAGTACAGGTCGACCAAATCACTGATGTTGTGAAAAAAAACTTGGGTTGGTTTCGACTTGATAATTGGTGTTGTCATAAAAGGTTTATGTTGCTTTCAACTCTTAGTTGATACTAATGTAAGGTTCGAATTTCCACTTCCTTCCCTTACCTTGATAAAAAATATGGAGGAGTTCGGATCTTGTGCTGCCAATAGGACTTCATTAAGAGCCAAGCATTTCTAATCAAACAGTAAATTTAGGAAAATATTTGTCTGATTTTAGAGAACTAGAAATATAGTGGTGTATAATTTTTTACTTGAATCCAAATACAATATGACACCCACCATTTCCTACTTCACTTCGAAAACTACATAACATGTGAAATATCTTGATTTCTGTTCTACTTATCCGCTCACAAATTAATGATTTCGGTTTCCATGAAATAATATGTGCTCAACTTCTATAGGACAATATCAAATTAGTTTTTCTACTATTAAATGAATTAATTTAGTTCTTATACTATTATAAAGAATAAAAAACATTAAACTTCACCTTATTTAATATTTATTGTTTAAAACAAAGTCTTTTATTGGTTTACAAAATGATATGGTAGGTGTAATATTTTGTTTGGAGTTGAGCTCTAAATAAAATAAAAAATTAATTTTCATGTCATTTTTAAATAGTAAATATTAACTTTGTTTCAATTTAACTTTATTTCTTTCTTTTTAATAGTACAATATGTGGATGTGAAATATCTTCATTTCTATTCTACTTATCCACTTACAAGTTAATGCTTTTGGTGGAATAATATAGGTGAATGTATCTGACAGGCCCTTCTATTATAGAGATGATATTAAACTAATCTCTCTATTCTTAAATTGATTAGATTTATCCTTATACTATTAAAAAATCAAATAAGGCCAAACTTCAACAGAGTTAATATTTACTATTTAAAAGATGTCATTATTTAACAAAGTTATATTTTGAAAGCACTTTATGATTTTCTAGATGAAATATTTTGCTTGAAGTTAAACATAAATTTAAAAAAAAAAACTAACTTCATGTCATTTTTTAAATAGCAAATGTTAACTTTGCTCCAATTTGATCATATTAGATTTTTTTTCTAATAGTACATTGATTAAATTGATCCATTCAATATTAGAAGGATTAATTTGATCTAGTCCTTATAAAAGAGGGACTACATAGATACTTTCATCGTATATTATGTTTTCCCACTACAAAGGAAATCTCATAGATTTTTTTAAATAATCACAGGTATATTCATTCGTATAATATAAGCATTTTTCAATTATCATTATCCCTTATCACCAATTTAAAGGCACGACTCATCCTTCATTCAAAAATGTTGTTTTATCTACCTTATCTTCATTTTGAGATAATGACCAAGACTTTTAACATCATACGACTCTTCTTTTCTCGGCCATTATAGTTTTTGATTGAGACACAACTCTCTTGTGTTGAATATCTTCTAGTAACTTGAGTCTTCACACATATCTTAATCTAAGTTTAAGTACATAATTTTGTTGCATTTTACAATATAGAATAATCTGAAAACAATGTCAAATACTAGTAACTAAAACTCCATGTTGTGTCAAACTATTTTGGTCTTTTATTATAACATCACTTACCCGAGTCAAATTTCTAACATGAGCAAGAGATGTCACATTCAATTACCTATAACACTTCTCTAGTTTCACATATGTTTTAGGTTTATTTTGATCTTATATGACACTTAAAACCATTCTCGAGGGTCTTATTACGAAGAGAGAGCATTTCAGGGTCATCTGGAGGACTTTTAAGGCTTAAAAATAACATTTTCTTAGAGCAAGGCAACAAGTATTGAAACGTGCACCTTAAGTATTGAGACTTGGTCCTATTATTGTGGATTTTTAGGTTCGAAGTTTGCAAGTATCGTTACTTAGACGCCAAGTATCGAGACTTTGGTGCAAGGGAGCTAAAATCAAGCCTAAAAACACCTCAAAACATACCATGACTTACTCCAGTCTATCCCAATTATTCTCAGTCATTCTTAGACCTTAAAATACCTCAAAATATCATTCAAAACATCATACCTCTCACCCATGTCCATTAAATAATCAATAAACCACAATGTTCTTTAACAGTTTCCACTTAAACCATTTCACAACTTGAATCATACACTATTTGTTTGAACACTTTTATATCAGTTGAACACCTATGTACATGCCACAATAATTCAATAATTTAAATTCACACTTCATAGTCCATACATTGTTGATCAGATTTGATTTAGCATGTCATATTCATTCTTTATCCACATGATCACTTTTTGCACACTATGTGTTTAAAAACGTGTTAAGCTCATAGAAGCTTAGAGTACTTGTGTGAATCCTATACCTAAGTATTTAATATTAATTTCATTACAATACACTAATTAATTTTATGTTCATTTAATCATAGTGTTTTGTTTTAATCATTTCACTAATAAAGTATCGAGTGTTTTATTAATGTAACACATCTTGAATATAAGGTTTCCACTTACCACATACTTCATATAACACTTACTTCACTCACTTCACATAGCACATACACTTCATGTAAAACTTTATTTCATGTAAAATTTTTATTTCACAAAGCCCTTACTAAACGATGGAGAATCGAGAAGGATACACGAAATAACATGAGCAATGAAGTCAAAATAACATGGGCACGAAAGTGAAAATATCACTAAGCAGAAAAGTGAAAGAAACATGGGAGCGTTCAAGTATTCCTATGGCATGACAATTATATCTTATTATTTTTACCTTGCTTACTACGACCCTTACACAATTATTCACTTGTGAACATTTCTTTTAAGTTCAGGCCATGTTTGTACTTCAAAATCAATTTCATATTTTTGCACAACATGAATATTTACACGTTTTACATTATTTCACACTTAATTCACTTATGAAATATATATTCTTCCACTAACTTCATATATCACTTAACATATATCACATTCATGAAATTCTCTCACTATTATTTATATCATCACTTACTCATACTTTATTTTCACTTACTATTTTTATTTTACTAAATTCATTACTTAATAATTATTTCACCTCACTTAAAGATTCCTTAAAAGCTACATCTGATGGAAAGAAATCTTATGCCGACCTGAAAAGAAAGGATATCAAATTTCAAGTTGGCGATAAAGTATTTCTAAAAGTTTCACCTTGGAAGAAAGTGTTGCGATTCGAAAGAAAAGGGGAACTTAGTTTGAGGTTCATTGGACCGTACAAAATTCTTAAAAGAATTGGGCCTATAGCATATCGATTAGCTCTACCTCTGAAATTGGACAAGATACACAATGTTTTTTTATGTGTTGATGATGAGAGGATACAAATCCAATCCCTCTCATGCTTTAACTTCTGACGACATTGAGTTGTAAAGTAATTTGACCTATGGAGAGGAACTTGTAAAAATATTAGCTCAAGAAATGAAAGAATTAAAAAATAAACACGTGGAATTGGTGAAAGTTTTGTGTCATAGTCACGACATTGAATAAGCCACTTGGGAGCTAAAAGAAACTATGAGGTCTCGCCCTCATCCTTTCTCAGGTAAATTTCGAGGACAAAATTTCCTAAGGGGGAGAATTGTAATGACCTAATTTTTAATAGTATCGAAAGTGCAATTTTGAAACCCTATTTCTATAAATCGAGACTGTAAATATTAAATGTTAATATTAACGTGGATAATATATTAGGCTTAGGGACTAAATCGTAAAGTCTAATCGTTATAGGTTTTTAATTGGCTAAAGGCTTAGGGACGTAAATTGTAATTAACCAAAGGTTTAAAATGGTAAATTAACCATTTTCAACAGGAGTTTGTGGTTGATGGTGACATCTTCCACTATTGATAATTAAAAGATAATTATGTTAATTAAGTTATGTTAAATTAATTAATCTAAATTAATTAAATATTTTTTTAAATTTCTTAAGGTATCTACTGGAGCGAGCCCAATAGCTAATCCTTCACATTTTGTAGGCCTATTAAGGGGTAGATGCTAGCCACGAGTTTTAAAGCTGCTCCATACCCAGGGCGAGGATTGAACCCTTGACCACTGGTTAAGGTAAGAGAGACCACTAGTTAAGTTAATTAAAGATCAAGGTATAAAAGGTTAGAATAGTGGAAGCTTTTAATCTTTTTCACCTCTTCAACCGTCTAAAGCCATTGAAATCAAAAGATATAGGTTTTAGTGCCAAAAGCATTCAACCATAAACTTTAAGGTAATTTTAAGTCTATTTCTTGTAAATTTTATGAATTTTAGGTCATGAGAGCTTGATTTAGTTAGCTCATGTACCAATTTCTAAAATTGTTAAAGTTTTAGAAAGTTACCATTATTGATTTCTTGAAGAATTGGGCTTGAAATTGATAGATTTCAAGCTTAGATTATGAAAAGAACTAGATTGTAAAATTAGTTTAGCTTATTGTTAACTTTGTTATATTAGGGACCAAATTAAATAAATTCAAAACTTGACATAAAATTATGTTAGAACAGGTAATCTAAGCTTGGCAATGTGGCCCTAAAAAAAGGTGCTATTATGGTGAAGTTTGGCAATGTGGAAGATAGGAAGAGGATACTAAACCTTTCTCCTTGGTTGCTCGACCAGTTCCAATTCACGATGGTACCCTATGTCAAAGATCAAGATGTAGAGTCTTATGCCTTCAACCTTACTCCTTTTTGGGTAAGAATCTTCAATATACCTCTAGAGTACATGGACAAACAAGTTGCTATTGATATGGGCGAAGTGATTGGGGAAGTTGTTGCCATTGACTAGCGAGACAGAGATGGTGGATAGACAGAGTAGGTTAAGCTAAGGATTATAATAGATGTCCTCAAACCTCTGCGAAGGGTAGCTTAGTTTGTGAATAGTGAGGGTACTAAATTTGTTTATGCTATTAAATACAAAAAGCTACCTAGTTTCTGTTACATTTGTAGTCTTATTAGTCATTCCAACCAAAAGTGTGATAAGAAAGAGGAGCAAAAAAAGTCAAATAGCATAAGTTTCCAATATGGAAACTAGCTTAGAGCTCCTATAAGAGTGTCAAATCAGAACTGTGGGCTCTAGAGGAATGAGGTAGAAGTTATTTTAGACAAAAATAGTTATGGAAAGTGAACTAAAAGGAGAGAATCAAGGAAAAATGTAGGTGAATGAATCAACAGTTCTGATGGGAAAAGAAAAAACCAAACATATAGAAGAAGATTCAGAAACAAGTTCCCCAATGGAAAAACATCTTACTAAGTTGAGTCGTGAAGGTTTTAGGAAAATAAAAAGTAAAAGAAAGAAGCAAAAAGGACGCAGTGGGGAATTGATGGAAGAGAGCCCAAACAAAATTATTCGTAGAAAGCTGATGGATTGTTTATCACCCTCAAAGATGGTGGCTGGCGACTAGCCTCGCCAAGAATAATGAAGTTCCTATGTTCAAACAGTCGTAGGTTGGGGAACCCCGTGACAGTTTGAAAGCTTAAGCAACTCATAGTTGCGAATAACCCCAACATTATTTTCCTTAGTCAAACAAAGATGAGTAACAATGTTTTCCATCGTGTTGAAAATAAGTGCATGATGCAGAATGGTTTAGTTGTAAGCTCTAAGGCTCGTAGTGGTGGCCTAGCGTTAATGTGGAGGGATGGGGTGGATGTGGCCATTCAAAGCTACTTTAAGAACCACATAGACTCCTTAGTTCAATTGGAGAATCATAACAATATATGATTTATTGGCTTTTACAGGCATGCAAATCCAAACCTTAGATGTAGCTCGTGGATATGTTGAAAAAGGTTGGGGGCTCGGTCAGGTAGGATTGGGTGGTTGGGGGTGACTTTAATGCTATTTTGAATGAAGCAGAAAAAGATGGTGATTGTAGGAAAGTGCGGGCGCAAGTGAATGAGTTTAAAGACATCATGGATGATTTGGTTCTCGTGGACATTAAACCGGACAAAGGATAGTTTACCTAGGTTAACAATAGGAGTGGTGGTAGCATAATAAAGGAGAGGTTAGATAGGTTCTTAAAATCAATGTCTATGATTGAGAAGTTTCCTTTTATGGCTACCAGTGTGATGCTTTAAACCAAGTCTGACCATGATGCAATTTTTATGCACATGTGGGGTCGTAAGCCAAAAAATTATCCCAAAGACCCTAGGCTGTGTTTCAAGTTTGATGATTGTTGGGCTAATGATAGGGAGGCTAAAAGCGTTATTAGTAGTGCTTGGAATACGGTGTTTTAAGCTATGTTGAAAATCTTGATAATATTTGCTTGGTTCTTGTCCTGTGGCAGCGTAATAAATATGGTAAAATGAAAAGAGAGATTCGTAAGCTTGAGCAAAAATTGACATGGTTATTGATTCTTCTCAAAGGGTCGATAGTGCGGATGCCTTGAAGGAGACTCGATGTAGGCTTGGCTATCTCTATGTTAAAGAAGAAAAAGATCGGGCTCAAAGGTCTCGGTCTCAATGGCTTTGGGAGGGGATAGAAATACGCGGTATTTTCATGCGAGAGCCACTGGCCGTTTAAAGAAGAATAACATTGACAAGCTTAAAGACTTGAATGGAACTTGGGTGACTAACAATAAAGACATTTGCAATGTGGCTGAAAACTATTTTAATAGGTTGTTTCGGTCAAACATTCAAAGCGTAAACAACCATGAAATGGATTATATGCAGGAGTGTGTCACTAAGGAGACAAACGAGTGGCTTGTTATGGACTAGACGGAGTGTGAGGTTACTCAAGCTATCAAACCATGGATCTGACAAAATCCTCTAGCGGTAATGGCCTTTCGAGGAGCTTTTTCAAGTATAATTGGGAAACTGTGGGAAATGATACTATTCGGTTCTAGTTGGATGTTCTAAATGGAAATAAAAATATCTCTTGCCTTAATGATACTATGATCATTCTTATTCCTAAAATTTAGGACCCTTGTGATATTACTAATTTTTGTGTTATTAGTTTATGTAGGTTTATCTACAAGATCACCTCTAAGGTTCTCGCAAATCGGCTCAAAGTCGCCCTCTCTAGTTGTATCAGTCAAAATCAAAGCACTTTCATCTTGGGAAGAATGATACATGACAATATCTTGATCGCACACGAACTTTTAGACTACCTTCAAAGCGTTAAGAACGAACCTAATAAAGGTCTTGCTATTAAGCTTGACATGAGCAAAGCATACGATCATGTGGAGTGGAATAGAATTTTATTGAGATGGTCATGAAGAAAATGGGCTTCGTTGACAAATGGATTGATGAAATAATGTGTTGCGTTCATTCTGTAAGATATATGGTTAAATGTAATAATATTTTTTTGGATGTTATTATTCCCGAGTGGGGACTCCCTCAAGGGGACCCCCTCTCCCCTTATTTGTTCTTATTTTGCATGGACGCATTTTTGAGGATGCTTATTCATGCACAAGGCAATAATATTTTTAGAGGGATCCGGGCCAGTAGAAACGACCCTATGATAAATCACCTTTTCTTCACCGACGATGCCCTTCTTTTTGTAAGAAATAAAAAAAAGTGATGTTGAGGGTCTTGTAAACATTCTAAAGGTTTTTGCTAATGCTTCAAGTCAAGGGATAAATTTTGAAAAGTCGATGGTTCTTTTTAGTCCTAACACTCGTAGGAGGCAAAGACAAATTTTTGGTGATTTACTTGGTATGAAGGTGGTGGAAAAATTGGATGACTACCTTGGTCTTCCTCTTTCGGTAGGTAAGAAGAAAACTTTGGCTTTCCAAGAGATCACTAATAGGTTGTCTTGTAGGATAAACAATTGGATAAAGAGGCTACTATCCTTTGGAAGTAAAGAAGTTTTCATAAAATCTGTTCTTCAATCTATGCCAATGTATGCATTGTCGGTTTTTTTGGCCCCCAAAGGTGTGATTGAAGACATACAAGCAAATATTAGTAGAACGTGGTGGTCGGGCAAGGAGAAGGGTAGATTTTGGACAATGCTTCCCTGGAAGAAATTGTGTCACCCTAAGGGTATTGGAGGTCTCGGCATTAGGGATATTCGACTGTTCAATTTGGCTCTTCTTGGGCATCAGGTGTGGATGCTAATAAACAACAAAGAAACCTTATGTTAAAAAGTGCTGAGTTCAAAATACTTTCTTGAAGGTGATATCTTTCATCCCAAAAGAGTTGACAAAGCTTCTTTCGCTTGGTCTGGCATTGCAGTTGCGGCTGTGATAACATTGACTACATAAGAGTACGAGGGCCTAGTAAGCAAAGCTAGACACAGAGGGACTAAATTACGTAGAATCGCCACTAACCAATTAGGGCTAGGTTGGTTAGCCACCTATTGTCTAAAAATCTAGAATTAATACTACGGAAAAAGTCCCAAAAATTTAGACTCGATCTTATCACCAAATTTTGGGTTCGGGAGTACGGTTACGTGTGGGGAAGGTTATAGCACCCCTACAACACCTATCTGGGGATTGCCTACGGGGTCTTAAGAGCTAGAATTTTTTTATTTAAGCATATAAATGTCTTAATCTAAGCTAAAATCTTATGAAAATCTTCAATAAAAACTTTAAAGGAAATGCCTCCGGTTTACTTGTAGTTCGATTAAGATGTGTTCACCAAACTTATCTAATTTGAAACTTAAATTAAAGATTTTTACTTTTAACAGGAGCCCTAAATGATACCTAAATAATTCTAGTAAAATACCTTCAATTTCTAAAATTAATTCTATTTTAGAATTCTAAAAAAAACCCCCTAGAAATTACCAATGAATTAACATAAATATTAAAATACATCTACAACTTATTCAATCTTTTATTATTATTATTAAAAGATTTAATTTATAATGTTGAACCTATCAAGAACTTACGAAAGTATCCTATGTTGAGTTTATGATTTATCTTACTTTAAAATTCTTGATCTAAGATTTAAATTCGTCAAAATCCTAAAATAATAAATCTTAAATAACATTTATTAGCTTTCTTAAAAACAAATTTAAAATAAAAATACTTAGAAAGACCTACTCATGATTTACAATTCACCTACAAAAATCTTTAGTTTTAATCTTGAATAAAGTCCTAAAAATATTTACATATTAACTTAAGATTCTAATCCTATAAGATATTTAAAACTAATTTAAAACCCTAAAAAAATATCTTACATATTATTTATAATTTTTTAAAGTAAATGGTAGGTAAGATCCTAATGACTAGACTAAATCCAAATGTAAAAACCTTATGGTTTCATTAAAATATAACACCTACTTAATTAACTTTATGCAAAAAATTATAGGATGGAAAAATGACATAAAGTTCCCTATTTTAAAACGAATAGTAATAAAATAGGAAAATTAATTAAACTGGCTAAAGTTAATGAAAAGTTAAAACTCTTTCACAATGACAATAATAAAAAGAAAAATTAAATAAATGAAATAAATAAGACCTTAACCTGATGATGATAATAATAACAATAATACACCTTATTCATAATACAATAAAAGAATCAAAGTAACATAAATAAATAATATTAAAATGTATGTAAAGGGAATGTGTAAAAAAATATAAATAGACATGAAAATAAATAAAAACGAAATAAAATAAATAAAAATTATACAAGTGTGAATAAATATAAAACATTACAATAAAGTGCATAATTAAAATTAAATATATAACGTATAAATGCAATTGAAATGGAAGATATAAGTAAAAATTATTTATTAAAGATGAAAACAAAATGACATGCTTGATTTTAGGACTAAAAGATAAAAAATGTGGAAGAAAGACGATTGATGTAGCAATTAATTTACTTTTAATTTTTAAATTTTGGATTAAATCGAATGTTTAAATAAAGAGAAGGGTTACGGGTGTAAATAGGTCAGAGAGCGAGGGCGGTGTTGCAAAAAATGGGTTTTTTTTTGTAAATTTAAAATGTAAAGGGGTGGGAATAAATTACCGATTTTTGACACCTATAAATGAAAAAAAAAAACCCATTCATTCTTTTATTTTAAGCTCATTGTTTTTCAAAAAAAAAAATTTCTTTCTCTTTCTCTTCGAACTTCTATGTTGGCCATGACTCCACCATCGGAGAGCCCAACAACTCTCCGGCCTCCGATGGTGGAGCCGCCGCGTACGGTGACTGTATTTTTTCTTTTTACAAAATCAAAGTTCTTTAGAAAAAATCATTACTTTTCTTAAAAATCAAAATCTTATTTCAAAATAGTTATAAAAAATCAAAACTTTGTTTTAAAAATTTAAACTTTCTTTTAAAATGACTCAAAAAAACAGATTTTTATTTTTCAAAATCTAAACTTTCTCCTTTTTTAAAAGAATACTATTTTTCTTAAAGATTAAGTTTTTATTTTGAAGTAGTTTAAAAAAAATCAAAACATTGTTTTAAAATTTTAAACTTTCCTTTAAAATGACTAAAAACAATAGATTTTTATTTTTCAAAATCTAAACTTTCTCCTTTTTTTTAAAAAAAAATACTATTTTTCTTAAAGATTAAAACTTTTACTTTGAAAAAAATTAAAGAATTCCTTTAAAATAACTAAAAAACTATTTTTATTTGTTAATATCTAAATTTTCTATTTTTTTAAAAAAAAATATTTTTTTATTAATATCTAAATTTTCTCTTTTTTAAAAAAAATTTAAAACTTTTCCCAACATCAAGGATTTTTTTAAAAGAAACCTTTATTTTAGAAAGGGGAGGGAAAAAAGGGATTTTTGGGGGGCTCCTAGTCGTGGAGGACCGGCGGTCTAATGACGTCCCCTTCAACGGAACCCAAAATCCAATCCCTGCTGACATGCCTATGGCAAAAAAAAACAGATAGAAGAAAAAAAAGAAATAGAATGCCTGTAGTAGTTGTGTTTTTCTTTTTACCTTTTTTGTAAGAACAAAAATAATGAAAAGCCTCCTCCTTTTTTTCTTTTCCTTTCATGTTTATATATTATTTTTTTAATCTTGCTTATTTGTAAAAAAAATATAATAATAATATTTAATAATAGTAATATTAGTGATGATGATAATAATAATTTGGGCCTTTGACAAACCCAAAAAAGGAAGAAGAAAAAAACAAAAGAAAAATAAAGGTCTCAAATAGACCAAAATCGGGTGGGATTCGAACGGCCCAAGAGAGAACAAAAATTTAAATGGGCCCCTAATTCGAGCTCGGACAAAAACGACTGTCTACAACTACCCCTCTTTGTTTGTGGCTTGCGTAGCAAGGAACGTACAAATACGTAGACTCCTAACCACTATCAAATCACACTCAACATCGTAGTAAAAGAAATAATAAGTTTTTGCAATTACCAAAATCGAAACTGATCAAAACATATTACGTTATCCAAAACAAAAAAATTAGATACCAAACTGGGCCTCTAAATGCAATGAAAAGTCACTGCAATAATCTCCACACCTGGGCCTCTAACCTAGAAAAGTAAACGGACCTCCACACCTGGGTCTCCAAATGCAATGAAAAGTGAATGGACCTCCAAACCTGGGAGCCTCTAAATGAAATGAAAAGCAAATGGACCTCCACACATGGGCCTTTAAATGAAATGAAAAGTAAATAGACCTCCACACCTGGACCTCTAAATACAATGAATGTTTTCCTTTCTTCCTTTCTTGAATTTTTCATAAAATGTATTCATTTTGAGAATAATGTTTTTAGGTTGAAAAAGATCAAATCCCAATCCACACACAACAGATCATGAAAATCAAAATTCATGGGATATCACCTTAACAAATTTCAAAATGATTTTATGACTCGTAAATTAAATTCTCAAATGATAATTCACTTAACAAAACTTCGTACTACGGATTTCATAAATCCACCATTGAAACATAAATTTCTTGCATCGAGAGTTAACTTGTTAATTCTCATGAAGTCGAATTACCTTCTCTTGATTTTGAACTGTTCCAACTATGAACCCTATACCATGCTCTTTTGCAAAATTGCGTCTTAAAGTAGACATTCTTCAATATAGTTCCTTTCTCTTGCTCTTTCTTTATTTTTTTGGTTTCTTTTTTTCTTTTTTTTTCATTTTTTCTTGATTTAAGGTAAATCTTCTTTCTATAGACTTTTACATTCTCCAAGTAGATTAATTCTCTAATTTAAACTGGCCATAAGCAATCAGAGATGGACTTGTTCCAAGGTTATAGTGTCGGCTCGAGTTTGGGTGCCAAAGAAAGGGCTAAAATAGGCTCAAATAGATGACTTCAAGGCTCGTACCGAAGGATCAATTTCTGGAAATCTTCATTACCCTCCAAGGCATCTCATATATTTTTTTTCTTTTTTTAGAAATCTCTCTAGACTGCTCATTTCTGAGTTATCATCCTAGAGTTCATCTCCCTCTTTTATGCTCTTGAAGACATCCACAATTTACCAAGGATTAACTTCTCGATTTGAACAAACATATTCGATCAAAATGGTCTTTTAAGGGTTATAACGTGGTCTAAGGGTTAAGAGTCAATCAGAGAAAGGTTTTCCATGCTAAAATATATATTATGTGAAAGAGTATAAAAATCATGAGGAGTTATTTTGAATTTTTTATTGCTCCTTCCATCTCTCAATCAATTTTCTTCGCTCTTACTCCTTCCTATTTCCTCTCTTTTTTGTTTCTTATTCGCTTTCCCTATTTTTTTTCTTTTTTTAGAATAAGATTAATAATTTATAATTTTACTTTCATTTTTCATGATCTTTCTTGTCAATCCATGATGTTCGATGGATGAATTCAATTAGAAAGAAGATACATCAGACTCAAAATGGGGTAGCAAGGGATATAATTTTCTCTAAGTGACGGGGAGAACAAAAGAATGCCATTTATCATTTCAAAATATGGTTAATCTCATTACAAGGTCATTCTTGAGAATACGTCCATCTTTTCAATTTAAATTGCGCATAATCTCATGTTTGTCTCACAATGTTGTAAAATCATCGATCCATACCCAAAACCTTACAAAATGTCCTCCAACATGGAGGGTGATCCTTCGGGAAGGGTCAATTTTGACCAAACACTATGGCCTAAAGTGGTTAACAGAGGATGAAATTTTCTTCAAGCAAAGGATATTTCAAAAATGTCATTCGTCACTTTGAACATGACCAACTTATTAAGTAATTAACCTTAAGGAGAATGCAAGATTCCAAGGTAAAACGTAACCTCAAACATGACAAACAAAGAAAAGAAATTTAGAAAAAACCAATGTTACTTAATGCGAATAACTCTTTAAGAACAATCAAGCTTAGTTTTTAAGAAAACTATTTTTTCAATGCATCAGAATTTACAGGGTTCGACTTCTCGTCTCCATCTATTTCAGCAAGAATTAATTCTCCACTAGAGAAAGCTTTCTTCACCACATACGGTCCCTCCCATTTTGGTGTCCATTTTCCCTGATGATCAAGAACATATGGTAGAATCTTCTTCCGTACCAGATCCCCTTATCTGAACTACCTTGGTCGCACCTTCTTGTTATAGGCCTTCATCATTCTTTTTTTATACAACGAGCCATGACATAAAGCTGCCAATCTCTTTTCCTCAATTAAATTCAACTACTCATATCTCTCTTGCACCCATTAAGCCTCCGCTAGTCGCACCTCCCTCAAAACTCGTAGAGATGGGATTTGAACCTCGATAGGTAAAATCACCTCCATTCCATACATTAATGAAAATGGAGTAGCTCTAGTCAAAGTTCTCACTAATGTGCGGTATGCATGAAGAGCAAAAGGGAGTTTCTTGTGCCATCCATATACGTTTTTGTTGTCTTGGAAATGATCTTCTTGATATTCTTATTTGATGCCTTGACTGCCCCATTCATCTTTGGATGATTTGTGGTAGAATTGTGATGCTTAATCTTAAATTGTGTGCAAACCTCTTCTATCAAGGCATTGTTCAAGTTCTTGACATTATCTGAGATGATTCTTTTTGCTAAACCGTACCGACAAATGACCTCTTCTTTTAGAAATTTGCAGATCACTGATTGAGTTACATTGACATATGAAGTGGCTTCAACCCGCTTGGTGAAATAATCAGTCACTACAAATATGAAGTGATGCCCGTTTGATGCTGTCGGTGAGATAGGGCCAATAACATCCATGCCTCACATTGAGAACGACCAAGGAGGCGCCAAGACATGAAGATTGGTAGAAGGAGCGTTAACACTGTATGCATAAATCTGGCATTTCTGACATTTCCAAGCATAATTTAAACAATTCCGTTCCAACGTCAACCAAAAATATCCTGCCGTCATGATTTGGATTACCATTATATGTCTGTTACTATGTGATCCATATACTCCATCATGGATTTCCTTCATTATTTGATTCGCCTCTTTTGTATCGACACATCTCAATAGGGTTTGGTCACGTCCTCTTTTGTATAAAAACTCACCCTCCAAGAAGAAACCCATAGCCAGCCTCCTAATTATTCGTTTATCATTTTTCTGAGGCATAATCTGGGTATTGCTGGTATTGCAAATATCGCTTAATGTCAACATACCACGGTTTTCCATCTGTTCCCAATTCCACTCTCGCGCAGTGGGCCGGTGAGTCCTTGATCCTTAACTGTATAGGTTGCACTTATGTTTCGGATCCTCCTTTGAACATGGCGGCTAAAGTAGCTAATGCATCTGCTAACTAGTTTTCTTCTCTTGGCAAATGACAAAATTTAACATCATCAAACTTTTTGATCAGTCCATACACATATGTTTGATAGTGAATCAGCTTGGAATCCCTTGTTTCCTATTCTCCTCTTAATTGGTAAACAACTAACGTTGAGTCACCAAAAACTTTTAAAACCCTAACATTTTTCTCAATGGAGATCTAAAATGCCAAAATGTATGCCTCGTATTCACCTACATTGTTCGTACAAGTGAACATTAGTTTAGCTGTAGCGGTAAAATATTGGCCACTTGGGGAGATTAATATTGCCCTAATCCTATGCCCAATTATGTTGGATGCTCTATCGAAATACACCCTCCAAATTTCTTCTTCACACTTCGAAATTGACTGATCTCTTCATC
Source organism: Gossypium hirsutum (assembly GCF_007990345.1). Taxonomy (NCBI): domain Eukaryota; kingdom Viridiplantae; phylum Streptophyta; class Magnoliopsida; order Malvales; family Malvaceae; genus Gossypium; species Gossypium hirsutum. Next base: position 35,077,809 of record NC_053446.1, on the reverse strand, counting down.
TGGAAAATTAAAACTCATGGGCTCATACTTCTCTTTCGTGCGATCAGCCAGAAATTCCACGACTATGCTTCCTTTTATAGCTTTTTAAGACACGTAAATGATGTCATACTCAGAAAAGACCACTTGCCAACGAGCAACTCTTCCCGATAATGATGGCTTATCAAAAATGTACTTCAAAGGGTCCAACTTTGCGATGAGAAAGATGGTGTGATACAACATGTATTGCCTTAGTTGACACACGGTCCATGCTAAAGCGTAACACATCTTTTCCAGATGGGAATACTTGGCTTCATATTTTGTGAACTTCTTTCTCAAATAATAGATTGCATGCTCTTTCTTGTTTGAAGCATCCTGTTGCCCCAGAACACAACCTATGGAATTATCCAGCACTACCAAATACAAAATCAAAGGTCTTCCTAGCACTGAGGGAATCAAAATTGGTGGCTTAGCCAAATACTCTTTTACTTTCTCGAACGCTTTTTGACAATCTCTAGTCCATTCACCATCACTATCCTTACGTAAGAGCTTGAAGATGGGATCACATTTATCCATCAATTGTAAGATGAAACAAGACACGTAATTTAACTGTCCCAAAAAACCTCTTACCTCTTTTTAAGTTTTAAGGGGTGTCAAATCTTAAATTGCTCGAACCTTATCTAGATCTATTTCAATTCCTCGGTCACTCACTACGAAACCCAACAGCTTCTTCGACTTTATCCCAAAATTACATTTTGTTAGATTCAATCTCAATTTGTATTTCCTTAATCTTTCAAATAGTTCAGAGGTTTTCTACATGACTTTCCTCCCTAGTGGACTTTGGTATCATATCGTCAACATAAACTTCAATTTCTTTATGCATCATGTCATTAAATAGTGTCACCATTGCTCGTTGATACGCAGCCCCAGTATTTTTTAGGCCAAACGACATGATCCTGTAACAAAAGGTTCCCCAGATTATGATGAACGTGGTCTTTTCCATGTCCTCCGTCGGTATTTTGATTTCATTATTCCCCGATAATCCATCCATGAAAGAGAAAACACAATTTTAGCAGTGTTATCCACCAATGTGTCTATATGAGGTAACAAAAAATTATCCTTGGGACTGGCTCGATTCAAATCTCTATAATCGACGCACATTCTAACTTTCCCATCCTTTTTATGTACTGGTACAATATTCGCCACCCACTCTGGGTATTTAGCTACTTCCAAAAATCCCGCATTGAATTGTTTCTTGACCTCTTCTTTAATCTTCAACAGCGTTTTAAGTTTCATCCTTCTCAACTTCTGGTATTCGATCTTGCAATCTGATTTCAAAGGTAGCCTATGTTCCACGATATTGGTGTCCAAACCCTGTATATCTTGGCATGACCATGCAAACACATCTAAGAACTCAATGAGTAGATCCTTCAACAACTAACTTTTCTTTGGTATGAGAGTGGTTCCAATCCTAATTTCCTTTCTTACGTCATCATCACCCAGATTGATCAAATATGTTCCCTCCAAGTGGGGTTCTATAAGCTTCTTGTTCAACTAGCCTTAAAAACTCATCTGGTACAACTTCCTCCTCTTCCATCCTATGATCGTTATAGTGAACATAATTATGAGAATTTGATTCCAAGATGTCATTCGGATCATTTATCAATTCATGAGGTATATCCCTGAAATAATTATGAGTATGCATATTGGTATATGAATGAAAACGATTGAATGAATAAAAGTGACTAGGGACATGATCCAAATCTGATTTCGTTAAAAAGAAACAGTTTGACATGGACTTTTTGAAAGAAATTAAATTAACTGAACGATATTAAACTTTGATATAAAAGCTCTTAAAAATGATTACATCTCGGAGGACTCAAGGATAACAAGTAACGATATGAGCTGCTAGTTGTCCAAGGTAGAAGGGTCGTAGCGAACCTAGTCTCCTGACATTAACACCTTATTGCCAATCATGTTTAGATCCACTGCATCTCCATTAATCATTAACTTGACTGAAGTCCTTTCCTGGTGCTCAAATCCCACTGAGTAAAAGGTCTCAGATAGTGGAGGACAAATCAAAGGAGGTTCCACCACCTTCTTTCTAGCCATGCAAGCCAACCTCTTTGCTCTCCACTCTTTACACATCCTCTCGACATCCTCCCTTGTAGGCTTATATCCCAACCTTCTTATATCCTTCTGAGTGGGAACAAAAATAGGTTTTGAGATACCTTGTATGTCTTTTCCCAAACCTAAGTGGATTTGCCAACCCTTCCTTACTGTTTGGGCAAATAACATGTTCTCTGTTCATGGCACATGAGGCTTAGGGGCTCACATTCCCTCTTCCATGTAAGATGCAGTGGCCACCTCAAAGGTCTATAAAGAACTCTCTATTGCATCACCATCTACTTCTACTAAAGGAGAATTTGGCAAGCTAGCTACCAACAGGTCTTCTTCGCCTTGCATGATGCAAAAATTCTGATCGACTAGAAATTTCAATCTTTGGTGCAAGGACGATGCTACCACCCCAGTCGAATGAATCTAGGGGCATCCCAATAGCATACTATAAGAAGGCGTTATATCCATCACCTGAAAGCGAATAGGGAAATAAACGACTCCTACCAATAAGGGAATCTCTATTTTACCAATCACGCTTCTTTTGGTGCCATCAAAAGCTCGAACCACTAAAGGGCTTGATACCATGTACGAGGTGTCCATGGGCAGCTTAGATAATGTTGACAAAGGTAGAATGTTGATCGATGACCTATTGTCGATCAGGACCTTAGCCATGGAATAGGCTTTACACTTTATTGTTATGTGTAGTGCCTTGGTACTTCTTCTTCCATTTGGGGGTATTTCATCATCATTGAAAAATATGTAATTTGGGGCCAAAATGCTCCCTGGTAAGTGACTGACATTATCTACTGACACGTGAGCGACATAAGCTTGTTTTAGAACTCGTACAAGAGCCTCCCTGTATGGCTCCAAGTTCAAAAGTAGTGATAGCAGAGAAATTCTTGCTGATGTTTTGTTCAACTGCTCGACCACACTATACTCGCCGTGCTTTATCAGATTTAAAAATTCGTTAACTTCATCATTCTTGACTTCTCCCTTTTGGTCATCCCTCGTTTCCTTATTGGCTTCTTTATCATCAATTTCTAGTTGATTTTCTGAAATTACTTCCTTACCGCGAGGTTCTTTCCCCATTGTGTTTGGCTTGTAACAACTCCCTATTCGAGTTATGCCACTAAGTCTTGAGACGTTGGAGGCATTACATCCAGCCACCTCATAATCATATCTCCAAGGAACTCGTTGGTCATCTCCATACTTAAATGGGTCGAGAACCCTGATGACCAACAAATCATCTTGTACGGCCTTTAAGGGAGACTCATTTTCAATAATGGTTTTCTTTCCATATACGATGGTGATAAGTTTCGCATCTAATGTGTTTATCTCATTGGCCTTAACGCCCTCTCGTATCTCTAGCTGGAAAGAATCCAAAAGACACTGTATTGTTCCCTAAATGTTGGGCAAGCTTTGATAAAGTGTTTTCGAGCTCCTTAGTGGAATTTGTAGATTTGATCCATATCATTTCCCATTACAGACCTGGGTGGCTTAGCATGAATTAGATTTGACTTCCTCAAGATGTCGAAGAGTCGTTCGAGCGGGGTTTTGATTTCTTCCACTCTTCTCCTTTGAAGGCTCTTTTCTTCAGTTATACCATTAACAATTTTGTTGGGGTTTGGTAACAGATTCGTGTTAACATCTGGTGTATTCTCTTACTAAAAATTTATCTTTCCTGCCCTTATAAGATCTTGCACCTTATATTTCAATGCTAACCAGTTCTCGATGGTATGACCTGGATTGCCAGAGTGATACTCACATCGAGCATTGGCATCATACCACTTTGGAAATGGTGGTTGCATTGGTTCCTTGTGTGTAGGTACAAGGAGGTGCTTCTCCACTAGAATAAAAAAAAATTATATGTAGAAGATGAGAGTTGGATCAAACATAGGCCTCTCCCGTGGTGGCCTTGGGGCTTGAGTCTGTGGGGACCATGTTGGCATAGTTAACATGGGGCGATTTTTAACTGGTACAGGTGGACAATACTTAAACGATGAAGTATTGGTAGCATTTACAATCGAGTATTGGGGGCATAGAGGTATTAGGCTCGAGTATGGAAAGCAAGAGTATGGGTATCCTCCCGGTGCGATTGTTTACATTTCTGCTTCCTTTTTTTTCCCAACGACACCTGTCTTCGCACTCAAAGGGTCATATATTTTGCCTGACTTCAATGCAATTTCTATCATTTCTCCAGATAATACCATATTCGCAAAGGTCTTAGAGGTATTTCTTACCATCTTGCTGTAGTATATGCGTTTTAGAGTACCAATGAATAGAACAGTGGTCTCCTTTTCTGTGAGTGGGGGCTGTACTTGCAATACCAGGTCCCTCTACTGTTGTGCCTATGTTCCTTAAAACTCTGATTTGATTTCTTTTCCATATTTTGTATAGTTAGGCGGTCTGGGGCCATGTCTACATTATGTTTGTATTGAGCAATAAATTCTCGTATGAGCTCTCCCCAAGTTCGAATCTGGCTCCCGTCTAACTTTATATACCAGCAAGCCGTAGATCCTATCAAACTGTCTTGAAATATGTGCATGAACAGTTTCTCATCTTTGGAGTAAGCAACCCTTTTCATACGGTATATTGCGATATGAGTAATGGGCAACTGCTACCATTGAATTTTTCAAAGTCAGGAACTTTGAATTTTGGTGGGATGACGACATCAGGTACCAGACACATGCCTTCTACTTCTACAGATTCGAAGGTGTCTAATCCTTCGATGGCTTTTAGATGTTCCTTAATTAGATTGAATTTATGAGCTTCTTAATCCATAATTGACTTTACCGTGTTCACTTCTTTTGGCTCCTCGCTTGCAAGCAACTCGTTTACTCTTGGGATCTCAATGGTCACACTTGGCATTTGAAGCGGTAAATCTTCACAATATACCCTGTATCACTGTAAAAAGGGATTGGATTGTCCAAAGTGTCGCTTCCTTCTCCTACCTTGGCCTTGCCTTTGACCATTGTAGTCATCATTTCCTTCATCCTTTCCATCTATTCCTCCAGTTTAGCTATGCATGCTAATTCTTCTTCTGTCATATTTTTCACTTTTGAGCAAGTGTTATACCGGTGAGCTATCCTTGATCCTTTTTCAAATGAAATTTATTTCCAAAGTTAGAAAATCATTTGGATTTGTCATAAAAAATGTTCTTCTTTTCTTTATTTTTTAAATGATGTTTTTGAATAAACAAATGATCGAATGAGTGAACGAACGAATGAATGAATGAATGATTGAAATTGGGGCACATTTTCGTAAATATACTTGAATATAAACATTTTCTTTCATAGAAGGTTCAAAAACTATTTGGCTTACAAAGTTTTTTTTTCATTTTTCATTCATACTTAAAGAAAATCCTAATCGATCCTATTACCATAGGGCAAATCTCTACTCATCGTTCTCATCCTGGAAGTGCGTTTTCTTAGCCTCGTCCAATGATTGCCATATTCCCTTTAACTCATCTTTGCAATTCCTCCTACAGTCCATGCGGACTATCTGAGGTAGGCTCGAGTCAAAACTAGTTATCTGGCAATTGCCTTCTTTGCACTGAGTATCCTCTGACATTCTCGCTATTATCCCTACATTTTTACCCATGCCGAACAACTAAATCTTCTCGAAGTGTGTTCATATTGAATATAGATGCGACACTGTTCCCCAAGTATTAAAATGATGCATGAATTATGCCATGGAGAGACACATACATTACAAAAACAAAGTCAATAATAAATAATAAATTCAAATGACAAAAAATGCAAAATTAAATCATAAATCATTGCGAAAAAATTCAAATATAAAACATATGAATAAATGCTCATGAAGTCGTATAGGTTATTATTACGAGGGGTAAGGTACAACTCTTTTGTCTACGCTTCACATTTTAAATGGTCATTACATGCTGGCTTACGACTAACTCTAATACATGGGGAATCCAAGGCTTAAATACAACATCCATAGGGATGCGTTCCCCTTTAAAAAGGGTTGACCCTTAGGTGGTAGACTTTCATATCATACACGGTAACATTTTCTACACGAACATCTATGTGCATCTTAACCACGGAGTAGTCCTTAAACTTATGCAGTGACATATTACCACACGAAAGCCTAAGGCTACTCCTCCTAAACGGGTTGGGCTCAGGCGTATGACCAAAAGCAGGATGCAACATGATTGACAATTATAGCCACCCCACGACGTTAGAGTCGACATACAAATTAATCGATTTCATTGATAAAAGAATAAACAAACACATTGGCATACAAATCAAAATAGGATAAGTAAATGAAATGAAAAAATAAATCAATATTTAACACATATTCAACAATTTAAAAGGACATTAGACAATTAAATACATTAATGCATGAATAAATAAATCTAATATGAACAAATACTAAAAACCTAGCTCTTAAACCTAAGTAAGTTGACTAACTAACGTCACCAGTGGAGTCGTCAAGCTGTCATAACGTAGCCTACATAAGAGTACGGGGGCCTAGTAAGCAAAGCTAGATATAGAGGGACTAAATTACGTAGAGTCACCACTAACCAATTAGGGCTAGGTTGGTTAGCCACCAATCGTCTAAAAATATAGAAGTAATACTACAGAAAAATCCTAAAAATCTAAACTCGATCTCATCACGAAATTTCGGGTTCGAGAGTACGGTTACGTGCGAGGAAGGTTATAGCACCCCCAGAATGCCTATTTGGGGATAGTCCTACGAGGTTTTAAGAGCTATATTTTTTATTTAAGCCTATTAATGTCTTAATCTAAACTAAAATCTTATGGAAATCTTAAATAAAAAGTCTAAAGGAAATGCCTCCGATTTACTTGTAGTTCGATTAAGATGTGTTCACCAAACTTATCTATTTTACAACTTAAATTAGAGATTTTTACTTTTAACGAGAGCCCTAAAGGATACCTAAACAATTCTATAACTAATTCGATCTTTTATCTTAGAATTCTAAAAAAAAAACCTAAAAATTATCAATGAATTAATAGAAATATTAAAATACATCTACAACTTATTCGATCTTTTATTATTATTATTTTAAAATATTTAATTAATAACGTTGAACCTATCAAGATCTTACGAAAGTATCCTATGTCGAGCTTATGATTTATCTTACATTAAAATTCTTGATCTAAGATTTAAATTCATCAAAATCCTAAAATAGTAAATCTTAAATAACATTTATTAGCTTTCTTAAAAAAATCTAAAATAAAATACTTAGAAAGACCTACTCATGATTTACAATTCACCTACAAAAATCTTTAGTTTTAATCTTGAATAAAGTCCTAAAAAAATATTTACATATTAACTTAAGATTCTAATCCTATACGATATTTAAAACTAAATTAAATCCCTAAAAAATAGCTTACATATTATTTATAATATTTCTAAGGTAAATGACAGGTAAGATCTTAAGGGCTAACCTAAATCCAAATGTAAAAACCTTATGGTTTCATTAAAATATAACACCTACTTAACTAACTTCATGTTAACAATTATGGCATAGGAAAATGACCTAAAGTTCTCTCTTTTAAAATGAATAGTAATAAAATAAGAAAATTAATTAAATTGGCTAAAGTTAATGAAAAGTTAAAACTCTTTCAAAATGACAACAATAAAAAGAAAAATGAAATAAATGAAATAAATAAGACCTTAACATGATGATAATAATAACAACAATAATACACCTTATTCAGAATACAATAAAAGAATCAATTTAACATAAATAAATAATATTAAAATGCATGTAAGGGGAATGTGTAAAAAAATATAAATAGACATGAAAAATGGATAAAAACGAAATAAAAATAAATAAAAATTATACAAGTGTGAATAAATATAAAACATTAAAATAAAGTGCATAATTAACATTAAATATATAATGTATAAATGCAAGTGAAATGGATGATATAAGTATAAAATATTTATTAAAGATGGAAACAAAATGACATAGCTTGATTTTAGGACTAAAAGATAAAAAATGTTGAAGATAGAGGACTGATGTAGCAATTAATTTGTTTTTAATTTTTAAATTTTGGATTAAATCGAATGTTTAAATAAATAAAAGGGCTATCGATGTAAATAGGTCAGAGAGCGAGGGCGGTGCTGAAAAAAATGGGGTATTTTTTGTAAATTTTAAAAGTAAGGGGGTGAGAATAAATTACCTATTTTTGGCACTTATAAATGAAAAAAAAACTATTCATTCTTTTATTTTAACCTGATTGTTTAAAAAAAAAACATTTTCCTGTTTCTCTTCCAACTTTTATGTTGGCCATGGCTCCACCACTAGAGAGCCCAACAACTCTCCGACCTCTAGTGGTGGAGCTGCTGTGTACGGTGGCTAGATTTTTTTTTTTGCAAAATCAAAGTTTTATTTAGAAAAAAAATCATTACTTTTCTTAAAAATCAAAATCTTATTTCGAAATAGTTAAAAAAATCAAAACTTTTTTAAAAAATTTAAACTTTCCTTTAAAATGACTTAAAAAACAATTTTTTTTCAATATGTAAACTTTCTCCTTTTTTTTAAAAAAAGAACACTATTTTTCGTAAAGATTAAAGCTTTTATTTTGAAGTAGTTGAAAAAATTCAAAATTTTGTTCTAAAATTTTAAACTTTAAAATGACTAAAAAAAACAAATTTTTATTTTTCAAAATTTAAACTGTAACGTCCCAAAAGTCTTAAGTTTTGATTTGTTTATAAACTTCATATATAAGTATCTGCTTCAGTGGTTAAGTGATTTTGGAGTGCGTTTGAAGTCTTGGGTTCTAGACTTTGTGTGTACAAAAGGGTATTATATTTTTGTTAAAGTCTTGGGTTCTAGACTTTGTGTGTACAAAAGGGTATTATATTTTTGTTAAGGATTGTTTGTGGCTTGTCAAGAGGTAGTTGGATTAAAGTAAAATTGTGTTAAGCAAATCTGTTGGTTGGGGATTAGAGGGGAGTCGATTTTATTTTGACTTTGTTTTATTAAAAAATTTCCATTTTTACATTATTTTATTTTTATTTTATTATTTTTCCCAAAATCCCTTATTCCCACGTTTCCTATTTTTTTTCATGTCAGTTCTTTCTTCTTCATCGTTTCTCCCTATTTCTTTTGATTGTTCTTAGTTCTTTGCTATATCCTTATATTGGTGGTGATTCTTGCCTCGTTTTGATTCCAATTGTGCTCTTGCATTGTGGTGAGGGTCTTCTTCATCTATTTTTCAATTTGATTTTCCAGGTAGTTGTTAGTAAGTGCTCTTAAGATTCTTGTAAAGGTTACAAGATTGTTGTTTATTAGTGAATTTGTTCTTTAGGTGTGTTAATTTTGTGAACTTTCGTGATAGGTGTTAATGAAGGGGGGCCAGAACTCATTTTCTACTGTGTAATTGTGATTGGACTGTCGATTCTGACCCAGTAAGTGTTTGAGCATTAGAAGGTTTAATTTCGAATTGTTAGGGGTTACTGCTATCGATCATGTCGGTTGATTTTTTTTTGGTAAATTGGTGAATAAATACTAAGAATTGATCTTTTGAATGTCGTTTCTAGGATCTGAAGGTCTCGTGGTAGTTCTTGCATCATAAATGAACCAGGTGTGTAATGAGAAACTCGAAAAATAGTGAACGGTGAAAGCCAAAATTGGGGCTTATCGATGTCACACGACTGTGTACCAGGCCGTGAGATAGTCAATGTGCGAGGCCGTGTAGGCCACACGGGCAAGGCAATTTGGGCGGTGTGGGCGACATGGGCATGGCAATTTGGGCCGTGTAGGCCACACAAGCATGGCAATTTAGGCCGTGTGGGCCAAAAATTTCTAAAACTTTCTCTAGGGCCGTACACGTCATCCTGATCGACTGTGAGCCTCCCATATGGTCGGTATGTGATTGTACATGTTATAAAACACGAAATCTATTAATTTGTTAGTATAAACTTGACGTAGTTACGTGTATAACATGTATGATGCTCATGTAGAGTGATACAATATGTATGATCTGTTATGTATAAAGCATGTTCTATGTCTGTTATACGAGCATGTATGAGATGTAAATTCTGGTATCTGTTAACTCTATTTGTATCTGATTATGGGGTAGGACATATATTATGTGGAGGAAGTGTTCTGTACAAGGTGATATCATGCCATTATACTGACAGCACTGCTGCTATTATTTTGAAAAGTGTCGTAAGGACACTAAGTGGTGAGTTGGGCGGGGTGAGTGTTTTATACCCCACATGGTGTGTTGGGATGGTCGGAGTTGGTGTGTAGAGGATGGAGGTAGGCTTGTATATATCTGCATCTGTACCACTCTGATTTGATTCTGAATCTGTATAAGATGTATGTCTGTATCTGTTATACCATGTAGTTAAATATGAAATTATGCTTTCTTGTGAGCCACAGCGAGTTATATAAACCCACGCTCTATTTGTTTGTTAATTTCAAGTAACCCTCAAGCTTAGACGGGTCAGTGCGACGAGAGCTCGGTTATGTCCATTCCTCCATAAACTACATTTACTTCAAATTTGACTTCTTTAAATTTATGTTTTGAGAGTTTTGTATATTTTGGACTCTCTATACTTTTGGGATTTATTTTTAGGTTGGATTTTATTTTGGGATTTCTAGCATGACGATTGATAAAATGGCTTTATGAAAATGACTGTTTTTCTACAATCAACTATTTTTGAGAAAACAAACTCTGTTTACCAAAATACAATGTTTTAAGAAACTTCACTACAAAATATTCGGTTTATTTGAAAAATGTAAACAACCAACGATTTTTAATTAAATAAGTACGACAAAGAGTTTTTGAAAAAAAACGGGCTTTCTCAATAACAAAGGTTCACGTTGAGTGCAAATAGGCGGAAACTAGATTTCAAACCTTTTTATCGTAATCATTCCAGATTCATCCATAAAGTCCAGGCTGGGTTTGGGGTACTACATAAACTCTCCTTTTTAAAAAAAAAAACACACTATTTTTCTTAAAGATTAAAGCTTTTACTTTGAAATAGTTGAAAAAAAATCAAAACTTTATTTTAAAAATTTTAACTTTCCTTTAAAATAACTAAAAAATAGATTTTTATTTGTTAAAATCTAAACTTTCTATTTTTTTAATCAAAACTTTTCCCAAAATCAAACATTTAAAAAAAAAAGCCTTTATTTTAGAAAGGGGAGGGAAAAATTAAGATTTTTAAGGGCTCTTAGAGGCGAAGGACTGACGGTCCGGGGACGTCCCCTTTATCGAAACCTAAAATCTGATCCGTCGTGACATGGTTATAGCAAAAAAATATAGAAGAAAATAAAAAAAGAAATAGAATGCTTGTATTTCTTGTATTTTTTTACCATTTTTTTAAGAACAAAAATAATGAAAAGCCTCCTCATTTTTTTATTTTCCTTTCATGTTTATATATTGTTTTTTTTAATCTTGCTAATTTGTAGAAAATGATAATAATATTTAATAATAGTAATAGTAGTGATGATAATAATAATTTGGGCCTGTCAAGAAAGAAGAAAAAAAGAAAATAAAAATAAAGGTCTCAAATAGACTAAAACTAGGTGGGCTTCGAACTTCTCCAGAGAGAACAAAAATTTAAATGGGCCCCTAATCAAGCTCAAACAAAAATGGGTGTCTACAGTGGCGGACGCTCTTAAGGATGGGTTTGGTTGGCAGGTTGGGAGTGGCGATCGTATCAACATTCGGATCGACAATTGGGGGCTAGAAGGTTTAAACGGTGGGGATTCTTAATACTAATTTGCCTAACCCAAATGAGTTTAATGTTAAAGATCTTTGGCTTGGGGATTGTAGATGTTGGAACATTGGTAGAGTTCATGAGCTTTATGGGCAAGATTTGAGAGACAAAATTTGTAACTTACTGATTGGGGGTGAGGGCCATTGTGATAGAACTGTCTTGTTTCACAACCCGCATGGCTTCTTCACATCGAAGTCAGGTTATTCTTGGTTGTTATTGAAGAAATAGGGTTTGGTACTCATAGGTTCTTTTGGAAAGCATCATGGAAGCTCGACACTATCCCTAAGGTTCAGGTGTTTACGTGGCGTGTGGGACACAAGATTCTCCCTACTAACTTTAAAATTACTTCCATTCAACGTGGCTTTGGACAGGGATGTCCTAGGTGTGAGGTTGAGTATTAGACCCTCATTCATGCACTTAAAGATTTCCCTATGTCTTGGGCAATCCTCTCTATTGGTGGGTGGAATGATAGCACCATTTCAAAGGATTATAAGTGTTCCATCGATTGGCTGGAAGATATGATGAGAGTTCTTGATAAGAAAATCTATGATAGACCTTATGGCTACATTGTGGAATAACTGGAATAATAGAAACAATTTCATCTTCAGGGGAAAGGAAGAGGAGGCACAGGTCATTTGGGATAGGGCCATCACCCTTAGTCAAGACTTTCGCATTTGTAATAAGATGAATGAGACGTTTCTTTCTCCTAACCTCGTTGTTAAAAAATGGGAAAAACCTCCTAAGGGTTTTGTTAAAATAAACTTCGACGCATCAGTTTGTGATAACAGAGTTAGATATGGTGCGATTGCAAGGGATGATGACGGCTTTGTGCTGGGCGATGGAGAGGGCTTTATAGAAAAGTCAATGTCAGCGGAAGAAGTCAAGTGTCACGCTTTTAAGGCAAGCATCAAGATGGCGTGTCTGCTGAACATTAGTGGTGATGTACATTTTGAGACGGATAATGCTTGCCTTGTCAACAAATTGAAGAACCATGCATATTCATACTATAGTATAAGAATGTTTGGTATTGATTTGTGATATAAAAAATTGTTTAGATCAAGAATTGGATCGAAGTGAAGTTAATCAGGGAAAAGCTAAAATTACTAATTAATCCCTTAAGTATCTATTCTTTTCACATTTTGAACAAGTAAGTTCATACAAAACTTACTGGCTTATATTTTATTACGTGTGAATTGTGTTTGACTTCATTTATATGTTTAGTTATAATTAGAATTTAGTGAATTTGACATGTGTGGCTTGAAACAGATTGAATTGAAAAGTCATGTGAATATTGGCTATTATGAAATAGTATAGGGTAAAAAATGTGAAATTTAATTGATTACAAGACTTATAAATGAAATATGTAATCTGGTATAGGGTTTGATAATGACTTATATACAAAAATGATGGCCGTGTGAACTTAAAAAATGGTTAGGATACATATCACATGCCATTAGGATTATATGCACGCTTGATCAGGGATTTTACATGTTATAACGAGTGCTAGCATTTGTTACAGGTTCTCGAGTTTTATATATATTGTAGTTTTTTCCCAGACGGGTAACCGTATAATGTCAACTTGTATAAGAAACCCTCCTATAATGCCCACATATGTGAGCAACCCTGATATACTATCACCTTGTGTAAGCAACTTATTCTTGTTTATCTAAGTCCATTTTACTATAGTTCCATCGGGTGATATTCAATTGATTAAAAAATGGAAACTTAAATGTGAATTGGAAATGAGATGGTATTTGTTGATGTTTGTCATGTGATTTGCTATGTGATTCCATTAAGGTATTGATATTATTTATGATTTGGGAACCTAACTAACACATTTAATTCATAATGTTGTTATATGACTAGCTATGCCATCATGTGCCAAGGATAGACATGTTGAATGCCAAAATGATTAGTTTAAATTATGCTTAAAATGATTAAGGAAAGTTTAGTGATTCCATTTGAACTTACTAAGCATCCTTAATGCTTATTTTAGTTGTTTTATTCCCTGTAGATTGTCACCTTGCAGAACTTACTGAATCGGATCAACGGAGGAGCATACATTTTCAAAAGATGGTAGATATATGTTCATTTTGAGTCTAGATGTTGTGGCATGTTTATAAAAAGCACCTTGGTGTGCAAGTGGTCATTTTGAGTTGTAAATTATGTGATAAATATGTAAATGTTCATCTTTGATGTTAAGCTTAGCTTATAATTTAGTTGATGCTTGAATTGATAAAAAAATTGATACTAGGAAAAAGCATGATCAAAAACATATTTGAGTTTAGTATGTTCGAAGTTATATAAAAATGTAGCAAAGTTTGGTAAGTTGGTGAAGAATTACGAAATGGTAAAGATTTTTTGTTGATCATAATATGTGTAAAACGCCAACACTCAGGTAGACCATGGTGTGGGCACATTTGGATTAGCATTTTAAAACGCTCCCAAGCTTTGTTAAAGCTCTCTTTTTTTAATTCCTTGATTGTGGTGATTTCTCTTCGTAGTTGGATTGTCTTGCTGATAGGAAAGAACTTTTGTAAAAACTTCTCCGCATGTTTGTTCCATGTTGTAATAGATCCTAGTGTTTGTGAGTGAAGCAAAGAAAAGGTGTTATCAAATAAGGAGAAAGGGAACAACTGAAGATGAATAACATCATCAGTGACCCCGTTAAACTTAAATGTATTACAAAGCTGAAGGAACTATTTCAAATGTTGGTTTCGGTTCTCCATTATAGTTCCTTTGAACTGAAGATTATTCTGGATCATTTGGACCATGGCCGGTTTTATCTCAAAATTGTTAGTCGTAATGGCCGGCCTTGTAATGCTGCCCTGCACCATATCTAGATTTGGTAGCAAATAGTCCCTTAGGGTTCTTTCTTCTCGCACCATCTATGGGTTTGCTAGTAATTGCGGTGGTGGTGGTGGTAAATCTTGTAGGCTAGCTTCGTTAATCTCATTGAACAATGAGTTCTCTTGTGGTGGGTTACTTATAGCAGGTGGTTGGTTTTTCATCTGTTGTTGTTGTTGTTGCTACTGCTGCTATTGTCGATGATTTCTATGGGTTAGTCTTTTTGGATAAGTAATCAGCTCGATAGGTGTGGGACTACTTCAAGTCATACACTGAAATCACAAAAGAAAATAAAAATATTAGTAAAAAATAAAATAAAAACCATAGCTATAGCTTAAAATTTTCCTAATTATTCTATTAACGTAAAAATTAAAATTAATCTTGTAACATTGCCTCCCAACAATGACGCTGACAACTTGACCACCTCTAGATGTACTAATGTACAGAGAGTGAATATTGCAACTAAAGATATGAAATTTGAGGCAGTGTCTGCAAGGATACGGGTCAAGTTGTAATATAGTTTACAACGAGTCAGTAAGTACTTCGAGTATCGTACCCAAGGGTGGCAAGTACTAAATCAATATTAATCTAAATGAAAATAGAAGTAATTAGAACTTTAAATAAATTATATTACAATTAAACATAAATAAAAGAATTTGGGTTTTATAAGAAACGAAATAAAAATAAAGTGAACATGGAAAACTAAGATGTAAATCAATCAAATCTAAGGCATGGGTGATTAGTTTGCCTTGGTGGTCATAGCTAATTCCTCTTTCGGGTTTCTACTCAATCAACTAGTCGTTACCCTAGCAGGATCTCTTGATCTTCCAATAAACTAACGAGTCTGTAAGAACTACTTATCTCTTAACCTTATAGTCTACACCGAATAAAGGTAAGGTGATCACGGATAGGCAATACCATTGTTGTGTTAATTTCCACCTAGATGAGTTTTTAGGATTGTCAGGCCTAGGGTTTAAGTCCTTCCTATCCCAAACAACTGATCCGCTAAGAAAACCCCACATAGACATTAATTAATCACACTTCCACTCACTAATCTCCCATAATAGAATTAGTTCTTCATGGATTCCACAAACACGGCAACCTAATAAATAAGATTAACATAAAGAACAAATCAAGAGTAAATGTTTAATAAGAATCATAAAATGTATTTAATAATTGATGCATAAAAATCCCTAGAGTTTGTGTTGGATTTAAAAATCAGATCTTTCGATGAACCCAAATGAAACAACTAAAAATAAATCCTAAGCCTAAAAAGAACTGAAAACTAAAACTAATTACAAAGAAAATTCTAAGATATCAAATTTGTCCTTTCTCAAGTTTCTTATGAGTTTATTTATAGTGTTAGGGTTGGTCGTCGTCTTTAGCCCTAGGTCAACTAGCGTTTTCATGTTAATTTACATTGTGTAGACCAAAATGCCCTTTACTCATAATTCTTCCAGTGCAGTGCCGTGCCGTGACGTCTAGTGCTTGTGTCGCAACATTGAAGGCAAGTTGCTTGACTTCAAGTTTAGCTTCAAGGGTGTGTTGCGGCATCCACTGCCTTTGAATGGTATTTTGCAAACTCCCTAAGTATGTTAGTCGTCCCTTAGACCTCTTTCGGACCTTAAGGTCATAAAACAACTTAAATTACACTTTTTATTGATTTGAAACTAAAATAGAAAGACTATCTAAAATATGATAGAATTGTTCGTATTCAAGCTCCTTAAGCATGAAAACTAGTTTAATCTACTACCATGAATTATGATAGATCAATCGTCACCATATACCTTACTGGCTTTCATGTTTACTGTTTCAGCGGATTGTTCCCCCCCTTTTCCACACTTTTACCTTGATTGGAGGATTCCTTAATATCTGCTTGTCAACTCTTGCATTATTCTTCCAACTCTTTTCCCTTAGCTCTAATTAGCCATAATTACTGTCCAAGTAGCCTACCCTATATTTAGTGTCCTAGCGAACTCCGTTGGTTATCGTAGTGAAGCCATGGTCTTACACACTTTCACCCCATGTTTAATGTCCTAGTAGACGTCTCTGTGTTTACTATCCTGGCAGACTATACTGGTTGGCATAGCTAAGATATGGTCTTACATGTTAGACCTCTATTATCCTGGTGGACTATATTGGTTGGTATAGCTAAATATGGCCTTCCATGTTAGACCTCTATTGAGGTGTCACCCTGTAAGGCCTTACTGTCATCACGGTGTCGGCTATTAAAGCCTGCTAACCGTCATTATGGTGTTGCTCTAGGGAACCTTATAGCTATTGATATCTATCCATTTGATATCTACTTTGATGTTCGAACACAGAAGTGTCCCCCTTGCAAGGCATGGAGCTTCACAAATCACAAGTGCACTTAGCAACACCGTATGGCCGAATTTAATAGGAATTACATTTTCTCCTATTCCTCCATTTCTTCATTCCTAACCTTGATGCTTGAATATTGCAGTGTACCCTCTACAAGGCCTAGATCTTTGCACATCACAAGTGCACTTAACAACACCGTATGGCGATATCTAACAAATTAACCCTTTTCGAATCCTAACTTCATCTAACTCGTCGATATTTCCCATACGTATTCTACAACACATACAAACACGCATTACACACAATTCATAATAATTTGAACATGACGTATGCTACTTTTCAAGCATAAGGCTATAACCATCTCTTTCATAACAATACCTTGGGGGATACCTATAAACCAACTCATGCCAAACAAAAAGCATCCCAAATTTGGAGTGTAGAAACTCAACTAGTGTTTTTTTACCTTCTTAGCTTAGGCTTTCCCAAATGTCAAAGCTTTCATTCTCTTGGTAGCTAAGCATTAAAATAAAGAAAAAAAATTAAAATCAGCATTTTTCAACGTAAAAATCAGTTTTCCAAAAACATGCAAAAAGTTACTGGATTCTCTACCTTTTCAACTCAAATCTCATAATCACCACTCCATGTAGAGCTTCCCGTAACTATTTATTCTTCAAAGAAACTAAGGGAGAAGATGAAGAAGAGAGGAAAATGAATCAGAATGGAGATGAATCCTCCTCAGTAAGTCGCTTCTAGTTATATACAGCTCTTCCCGCTCGATTATCAACCTTATAGAGACCATCCGTTGATAATCATTTTGTCTCCTACTAAGAAACCAACTAGTTTTAATCTAGTCAAACCATAATTGGATTTAAACCATGTCCAATTCCATTTCTAACTTTTCCTAATTTTTCAGTAGAGACTATTGAGTTATGGTCTCTTTGAATTTAATCCAAAAGTTGTTCCTAATTTCCTAGTTTATAGGAAACTGCGGGTGACATCAAAACCCTAAGGTCTTATTTATAGGAGTGTTGGTAGCCCAAATTAGGTCTTTGGCATGCCTTAGGTCTTCGTATAAAGTTCACTATTTGGAAGACAATATTCTTGATATACTTGGGAGCAAGTCGACCTATGTCGCGCCATACAAGGTCTCTGGTGTGACACAACAATCAATTTATGTCTTTTATGTTTTGTTTTATGCTTTGACAACTTGGGAAACTTGTGCATCACTCGTCCCTTGCTACCACATCAATTGGGCCTATAAATCATCATCCTGCACACTCAATTACACATATTAGCACTACCTAAGGCTCGTGTTGGAATAATAGGTCACAACACTCATAATATGTGTTTAAACCAATTATTTTACTAATATTTAATCATACCTACTAAATACTGAGAATATAATATAAAAATACTAAATTGGATAGAAAACAACCTCCTTAAGTGTAGAAATAACTAGAATTAACTACTGCATTTGACGACAAGTCAAATACCCATACAGTTAAGTCTTTGCTTGTCCTCAAGCAAACTAAGCAAAATAAAATAAAGACAAAAAAACAAGAAATAAACATGTGAGAAAAGAAAATGTACTTGAGCTAGCTTTATACAGGGAATTGGTTAGAAATATGTTGAGATCAAAATACACCAAGAGGGGGGTGAATTTGTGTATTAAAACGTTTTTCCGAAATGGAAAAAATAAAATGACTCAATTATTTATAGTGGTTTGGCCTCAATTGCCTATCTCCACTACCTTAGCTTTCCTCAACTAAGGATTTTCCAAATCCACTAGATTTTAACCTTTAAGGACAAGGTTTAACTTTACAAATTCCTATCTTTTCAAAGGTAAGATAGAACCACTTCCCCTTAAGCTTTTCTACCCAAAACCTTAAGTAACACCTCAAAAATGAAAGAAAATAATGATGAATATGATGACACGTCTAAAAGGTAGATAATCAACAATTAAGCATTCTCACACCAAGTTACAACACTTGAAAGAATGATAGAAGACTTAACCCACAAGTGTGTACAAGAAATATTTAGTAAAAAATTGAGGAAAATTGGAAAATTAAGTTCTTGGAACTTAGGCACTTGTTTCTATATCTTAATGAAGAGCCTTGACCTTGTAATTTAGTCCTCTAACAACCTCGTGGATGTTTTTAGCCGTTAGAAACAAAATAGTCATTGCAGCCATAAAAACTAGCATTAAATACAGTCTACAGCTTTGTTGTTTCGGTAGAATGGGACTTGCATCGGTAGAAATCCTTCCAAAATATGACTGTTGGGCTCGTTTTATCAATAGAACTCTAAAGGTTTCAATTGGTATTAGTAGAACCTAGCAGAGTATCGGTAGAAGTGCAGGGGAGGCTAAACTTTGGCTACTGCCTTGACTTGTTTCGATAGAAGTTCTCAAGGTATTGGTAGAACTCTGGTTGTATCAGTAGATCAGACTAGGATATCGATAGAGATCCCAGGCCAAAACTACCTTGCACACTGGAGTGTGTTCTACTGATAGAAGTTTGGGTTGTATCGGTAGAACCCAGAGTTGTACCGATAGAACTCCCAATTCTACCTGTAGAATTCTATAGCCTTTTTAAGGTCTTTACATCTTGAGTTCTACCAATACTTGTCCACCTAAGTATCAATAGAAGTTCTTCAGACTTCAAAAACTCGTTAAAAATTAAGTTAATTCAAGGCTTTTTAAAAGTTTATTTTGTCCAACACTTTGAAATAATTTTAAGGACTTATAAACAATTTTTGCAAATTTAAGTAGGGAATTTTTAATAAGCTTTTTGTCATATCAAAACACTTGAAAAACTAGAGCTAACAAAATATATTAAGAAGATAATGTAAATAGAAAAATAACTCTAGAATTATATACAATTGACTCACAATTTCTAAAATTAGATGAGTTATTTCAATAAATTGCAAAGCAAATAAATAAAAGAATGTTAAGTATAGGTTTGCATCAAAATAGATATACAAATATACACCTATTTTCAAATGAATATAAGTGATAAAAATATCAAAACTCGGCACAATTTCATGCACGTAACGTACTACTAAGTCACATAGTACTTTTTGGCTTGTAAAGTTCTCCAACTTAGGTTTTGGAATTTAAAGAACAGGCTCGGCAATACAGCTAAGCATGAAAGTAGTTTGGCACATGATATTGTCCCCGATACTCCCTTGAGTATACATATAGCTCACCACCTTAGATCCACTTCCCTCACCTTCCTTATTTCTCCCTTTACTAAGGCTATGTATATAGTTCACGAATATAATCATCTGAGCTATTAATTTATATTTTTTGGAACAAATATGAGCATGTTTTTTTTCCAACTCACTTTGCTTTTATTTTCTTTTTCATTGAGATTTCCTCAGTGGACATTTTGCGTTATTTTTCTACAAGCTCAAGAATTCTTATACTCACAATACCATACAATTCCTTAATTCACACTTTTTTTTCTCTTTTGAAACCATCGTGATGTATCTACCTAATCCCTCAATATCAACAGTTAGACATCTAAATCTATGCAAGGACCAAGAAATAAAGAATCAAATAGAATATAAGTTAGGCTTAGGGTTTCAATTATGGTTCATCAAGAAAATGAATTCAGGCTCAAATTAGGTACTAGGGAGAATATTTACGGGGTAGCTTTTTGGCTTAAAAAATTATCTATCAAACAATACCTTAGGTCGTCCCTAGGTAATTCTATAAATGGATTAAATCGACCAAGTCTATCAATTTCTACAACCTATAATTCAATTAAACATGCATGTTATTTATATACCTATTTATCATATGGTATACTTAACACATTAAATCTATTCACAATGTAATAAATTGAATTAAGTAGTCTAAAATTAAAAATTTAGAATCAATTATTACCAAACTAAATTTAAAATTTATTCACAAAACCCTATTAACATGCTCTTAACCAATCACCTGTATTTTTACAAGCTCAAGGACATAAAATACATGCAAAATTAAAAACTTAAACACTACTAAAAACAATGGAAAATAAAAGTAAATAACTGAAAATTTAACATTTTCCTAAGTCACCCCTCACTTTATTCCACACATTGTTCCTAATGTGCAATGAAAGGTAAAGGAAAGAGGTTATCCGATTAGTGTGATATGTGCAACTCAATTGGTGGGACTACTGCTGGTGATTTGGCTTGTACTTGTAGTGCCGTAAAAAAATAGGATTCCTAAAAATAAAAACTAAATAGAAACTATATGTGTATATAATAAAATGAAATCCTAATTAATTTAAACAAAAAAACTAAAATATGCCTTAAAATACTCATTCATAATCCAGTGGTACGATTGGGGTCTCCTCCTCCTCTCATCATCATCTTCTTCATCTTTAGCACCCTTATCGCCCGATGATGGGAATCTCTTGAGCATGTTTGTGAGTGACATTGGCGTTGGCAATCCATTTTGTTGCACAAGGTGAATCGGGATATTTCCCATATCTTACACCCAATGCATTTTCCATTAAAAACTTTGCATGTCTGTTAGTCCCTTTATTTGTGATATCTGTGCTTTAGTCTTCCTCTTACCAGGCCTTTGGGGATCTCTCCTATATGTTCATTGTCTGACTTCCTGATTCTGCTTTTTTTTAGAGCTTAATGAATTGGTTGAACATGCTGTCTCCAATCACATTCCTTTTCGGTCGTGTGAATGGTTCGACGAAAGACATGGAAACTTCCACTTATCTGCATAGGGCTATGATTAAATGCGAAAAACAAATACTTTTCTTGCGTCTTCGTATGCCTTTTAGAATCTCTTGATAGATCCAATAGTCGATGCATATATGATGTTTCTTGGATTTGTACCAATGAAAATTATTTTGCAAATGTAGAATTTGGAGGTTGGAAATGTAAAAAATTGAAGCTAGACCCCATGGGCGAGGTGCGACGACTAGAGGGATCTTGTTGCTCTTTTTTAGGTGTTTAAAAAAGTGTGTTTTTTAGGTTATAACTGGTGGGTATAAATAAAAATTCCAATGACCTTTTAGCTTGAAATGGGCTGAAACACACTGAAAAACATAAGCGTGTCGCGTCATAGCTTATGCATGGCACGACATGACATGAATTTTATCTGTTTTCTATTCCACAAGAGTCGTATAGCGCCATAGCATTGGTGTGTTGTGACACGACCTAGCTTCTACTCTTTCAGGGTGCGTCGAAGTCCTATGTTCGTCTGTTTTTTTCCTAGATTAGCTTCTATCTTTCTCGGTGCGCCTGGAAACCTAATTTCTACCATTTCTAAAATGCAATTAAAAGTACAAATTCTAAAATTTAACTACAACTAAAATTTAAAACTACTTTACAATATGTACAAATTAATTAAATATCGATGGTCTAAAAATTATGTCACACTACTAGACTTGTTCGATAGTTCTTTGAATATCGTTGGCCTTCCAACCAATTCTAGTCCTTCTGGGATACCTCATTTGTCCAGTTCTCTCCTATTTCGCCTACCTGCACTAACACAACTTGAAAAATACCTTTGATCAAGGCAGTTAGGGATTAAATCGAATAACAAATAACATTCCTCCCTAACTTATCCCTCACTTTAGGAGTCATGACCACATTTGAACACTTCTATTTCACCATCGATTTTCTTTATTAGCTCATTCCATTCGAGATCGATGGTCGACTTAGATCTGGCCAGGAATGGTTTGCCTAATAGAACAGGGATGTCTCGATCTTCCTCGAAATCGAGGACTACAAAGTTGATAGGAATTATAAACCCTCGTACCTGGACAAATATGTCCTCGAGTACACCTTTTGGAGGTACTAAAGATTTATCGACTAACTGTAATGTTATAGAAGTGTTCTTTAACTCCCTGGTTCTATGTTTCCAATCAAATGATTGGGACATTAAGTTTATACTTTCCCCTAAATCATAAAGGGCCCTACTGAAATACTTATCCCCTATCTATATTTGAATCATAAAACCACCTGGATCTTTTTATTTCAAGGGTATCTTTTTCACAATTAACACACTACACGAGGTATCAATGTCAACTTGTTCTCCTCTTACCATTTCTTTATGCCATGCCATTTTTTCCTTGGCATATTTAGGGATTTTTTCAATATGTTCTAGTAGTGGCAAATTGATGGGATTTACATCTTTGGCATGTTTAGCTTTTAGACTTACAAAATCAGCCTCGTCCCTCTTTTGTTCGTCCTCTAGCCTTGATTGGACTGGTATATTTACCCTATTGACTTTTGAGATCTCCGGCTCAGCTATTGATTCGGTTACTTCCTCCATGGGCCCATTTGCATTAGTGGTGGCATCTAAATTATTTTCAATTTCATCTTTTTCTTGCTCATTTCCATTCCTTTGAGGATTAATTTCTGTATCAATCTCATCATCTGGCTCAGATGGTTTTGGATGTCATCCAATCGATTATGATTGTAAGTGCAATTGAACTGCACTTGTTAAATGTCTTCCCTCGTTAACTATATTTCTCCTTATATTTTTCCATCCTTTGACCACATACAGTATGGTCATTCATCATAGGCCTCTTTTGAACTCTATGCATATATAGAGGTTGATAAGGATGATTCCGTTGATTTTATGGATAGTTCCCATCTCTTTGATTTTCCCCCCACTTTAGATTTGGATGATCTTTCCAATCCAAGTTAGAATAGACCTCTACAAGTTAGAATAGATTTGGATTCCAATCCAAGTTAGAATAGACCTCTACAAGTTAGAATAGATTTGGATGATCTTTCCACTCATATTCCCTAAATAATATACCTCTACAAGTTGGCCTTTGGACTTGTGGCCTTGAGCACGTCCCAAATCTTTTACTGATGGTCTGTTGATACTTATCCTCCTTATGGATAGCCTTGATTGTTGGGGACTTCATGTTCTGTGTACATATTTTATTAGACCAC
This sequence comes from Gossypium hirsutum, assembly GCF_007990345.1. Lineage (NCBI taxonomy): Eukaryota > Viridiplantae > Streptophyta > Magnoliopsida > Malvales > Malvaceae > Gossypium > Gossypium hirsutum. The sequence goes on along the minus strand of NC_053446.1, from coordinate 35,053,899 downwards.
ATATATGAGTTTGTTGCCATGTCGTCAAGCAACTAACTAGCTCGTTTATATGTGTGACTCATACGGGATCCTCCGGATGCTCCATCTAACTAAAACCTTAAATTCTCATCTAGACCACAATAGAAAAATGAAAATTGTAACCACTCTTGCATCCCATGATGAGGACACTTTCTTAATAGTGATTTAAATCACTCCCAAGCCTCGTATAGGTTTTCACCCTCAATCTGCTTAAATTTTGTGATATCACACCAAGTTGGAAGGATTTTTCGATTAAAAAAAATCTATGTAAAAACCATTCTGTGAGTTCATTCCATGTGGTGACTGAACTTGGGACCTGTAATTCAACCCAAGGATACACATCTTCACATAATGAGAATGGGAACAACCAAAGATGAATAGTATCAATGATAACCCAAGGATACACATCTTCACTACTTTAGGTGTTGATTCGAATCCTCCACCATGTTTCCTTAAAACTACAAGGTGTTTTAAATCATTTGTATTAGGGCTGGATTGATCTGAAAATTATTGGTGCTAATATTTTTTCTGTCAATACTACCACTAATGGCATCTAGAGTTGGTACTGTGTAGTTGCATAGCGTCCTCTCTTGTCAAGCCATCAGTAGCTCTCCTCGGATTTGTGCTATGTTTAAGTAGATCGTTGTCTCTCAATTGATGATTGTGTCTCAAGATTGCTTCGGATTAAGATATGGTTGGATTGGGTGCTAGAGCTGCGAGTCATAAAAAACCTTAAAAATTGAAAAGAAATTAAACAAATAAATAAAAATATAAATAAATAAATAAACAAAAACTAAAAATACTTAATTATATTTATCTTATTAAGTGTAAAAATATTTTCTAAATTTAATGCTGAAACCTCCCCAGCAACGGCGCCAACAACTTGATCGCCTATAAACGTGTTATCATATATAGTAAAAATAGCACACAAAAATATAAGAAATTAGAACGGCGGTGTCCGCAAGTATACATGTCAGATTGTAATATAGTATTATGTACAACGGAACACATGAAGTATTTCGAGGATCGTACCTTGGGAGGATGGAATAAATTTAATGAAAGCCTTTTTACAATAATAAGTCTACGTAGTATTAATTAATACCTATATTACAATAGACTATAAAAGGGACTAATGAAAGAAATTAAATAACGAAAATAAATAAACAAGAAAATAAAAAATGACTAAAATCAATAAAACCAATCAGGAAGATTAACTCGTTTCAGGGTTTGTAATTAACTTCAGATTAAGGTTTTAGGGTGGATTAGCCATTAATTAACCAATTATTACCTCCCAACCATAAACTAATTAACCGATTGGTTGATACTCACTTATCTCCTGACCTCACTTTCTCAACCAAGATAAACTATGATTTACTTGGTTCACTTATCTCCTAATCTCGTCTCCCTTGTGATTACTTTCAAAAAAACCTAAATCCTCTATTAATCACGTCCTCATCCATTCGTTAATCTCCCTTAAAATGTTTAGCCAATCATGTTATTCATAATATTAATTTCAATTGAATAAAACATGTAAAGAACACATAAATCGATAGAGAAAAGACATTAGAATAATCCTGGATTTGATGTCGAATAGAGAACAAAGTAGTAAATGTAACACCCCAAACCCAACCTAAACATTAGGGCCGAATCTGGTGATGTCACATTGTAACACCCCTTACCCGTATTCTACGCTGGAATAGGGTACGAGGCATTACCAGAATAAATACACTTATAAACATATTAAACCGAGTTATAAAATTTCATCCAAATTAAAAACTTCCAAATTATTATCTTCGAGTCGCTAATTAGGGTTTACGAGGCCCAATACATACCTATTCATATGTTCAGATATCCGTTAAATCAATCCAATATTGAAGAATCCACTTTAAGTCAGAATCAATATTAATCACAATCATAAATCTTTTCATGTTATTTTCATATATCACTAACTGAACTTTGAATGTCAATTTACGAATATGTAATTCACTAACACATTCTGGTATACACAATGTTTAATTGATGAAATCATTTAATTGAGCTAAATTTCATATTCACTCCAAATGTTCTTCTATACCCATAAATGCTTTCACTTACCATTTACCTAACCAATTTCTCGAAACCAAGCTATCACACAACAATAATACATCACCTGTGCTTCATGAATTCAATGTTCAAATCTTATCACCATCAAATCCATGTCATTCGAATACTGAAAGTTTATTCAAGCATATATTATTACGTTTCATATACCAACCATATGTCAAAATGACGAATACGTAATCAATTCATTTGTCATTCATTTGACTAGAAAATTAATCTCAAAATTCATAATATTCTATTACTTAAGATATGCCATAAAACACTCCTTTAACATAAACTAGCACCATGGCCGAATTTTCAGTATGCTATTTATTCCCCTTTTTCCGAATCACATAGCAAAATATTACAAATATGCATATATTTGAATACTATAATTATGAATCAACTTACCAACATGAGTTAATTCATGAGCCACTCATGACATCATTTCATGCCAAATATACCACATGCATATGCTATGAAAGTTTATTTTCTCTCATGAGCTTACCATGACCAGTAATGCACCAATATAAGCATCACTCCTATTTCAACATTTATCGATTATAATCAGACATTTAACCAATTATACCCAATTCATTCATATACTTTATCGTCCTCATCCTCCTCTCCATCCCACATCCTTTATGTATATAACATGTTTAAATAACATTATACATAATTTCACTGTTCAGTTATATTTAAATTCAAAGCGGTCTAGTCGTGTTACAGTCACTAAATTATGTTTATCTAGAGCTACAGAGCTCTAAATTAAGTGCTGTTAATTTTATCCAAAACTAGACTCACATATTTTCTTACCATAAATTTTCAGAATTTTTGGCTTAGCCAATTACTACAGTTTATTCTTTAAAGTCACCCCTATTTCACTACTCAACATCTCTAACCTCTCTTCACTAAAAATGAATTATCGCATTATACAAAATTCGTATGATATTTCTGTTTATTTCCTTTGAAAATAGACTCATTAAGGATTCTAAGCATATAAACTATGACCCATAATTATTTTTTTACAATTGTTAATTATTTTTAAAATGAAAAAAGCGGATTTCGAAATCAATCCGACCCTACCTCAGTAAAATTCAAATATCCAAAAATAGATAACTCTTTTTCTTTCTCTGTTTATTTTATGTAAAAATAGACTCATTAAGATTTCATTTCATATCTTATTCACTCTCTAATTAAATTTCCACAAGTGTTGGTGAATTTTCAAAGTCACACTATTGTTACTGTCCAAAACTATTGTGTTGCTAATTTTTCTTTTTCATAATTTCACTTTTTCACTTTCAATCGTTATTCAATTCAATTCCACACATATATTCATCATTCAATCACAATTAATCGTTACATGATCTCATGTATTTTCACTTAGTCAATTTTCTGATTAACACTTCGGCATAATAACAGATACACGGTGGATTCAGCACACAACAACCACCCTTTGTAATCATTGATATCCGGTGGGATCAGCACATAGTAACCACCTTATAATTAATGATACCGGTTCACATAGTAGCTTGCAAATAGTGCTACACATGTGACCATCGCTATCCGATACACGTAGTAGCCTGCACATAGTACTACACACATGATCGAAGCTATCCGGTACGCATAGTAGCCTGCATATAGTACTACACATGTGACCTATCATTCTGGTACACGTAGTAGCCTACACATAGTACTACACACGTGACCATCACTTTCACTTTCACATAGTGGCCTACACATTGTGCATGCCACACATGTGATCATTTCTGTCACTTCATTCGTATCCCTTTTTATTCTGAATGTTCAATCGAGAAATTTCTCACTTTTTCTCACTTTTTTCCTTTTTCACTAATCAAAGTCAATTCCTTGTCTTTCTTGACTTATAATAACACATTTAACTTATTTAACAATCACATTATTCAATCCAGTCCAAAAATCACATTTTTCAAAATTACATTTTTGCCCCTAAAGTTTTACAAAATTATGATTTGTCCCTAGGCTCGGAAATTAAACTTTATTCCTTTTTCTTATTTTTTATGACATGCTGAACATTTTTTCCTTCTATGGCAACATCAAATTCTCAATCTACCACTTACTTATGAACATTAGGTATTTTTATCGATTGTGTCAATTTACTTGTTTTCACTTAAAATCGGCTAGAAAAAGTTATTTAACATAATTTCAAGCTTCATATTCTACCATAAAACATCAAAATAAAAATACTTCACCTATGGGTATTTTTCCAAATATGAACCCTAGATTAAACTATTGCTAGAATAAGCTAAATCAAGTTACCGGGACTCCAAAAAAAGTAAAGAACATTAAAAACGAGGCTTGGAATCACTTACTATGGAGCTTAGAAGGTTGAAAACCCTAAATATATCTTCCCCCTTGCTGATTTCGTTCACCATGGAGAAGATGGACAAATTTTTGGCTATTTTGGCCTTTTTAATTCTTTTAATTAATAAATGACCAAAATGCCCCCAACTTAAAAATTTCCTATTTCACTTATCTCTTGTCCATTTTTGTCCAACAAGTTAAACCAATGGTCTAATTACCATTTAAGGACCTCCAATTTAAAGTTTCATAACAATTGGACACTTCTAACATGTAGAACTCAACTTTTGCACTTTTTGCAATTTAGTTTTTTTTACTAAATTGAGTGCCCAAACGTCAAAATTTTCGAACGAAATTGCACAAAATCATTTTATGAATTCGTAGACCATAAAAATATAATGAAAATAATTTTTTTTCTCATCGAATTTGTGGTCCCAAAACCACTATTCCGACTAGCCCAAAATTCGTGTTGTTACAACTCTCCCCCCTTTAGGGATTTTCGTCCTCGAAAATCTTACTAGATAGTAGATTAATGATTTGCTTCCACACAGTACATTTCAAATTCACACATTTTTTTGGACTTTCATATCTTTTATAGATAATCACATAAATTCATAAGAAAATCAGGATAGCGATATTTCAGCATCTGAAGCTATACAAAGTATCGAAAAATTAGAATCCATATAGAATGATATGCATTCCTATGATAAAAGAAAATGTCTAGAAAGATCAATGTCACTCATAATTAATGGAATCCAAAGTAACAGAAGCAATATAATCTTCATGTATATTCAATAGAACAATAACCAGTAGAAACAAAATATTAGCCTCACTCAGGCTTTACTGTCGATTTTCATATTCACACAAGGGAATAAATCCCCAAAAAAAAAACATGGCAATGTTGAACATAACCCAAACAAACCAATAATTCTTTCATATATTAATATGTTTAGCTAATGTTCTCATACGATAAGAATTCTTTTTGAAACTAAACAGTCACATATACTTCTGAGGATAATTGTACACAAAGAATGTCTAAAAGGAATCATAGTAATTACCCCATTATAGCTACTGTACTCAGCTATTAATACAATACAAACATTACTCAATTGTCTAATTTTGTCATCAGAATTTTCACATTATCTCTTTACTAACAGAAATCGATCCAGAAAAACTTTCGGTTAATTCTTTCTTTAAATAACATACCTGAATAAATCATTTAATCGGATTTAACTTCTTTTGTGACAGTAACTTTGCATAATCTGAGTAGTTTTTAGAACTATCCAATACCTCTGTTTTTATATTGTCTTCATTTGCTAATTCATTCACTTTCCCGATCACATTCTTAATCTTCCGTACACAAACTTTTGTAACACTACACTCGTAATCTTATTCAACTAACATCTTACTAATTTCATTGTAACATTTTACTGATATGGGGGTGAGTGTAGTAAAGCCTTAAATTTATCTTACACATAAATGCGCATGACACATACTATCACAAATAGCCAATTCATTACTAATTTCACATTCTCAAAGCATTTGATAAACATTTGCTTTTAATCACTTTTGTTCTCAACACATAATTCATATGCCAACTCAAATCACTAATTCACAATCAAAATTTCTATATAGCATCATAATCCAAATATCATAACTCATGTGCTCATATAATTATAACATTTATCAATAACAAAATGTTATACTCTTTGATCCATGCCTTTATGAGTTTCAACTCATAATCAATACATTTTCACTCAAACATTTAAGTGTTTACTTCTATACTGTCAGAATTAATTCAATTGAAAAACATATCTGTCTCATCAAGATAATTTTTGTCATAAAACAATACTGATGAGGGGGTGATGGTGAGGACATAAAGTTTTTAACTTACTCTCATAGATACACACATATATATATATGACTTTGCATTCATCATCAATGTAATACCATCATAACCACGTAGTTCATTCCAAACAAATTAACACATCTATTTATTATGAATATTTTCTGACACCCACAATTTTACACAATGAATTTACTTACTCGAGCTCAATATTAATATCTATTTAAATTTCGATACTTGGCTTCTATTTTACTTACTGACATTTATTCAATTAGAGAACGTCTTACAGAATTGAGTACTTCGTTTTATCTATGCCATAGTCAAACTATGGTCTTACACATATTTACATATTGATGCCATAGCCCAGCTATGGTCTTTACACAATAGCACATATCACACCGATGCCATATCCTAGATATGGTCTTATACAGAAATCACATATCACATGTTGCCATGGTCCAACCATGGTCTTTTCGTTAATTCGTCACATATCACTGAACGAAAGTACTCATTCTTGCGTTCTACTCAATTTAATCTTCCAATTCGATTTTCATACTATTATAATATTCATGGTTTAATAGTGAAGACATAAAACAATATATCTTATTATCTTTAACTTAACAATTAAACATAAGATTCTACCATATGCACGTACTGATTTCACTTATTCTAACAGATATATATAAACACACATTCTATCTATTTACGTAAATTCGCTTACCATATTCACTTAATCAAATATGTTGAGCACATAGCAGCATATAATCACCAACATACTTGGATGAGCTTATCACAATATAAGCTTTTTTTTAAACTTATGATCATCTCTTTTCATACTTTCTAAAATATAGAATTTTTTTTCATTCCGACTATCTATCTTCATACTAATAAGTGCACTGGATTTATTCTCTTAGCTGAGGACATGCTTAGTTACATATAACTCAAATTACATCTTGATAATTCAATTCACTTTAATAAAACAACTGTATTGATTTCAACTATCAAACACTAACATATCAAGATACTATTTTCTTCATGCTGAGGATACAGCTCAAACACACAATCTTTCAACATTCTTTTAGCATGCAAACAAAAGATCCTTTAACCGTATTAGTTTAAGGAAACAGATATTTTGATTGAACTCATTAACTTTAATCAAATTTACCTGAGGAAAAATTCAATCATATAATTTTATGTTTATGCTTTCATTATTTATACCTTTCTAAATTTCGTTTCTTCATAAACACATTTCAATTACCTCAATATAAATTTTCAGCATTATTGAAAACAGCTCGGTTAGAAGTCATCTCTGTCTTAACAGAACAATTTCCTTAGAGCCAGAAGGTACACTTTCACGAGTAATAATATGACATATATAGCTAAACTCACATACGTTATGTTAGTCTGAGAACCGACTAAACCATAGCTCTAATACCACTAAATGTAACACCCCAAACCTAGCCTAAACATTAGGGCCGAATCTGGTGATGTCACATTATAACACCCCTTACCCGTATTCTATGCTAGAATAGGGTACGAGGCATTACCAGAATAAATACACTTATAAACATATTAAACCGAGTTATAAAATTTCATCCAAATTAAAAACTTCCAAATTATTATCTTCGAGTCGCTAATTAGGGTTTACGAGGCCCAATACATACCTATTCATATGCTCAAATATCCGTTAAATCAATCCAATATTGAAGAATCCACTTTAAGTCAGAATCAATATTAATCAAATCATAAATCTTTTTATGTTATTTTCATATATCACTAACTGAACTTTGAATGTCAATTTACGAATATGTAATTCACTAACACATTCTGGTATACACAATGTTTAATTGATGAAATCATTTAATTGAGCTAAATTTCATATTCACTCCAAATTTTCTTCTATACCCATAAATGCTTTCACTTACCATTTACCTAATCAATTTCTCGAACCAAGCTATCACTCAACAATAATACATCACTTGTGCTTCATGAATTCAATGTTCGAATCTAATCACCATCAAATTCATGTCATTCGAATACTTAAAGTTTATTCAAGCATATATTATTACGTTTCATATACCAACCATATATCAAAATGACGAATACGTAATCAATTCATTTATCATTTATTTAACTAGCAAATTAATCTCAAAATTCTTAACATTCCATTACTTAAGATATGTCATAAAACACTCCTTTAACATAAACTAGCACCATGGTCGAATTTTCAATATGCTATTTATTCCCTTTTTTTCGATCACATAGCAAAATATTACAAATATGTATATATTTGAATACTATAATTATGCATCAACTTACCAACATGAGTTAATTCATGAGCCACTCATGACATCATTTCATGCCAAATATACCACACGCATATGCTAGGAAAGTTTATTTTCTCTCATGAGCTTACCATGACCAGTAATACACCAATATAAGCATCACTCCTATTTCAACATTTATCGATTATAATCAGACATTTAACCAATTATACCCAATTCATTCATATACTTTATCGTCCTCCTCCTCCTCTCCATCCCACATCCTTTATGTATATAACATGTTTAAATAGCATTATACATAATTTCACTATTCAGTTATATTTAAATTCAAAGCTGTCTAGTCATGTTATAGTCACTAAATTATTTTTATCCAGAGCTACAGAGCTCTAAATTAAGTGCTGTCAATTTTATCCAAAACTAGACTCACATATTTTCTTACCATAAATTTTCAAAATTTTTGGCTTAGCCAACTGCTACAGTTTATTCTTTAAAGTCACCCCTATTTCACTACTCAACATCTCTGACCTCTCTTCACTAAAAATGAATTATCTCATTATACAAAATTCAGATGATATTTTTATTTATTTCTTTTGAAAATAGACTCATTAAGGAGTCTAAGAATATAAACTATTACCCATAATTATTTTTGTACAATTGTTAATTATTTTTCAAAGTCAAAACAGGGGATTTCGAAATCAATCCGACCCTACCTCAGTAAAATTGAAATATCTAAAAATATATAACTCTTTTTCTTTCTCTGTTTATTTTATGTAAAAATAGACTCATTAAGATTTCATTTCGTATCTTATTCACTCTTTAATTAAATTTCCACAAGTTTTGGTGATTTTTCAAAGTCACACTATTGTTACTGTCTAAAACTATTTTGTTGCTAATTTTACTTTTTCATAATTTCACTTTTTCACTTTCAATCGTTATTCAATTCAATTCCACACATATATTCATCATTCAATCACAATTAATCATTACATGATCTCATGTATTTTCACTTAGTCAATTTTCTGATTAACACTTCGGCATAATAACAGATACATGGTGGATTCAGCACACAACAACCACCCTTTGTAATCATTGATATCCGGTGGGATCAGCACATAGCAACCACCTTATAATTAATGATACTGGTTCACATAGTAGCCTGCACATAGTGCTACACATGTGACCATCACAATCCGATACACATAGTAGCCTGCACATAGTACTACACACGTGATCGAAGCTATTCGGTACGCATAGTAGCCTGCATATAGTACTACACATGCGACCTATCATTTTGGTACACGTAGTAGCCTACACATAGTACTACACACGTGACCATCACTTTCACTTTCACATAGTGGCCTACACACAATCCATGCCACACATGTGATCATTTCTGTCACTTCATTCGTATCCCTTTTTATTCCGAATGTTCACTCGAGAAATTTCTCACTTTTTCTCATTTTTTTCCTTTTTCACTAATCAAAGTAAATTCCTTGTCTTTCTTGACTTATAATAACACATTTAACTTATTTAACACTCACATTATTCAATCCAGTCCAAAAATCACATTTTTCAAAATTACATTTTTGCCCCTAAAGTTTTACAAAATTATGATTTGCCCCTAGGCTCGGAAATTAAACTTTATTCCTTTTTCTTATTTTTTATGACATGTTGAACATTTTTTCCTTCTATGGCAACATCAAATTCTCAATCTAACACTTACTTATGAACATTAGGTATTTTTACCGATTGTGTCAATTTACTTGTTTTCACTTAAAATCGGCTAGAAAAAGTTATTTAACATAATTTCAAGCTTCATATTCTACCATAAAACATCAAAATAAAAATACTTCACCTATGGGTATTTTTCCAAATATGAACCCTAGATTAAACTATTGCTAGAATAAGCTAAATCAAGTTATCGTGACTCCAAAAAAGTAAAGAACATTAAAAACGGGGTTTTGGAATCACTTACTATGGAGCTTAGAAGCTTGAAAACCCTAAATATGTCTTCCCCCTTGCTGATTTCATTCACCATGGAGAAGATGGACAAATATTTGGCTATTTTGGCCTTTTTAATTGTTTTAATTAATAAATAACCAAAATGCCCCCAACTTAAAAATTTCCTATTTCATTTATCTCTTGTCCATTTTTGTCCAAAAAGTTAACCAATGGTCTAATTACCATTTAAGGACCTCCAATTTAAAATTTCATAACAATTGGAGACTTCTAACATGTAGAACTCAACTTTTGTACTTTTTGCAATTTAGTTTTTTTTACTAAATTGAATGCCCAAACGTCAAAATTTTCGAACGAAATTTTCACAAAATCATTTTATGAAATCGTAGACCATAAAAATATAATGAAAATAAATTTTTTTCTCATCGAATTTGTGGTGCCGAAATCACTATTCCGACTAGCCCAAAATCCGGGCTGTTACAGTTAATCTCTTGATCGAAATAATGAATAATGTTGCCTGCAAAGAAGAAAAAAACTGAATACTTTAATAATATAAAGGAACTCTTGGATCGAAACTTATTGCAAGAGGAAAGGCAAAGAGTTTAGAAAAACCGAAAGTAAAACTAAATCTAATCCTTCTCCTAAACTACTAGGGCCTTTTATTGCATCTCAGATGACTTAGTTACATCAAAACCCTAAGATCTTATTTATAGGAGTGTTGGTAGCCCGAATCAAGTCTTCGACACGTCCTAGGTCTTTGTATAAATTCAATTGTTTGGATGAAAATAGCCTTGATATACTTGGGCAGGAAGTCGACTGATGTCACGCCATACAAGGTCTATGGTGTGACACGATAGTCAATTTATTCCTTTTGTGGTTCATTTGATGCTTTGAGGACTTGGGTAGCTTGTGCATCACTCGTCCCTTGCTCCGACATCAATTGAGCCAATAAATCATCATCCTACACACTTAATTATACATATTAGCACTACCTAAGGCCTATGTCAGCCTAATAGGTCACAACACTCATAAAATGTGTTGAAAAACACTTATTTTACTAATATTTAATTGTAACTTCTAAATACCAAAAACATAACATAAAATACTAAATTGGCTAGAAAACAATATCCTTAAGTTCGAAAATAACTTGAATTAACTACTACATTTGATAGTAGGTCAATGACATACCCCCAATGTCGCTACGAGAATTAGTTTAGCGTTCACGTTCTGACAACATAGCCTCGAGGTCACAACTAATCCTAGTTAGAGACTCACATCACGACGAGGAAACCCCCGAACTTGGAACGTCAATTCAAAATTTTAAGTCGTTTACAATTTGATACAATTTGACTTTAGGTTAATAAAAAAGATTTCTTAGGCTTGTATAAGGTTCGAAAATGATAATGCATTGTTTAATTAGCATAAATTACTTGTATTTAAATGCACATTTACATTGAATATAATGCTATTGATTGTAGCTACTCCGGTAATGAATGAGACCTTGTAACCTAGACACAATGATCACGTAGGGTATCGGGGTGTTACACTAACACATACAATCTAGGTTGGAAGGACTACCTAAATCTTAAGTGGGGATGGGACCAAGGAGAGAACTTCAATTAGATTGGTTGATTCCTCCTTATAAACTGATAAGTGATAAAATTAACATGTTTTAATCTTGTTCTTAATGCGTTTTTTTATGATTATTTATGAAAATTGGTGACTTTTATGATCATAATCCTTTAAATTCATGTTTCTATAGTAGGAGAGCATTTGAGAGCAAAAGAAGTGAAAAAATAGAAAAAATTAGACAATTAGAGCAGAATTTAAGAGTCACATGGGTTGGACACACAACCGTGTGAGCCACACGGCCATGTGCCAGACCATGTCAATTTCGCGCTTTTCATCCCAAACATGCGGAAAAACACAATGTTTAGACTTTTTGGGTATTATAAGACCTATAAATACCAAATAGAAGAGTGGAATAGGGGGCCACCAAAAAATATTGAAGAAAACAACTCGAAGAAAACCATTGAAGCCAACTGTGAAGTAGATTTCCATCAAGATTGAAGACCTCCTTTTAATTTCTTTGAAGTTTTTATGAGTTTCTTTATTTCTTTTGGTTATACTGGCTTTAAGATGATTTTATTTACAATTATGAACTAATCCTCTAGACACTTAGGGGAGATGAACCCTATGATAAATTCTATTATTTGATTTCTATTTTACGCGATAAATACTTGAATCTTTTTCTCATATATGTGTGATTAATTCTTGGTTTGATATTTCTAGACTATTAATCCATGTTTGATGTGCTTAAATAAAAGGAGGAAAAGTCCCTATTTAAGAGTAGATCTAGTATAATTGAGTGGAGTTGCATGTAATCCTAAAAATAGGACAACATAAATCTATCAGATTAGAGTCAAATCTAATAGGGAAATCCATATATCGAGTTAATGCGACAATAGGGGTTTTAATTAGAAAGAAATTTCAATTAATCAGCCTAGAGTCAGTTGCTTTTAGTCTTGAAAGAGATATAAGCATAATTTAGGGATTTCTACGGATCAAGATACCAAGTGAATAAATCGTTTAAGTAAGATTCATAATGATAGATGAAGTCTAGGTGGATTCTTTCCTAGGTATTGTTTAGCTTCTTGGTTATTATTCAATCATTTTCCTAATTTATTCTCTACTGAGTTCTTTAGTTAATTAATTTAGTAGATCTTAGCTTAAACCAATCACTCCAATTGTTGGTTAAATAATAAGAAAATGGTAATTACTAGTACTTTTAGTCCTTGTGGATACGATATATCTACTCACAGTAGCTATACTATTTATTGATAGTTGAACTTGCCTTTGTTGTATTTTTAGTTTGTTTTGAGACTATCATAAATCACCGCATATTGCTAAACCTTATAAGTTTGAGTAAAAATACATAGTTAACGAGCCTACTACACTCAAACTTAAAGAATAGATGGATTCATTGAGTGGTGATGTGTAGTAGATACTATCGAAGATGAACTAGATGCAACAATAGATGGATAGTTGCGTGACAAGTTTAGAGGCTTAGATGAGTAAGTTTGTGAATTCTTCTCAAAGGCATGAGACCACTAGAATCCTAAGCAACACTAAAAACAATCCTAGGAGAGATGGGAAGGAGCACAGGAAAGCCATTATGTTCTGCTCAGGTATAGCAAACACAATTCTAGAAAACTCGAGTGTTCCGACTCCGAAGGTAGTGTATGAGGAGGAAATCGATGACCCTTTGGATGATTTACCAAGGTGATAATAAGAACAATAATTTTAAGGTAGAAGTCACTAAAACTAAGCCTAAATTGAGTGCCCAATCAAGTGTAAGAGTATTACATTCCCATCAAGGCTTGAGGACAAACAAAAAAGGGACAAAGAGGAATTTGTAAGTTTTATAAACCTTTTCAAGTCCTTAAATTTGAATTTACCCCTCATATAAATTATTGATAAAATTTCCAAGTACGCCAAATTTTTATAGGAAATTATGTCTAGGCATAGGAAACTTCAAAAAGGGGAACAAGTTAATATAAATCTTGAATGTAATGTGGTAATAACTAAAAAGATACCCCTAAACTTAAATATCCAGAGAGCTTTACAATTCCTATAGAGATAAAGGAATTTAATTTTGAGAAAGCCTTATGTGGCTTAGGAGCCAACATAAGTCTAATACCCTTGCCTATATATCAAAAATTGGGTTTAGGGGAGTTGAATAACACATCAATTACACTATAGTTGGCTGATAGGTCCATGGTACACCCTAAAGGTGTATTAGAGGAGTTATTGGTCAAGGTCAGGCAATTTATATTTCCTATTGACGTTGTAGTCCTTGAATTTGAGGAGGATATGGAAATTCCCATTCTGTTGGGAAGATGATGCTTAGCCATGTCTAAGACTACCATCGATGTGGGAAAAAAAGAACTAATTATGAAAATCGATAGAGAGGTGGAAGTGTTGAAGTGTAGTAATTCCTTAACAAATGAGGAACATGCTGGGTACTTAGTGGAAAATCTTAATGTTATATCTTATTGTGCCTCTAGCAACCTTGAACAACGGTGCTCTCAATGTTTTGTGCATGCAAGATAGCAAATTCGTGCTTGAGAAAAGGATAAGTGGAAAGACTCAGTCTAGAGGGGATGTACTTGGATCAATTAGGACTACTGAGCTTGAGGTCAGAAGTCAACGGAGAAGCCAAAAATCTTGTTGAATGACTCGAATAGTAAAACATAAAATATAGCCCATTGTACTTTACCATTTGTATAATTTTAATTTATGAAATTTTGATCAATTTTTAAGTAGGAGTAAGATAGAATAAACTAGGAGTTAGGTTATGATGACTATTTAGGTCACTTAGAATTATGTGGGAAATGTAAAACTGTTACACCCAATTTTCATTAAGGGCCCAAAATTAAGGAAGAGTTGGGAGTTAATTGAAAGAGATAGAAAGTTCGAAGGACTGTTCTGAAAAACTTGGAAAATTTAGTGGTTAAATGGTAATTAGTTGAGTATCAATTCTAGTTAAGTTAAGTTTGAACTGATTGGTTCCTTAGTGGGAGGCATAATGATTATTGATGGATGGTAATTTCAAGCTTTGGTAGTTGTGTGTGAAGAGTTACTTTTATGTGTAAGAAGGATTATGTTGGAGACATAATTCTCCCCATTTCTATTCTATTTTCTTCTCTTTTGTATCATATTTTTTGGTTGCTCAGAAGAAGAGAAGTTGAGGGAAGCTCTGCGTGGGGCAGTGATCGTGAGGTTTGAGTAGGGAAACTAGAGAATCTATTAAGTTGGTAAGCTTCTTAATCTCTTTGTATTCTTTAATTTGAGAAAAAAAAGAACTTCAAAAATCTTTGATAAATCTTTTGCATGATACTGGATTCTGGGTTTTTAAGTTTGAATATCGTCAGTTTAATTGGTATTTAGGTTGTCATGCTTAGCTTCTAGGTAAAAGGAGCCTTATACATTTGGTAAAGCTAAGCTGGCAAGGATGAAGGATATCAAGTAAGCTTCTGTACTCAACTATGTGAGTGCTGCCGATAAAGAATGAGTGCAGATGAATGCGGGAGCAAGTCATAAAATTTGTTCAAGTCACGGATTTGACTTAGGGCTTTAGATGTTCGAAAGAAACTCGGATTTTGACATAACCTGAAACACAATCAAATTTAAGTCAAATAAAACAAACAAATAATAAATAACTAAAATTTGTTCAAGTCACAGATTTGACTTAGGGCTTTAGACGTTCGAAAAAGAAACTCGAATTCTGACATAACCTGAAACACAATCAAATCCAAGTCAAATAAAAAAACAAATAATAAATAACTAACATAAATAAATAAAATAATAAATCGAGGATTGGAACAATAAAGAAGATAGATGAAAAAGATAGAACGTGATATGTAGAAGTCCTAAAAAGCCTTGGAAACATGAAGAATCCAAAACCCCCTTCAAGCGACTCTAATTTCCTCTCCAAGATAGAAAACTTGGCAAGAAAAAGTTTGAAAATGATCCCCCACAATTTGAAAAGATTGTTAAAGCTCTTCTAAAAGAAACTCAAGAGAAATTCTTGAAAAGAAATACTCAAAGAGAAATTATTAACTCAAAAGAGAAGTTGAATAATAATGAACTAATTGAATTGTGTGCAATGCAAAGCCCTTTATATAGGATAGCTAAATACATCTAAATAAAACTCTTTAGTATACTAGAACTCTAATTAACCTAAACAAAAAGTAGTTTTAAACTAAAATTTCTTGTCTACATGAAACTCCTAAATAACTTAAAATACTTCATAATTATGAAAAAATTGGAATAAAATAATAATAAAATAATAAAAGTTGATAAGTACAATATTGGGCTCATATATAATAAAAATTAAGCCTAGAATCTGAACCCAATGTGATTTAAACATGAATTAAAAGCCCGAAACTCGTAATTCTTGTCATAAATCCGTCAAAAATTATGCATGCACAATCTTCACTAAAATAGTCATAACTTGAGTTCTGAACTCGACATAAAGTGATTCAAAGAGCGTTTCGAAGCAAATAGAAGGTCTTCGAACGTTATGAAGACATCTTTATACGTAACTGTTTGGATCCCATACAAATATTTGTCGCAAGTTGATTAATCTTTTCAGTTCAAAAATTTATAGCTTTGTTGGGCCTTGTGGTAATGTAGGCCCATCACATCTATGGGTTTGAAATTGCGCCTTGAGACTCACTTGTAACACCCCAAACCCAACCTAGATGCTATGCCTGAATCTGAGAGTGTTACAATGAAGAGTTTTAAAAACGATCTCAACATGTTAATTTCTCACGTTTAATTGTTTACTAAATGAATCCACTTTTTATCAAACCAAATGGTTCTTATTGTTAAGGAAAAACGTTGTTGATTTATTCTCTTATAAAACTTATTTTGTAGTGGAATTTTGTTAAATATTGTCGATAAAGAAAACCATGTTTGTATTTTCAGAAAAACCTTTGTTTACGTAAAATTGTGATTTTTGTCAAATATCGTAGTAAAAAAGTCCAAACACAATATAAACCAAATTTAAAACCATACAGTCCAGAGAGTCCCAAAAATTAAAAACTCTTAAAATAATTCAGAATTAAAATAAAACTTTTAATTAACTAGTTTGTGATCTAGTGGTGACCGCTAAGACTCCGACACAGCAATCCACCTATTCCTGAGGATTACCTGAACAGAATAGACAAACAGATATGAGTTCTTGGAAACTCAGTGTGTAACCCAACAGAGATAGTCATGCAAATATACACAGAAAATCATATGCAGAACATATACAATTACAGACTTAAGTCCTTAATAGAAACAGGTGTCAGAATCAGATAATCAGAACAGATATACAAAATCCTACCCCCAATCCTTTACACACCATCTCCGACCATCCCATCACACCATGTGGGGTATAAAACACCCACTCATCCCTACACACCATATAGTGTCCATACGACACATAATAGAATAGTATGCAGCCAAGTTGCCAGAAAATAGGCGAAAGGTTGCCTTACAGAACACTTCCTCCACATATACGAATCATAAATGCATAAATAACAGATATGCATAAATAACATGTCTCACACGCTCGTGGGAAGATATCATACATGCTTATACAGAATAATCAAACATACATATTAGTTTTTCCTACTCAGATTAGTTTATTAGGATAACAGATCACAAGCATGAGGGTTTGGTTAGCCCTAACCGACCCTACAGAAGGCCTATAGTCGATTGGAACGACTTAAGCGAACCTAGGGAAAATTTTAGAATTTTGGGCCCATATGCTCGTATGGCCTGCCCATGTGGGCCCACACGCCCAAAATGGCCTTACCCGTGTGGCCTACACGGCCTGGCCCATAACCCACAAGCCCGTGTGGTATACCCGTGTGGCATCGACAAGCCCTATTTTTTGCTTTCCCTGAACACCAATTTCTCGTGTTTTTGTTACACACCTTGTTCATTTTTTACATGAAAGCAATCACGAGACTTTCAAAACTTAAAAACAAAATACCGAACACCATTTTAGAAGCATAATTAGCGAATTCGTCAAGAAAAATTCAACCATGAACTCGAATCACCGCTGACGAAAACCTCCGCTAATCCCCATTTAGGCCATTGGAGCGACGCTCCTTGCTTCGCAGCCTTTTCCTAAAAGATATTTCATAGAAATCAAATCCCCTAACTACATTATTACATTACTACAAAAATGATTAACCCAATAGCTTACAGAAATCGAAACCTACCACCAAGAAAAACCCCACTTACCTGAATCGTACGATGAACAACGAAATTCTAGAATGTAACAAGAAGAACAAAAGAGTGTGAACGAAAATTGAAAGGGAAAGAAAACGAAAAATAGTGCAGAGAAGGGAAAGGGAAAAACGTTAAAAAATTTAGGGATAAAAGAGAGAAAACCAAAAAACAAAAAAAAAGTAAGAAAGTAAAAATTAAAATAGAATAAAATCCCACAATCACTCAAATTAAGGCATGATCTCTCATCAAACCCAATCCCAACTACCTACTCACTCATCCACTTATACAGACTTTCAATTCCATCCAAACTCTCTTACACAATTGAAGAAAAAATTATCACCCACGCTCACACAATGATTCAAACACAAGACCTCTAGCAAGCCAACTCCTTAACGCTCGAACTAGCATGCTCATTCTGATATAAGTTTAAAAACAATATAACATTAGCCCACCCAACAAGGATAAGGCTAGGATATAAAATGACAAAATTTCCCAGAGAGTAGGACTTGAACCCTAGACCTCATACACACACCCAGAACACTTAACCATTGAAGCAAATACATATTTGTGTTAGAATTCATAGAAACAAAGTTAAAAAAATTTAGGGAGTTACAACTCTACCCCCTAAAAGAAATTTCGGCCTGATTGAAACAGATGAAGATACTGCTGATGCATCGAGTCCTTAGGTTCCCACGTAGCTTCCTCAGTGCCATGATATCACCACAGAACCTTAACTAATGGAATGGACTTCCTCCTCAGAACCTTTACATCTCGGTCTAAAATTTGAACCGGCTCCTCCTCAAAAATCAAATCCGGTCTCACCTCGATCTCCTCAACAAAAACAAGGTGAGATGGATTAGACCGATACTGCCTCAACATTGAGACATGAAACACATCATGAATACAGTCTAACTTTGGAGGTAACTCTGACTGATAAGTGACCGGTCTCACACGCTTTAGAATCTGATACGACCCAATGAACCTAAGGCTCAACTTACCCTTACGTCCAAAACGCAGAACTTTCTTCCACGGAGATACCTTAAGGAACACGAAATCACCCACAAAGTACTCGATATCCCTTTTTTCAGATCTGCATAGGATTTCTATCTATCAGAAGCTGCCTTAAGATGATCTCGAATCAGTCTAACTTTATCTTAAGTCTCGAAAACCAACTCAAGACCCAAAACCCGTCGTTCACTCAACTCAGTCCAACACAGTGGAATGCGATACTTACGACCATATAGAGCTTTGTAAGGTGCCGTCTGGATGCTAGATTGGAAACTATTATTGTAGGTGAACTCAACTAACGGCAAAAAATGCTCCCAATTACCTCGAAAATCAATCACATAGCTCTAAAGCATATCCTCCAATATTTGAAATACCCTCTCAGATTGACCATCAGTCTGAGGATGGAATGTAGTACTGAAGTCCAATATCGAACCCAGAGCTTCATGTAGTTTCTTCCAAAACCAATAAGTGAAGCGAGGATCCCTATCAGAAATTATCGAAACTAGAACCTCGTGAAGCCTTACAATCTCTGAAACGTAGAGCTTCGCTAACTTCTGCAATGAATAATTAGTTTGAATTGGGATGAAATGGGCGGACTTGGCTAATCGATCCATGATAACCCAAATAGAATCCTTCTTAATAGTTGTTAAAGGCAACCCACTAACGAAGCCCATCGTAACATGTTCCCATTTCCATTAGGGAATCTTAACTTGTTGGAGCAAACCCAAAGCTAACTGGTGTTCAGCCTTAACTTACTGGCACATTAGGCAACGAGAAACAAATTTTGTTACCTCTTATTTTAAACCCGACCACTAGTAAAGTTCACGGAGATATTGATATATCTTATTTCCACCAGGATGCATAGCATAAAGGCTACTATGTGCTTCCTTTAGAATTGACTGCCTCAAGTCAGAATCGTTCGGTACACAAACCCATCCTCAAAAATATAGAACACCATCATTATTCAACCCAAAATTAGATGTACTACCACTCTTAACTTGACAAAACCGTAGGACCAAAGAATTATCCCCTAACTATTTTTCTTAAATCTGCTCAACACAAACTAGCTTAACTTGCAACTCAGCTAACAGACTCCCATCATTAAACAAACTGAGACAAGTGAACATCACCCTTAAATCAGGCATTGCTCTACAACTGAGACAATCGCGCACCACATTGGTCTTACCAAGATGATACTCTATTGTGTAGTCATAATCCTTGAGTAGCTAAATCTATCGACGTTGCCTAAGACTCAACTCCTTTTAAGTAAGGAGGTACTTGAGGCTCTTGCGATCGACATAGATAATACACCTCTCACCATACAGATAGTGCCTCCGGATTTTTAACACAAACATCACGACAACTAACTCGAGAACATGCGTCGAAGAATTCCCCTCGTGTGACTTGAGCTGTCAGGATGCATAAGCCACGACCTTACCATCTTGTATCAATACACATCCCAAGCTGACGTGCGACACGTCATTATACGCTACAAACTCCTTACCAAATTCAGGTTGTATCAAAACAAGAGCCTGAGTTAGAACAGACTTGAGCTTCTCAAAGCTCGATTGTTGCACATCAGTCCAGACAAAAGGGGCATTCTTACGCAGAAGCTTAGTCAGGGGAGTTGAAGTCAATGAGAACCCATCAACAAACCACCGATAATAACTTGTAAGACCTAGAAAACTGCGGATCTTAGAGACATTCTTATGCTATTTCTAGTCAAGCGCATCCTTAATCTTTCTAGGATCAACTCGGATCCCCTCAACAGAAACCACGTGACCCAGAAATGTTACCTCTCCCAACCAAAATTCACATTTTCTCAACTTAGCGTACAACTGTTTCTCTCGAAGTATCTGAAGCACTACTCTAAAATGCTCATCAAGCTCATCCACATTCTTAGAGTACACCAAAATATTGTCGATAAAGACTACGATGAACTGATCCAGATATAGCTGAAAAACCCAGTTCATTAGATCCATGAATGCAGCCAGAGTATTCGTCAAACCAAAGGGCATAGCTAGGAACTCGTAGTGCCCATAATGAGTTCTAAAATTCGTATTATGAATATCAACCTCTTTAACCCTAAGCTGATGATACCTAAAGTGGAGATCTATTTTTGAGAATACTAAAACCCCACGAAACTAATCAAATAAATCACCAGTCCTCGGAAGTGGGTACTTATTCTTCATAGTTAGCTTACTCAATTACCGATAGTCGATGCATGTCCTCATGGTACTGTCTTTTTTCTTCACAAACAGAACTTGTGCCCCCCACGGAGACACACTAGGATGGATGAACCTACGATCCAGAAGCTCTTAAAGATGAGCCTTAAGCTCCGTAAGCTCTTTCGGTGCCATACAGTAAGGAGCGATAGACATCGAAATGGTACTCCGTAAAAGCTCAATGCAAAACTCAACTTTCCAATTTAGAGGTAAATCTGGTAGCTCATCAGGAAATACATCCAGAAATTCTCTCACTGTTCTGATATCCTCGATAGAAAAGTCCCTAGAAATTGAAACACTAACGTAGCCCAAATATGCCTCACACCCTTTTCGAACTAGTTTTTCGACCACTAAAGCGGAGATCACATTAGATAATTAATCTCGACTCTCACCGATCACAACCACTTCCTTATCATCCTCGGTCCTCAGAATGACCCTCTTAGTTGTGAAGTCCAAACTAACTTTGTGCTCTACTAACTAATCCATACCCAAAATCAAGTCAAACTCCCCCAACGGTAGCTCCATCAGATTTGCTAGAAACACAACCCTTTGTACTTCCAGCAGTACATTCTTATACAGTTTGTTTACTCGAATAGATTCTCCCAACAGACTCAGTATAGAGATCTCACTAGAAGTACACTCAATAGTAATCCCCAAGCTTTCAGAAATAGAACTAGCTACATACGAGTGATTTGACCCTATGTCTATCAAAGTAGTATAAGGGACATTAAAAATAAAGAACATACTCGTAACCACATTAGGGGCGTCTCAGTCTTCACAGTGTTGAGCAGCATAAACCAGTGCAGACTGCCTCGCCTCAGTCTGATTAGCACCTCTACTTTGTGGTCACTGTTGTCTGCCATAACCATTACCACACCTAGCCGGAACACAACCCCTAGGTGACTGTCGTACTGCCCGCTGAGGCTGAACAAAACCTGATCTTGTAGCTTGCATCTAATTAAAATAATGTGGACACTCTCTAACTCAATGCTCTAACGACCCATAATGCAAACAAGCCTCTAATGTCCTCCAACACTCGCCCGGATGGCGCCTACCACAATCGCTGCACGGCTGAACTCCAGTAGGAGCAACTAGCACTCCCACTCTAGAAGGTCCATCAAGTCTAGCTTGTTTCTTTTGCCTCTAAACAGAACTAGTTGGCTCTGAATCCCTCTTATGCTTGCCTCCCTCACAATCTCGATTCTGGCGCTCAACACACTTAACCTCTTCGGCGATATTTGACTTGTCCACCAGAATGGCGAACTCTCGTCCCGTCTACAGAGCTATCGAAACTCTCAAACTATCCCTCAACCCATCCTCAAAATGGACACATTTCTCGTACTCAGATGCCACCATGCCTCGAGCGTACTACCTCAGTCTCAGAAGTTCAGCTTCATACTCGGCCACAGCTCTATTACCTTGGGTGAGATTCCTGAACTCATGTCTATAAGCATCCACATAACTCGCTCCCACATACTTCCTCTGAAAGGCACTCTTAAAATAATCTCAACTAAGACGATCTGATTGGGTACCCTCCTCAATTGATAACCACTATTGATATGCCTCATCACGAAGCAAAGAAACTACACCCTTCAATTTCTGCTCAAGTGCAATTGATGTCGTTCATTATCCTCTCGACGGCCCCTAACCAGTATTTGGCCACGGTAAGGGCGACTTTAGTAATGCCCCTAAATAATTCAGCTCTATTGGACCAGAGTCATTCAGTTACCAACCCACGGCCCCCAGATCCAAAATGGGGTCCAACGACTCTCTCTAAAACTCTCAACATGGCTTGGGATAGTACATCGTCCCTAGCTGTCCGGATTTGTGACCTAGTCTTAGTAGCAGGTGAAACCGGTGTCTCACTCGTATCTAGATTTGGCATATTGCCCAAAGAAGAAGACTCAGCTCGAATCCCCCTATGGTGCCTGTCGTGCCCACGAATACCACTACCGTGAGTTCCACGAACGTTTATCATTTTTCAAGTTTTACTACATTATAAAATTTTATGCATCAATTTCAATGTTTATTAACAGATGTTTTATACTTTAGACATCAGAAGTTCAGAAATATTTTAGAAGTTTTAATCTCTAACTAACTCAGTATAGTTTCAGGGAGTTCTAACTACAATATTTCTAAGTCCAAAAGTACTTACAGAATCTGCGCCAGAGACTTGGTTTACCATGGAACAAATTTTTGTTTGAAAACCAGTCCTTTTACAAATAAAATTTTGGAACCCAAAATTCATAGCCCAGTTTCTACAACCTGGCTCTGATAGCACTAAATGTAACACCCTAAACCCGGCCTAGACGCTATGGCTGAATCTGGGAGTGTTATGATGAAGAGTTTTCAGAACGATCTTCACCACTTAAGTTTCTGGCATTTAATTATTTACTAGGATGATTATTTTGATTAAATAATATTTATGTGATTCATACTTATAATGTTTGTGCCTCAATCGATCATGTTCTCAATTAAAATCAAGTATGTATTTCGTTCATACGTGATTGAAATGCACCTGAATTAGCCGAGCGTTCCTAACCAGATGACAGATAATGGACGCATAATTGAAATGTGCATGCTCAATTTAGATCCTAACTCGATTAAATTGTAGGTTGCATAAAAACCCTAACCAGGGTCTGTTATCTGCATAGTTTTTAGATTTGTGGGATTAAATTGTTTCAAACCTAACACGCCCCTATTACCTCACAAGAATGCTAAGAAACCCTTAGTAAATAAGGATAAATAAAATGCATATTTCCTAAGGAAAGGATTCCAAAAGGACCTAATTTGGTTTCCAAAACTCATGAAAGATCGAGTTGCCATGGAATGTTTTTAGAATATTATTAAGCACGATGATAATAAATTAAGTTTAAGTAAAGTAATTGTCCTAGTTTATTTATGTTATAATTGTTGCAAATTGTGTTTAATTTTACTAAAATCTATTTCATTCATATAGTCTGCATATTAGGATAATTTACATTAGGGATCATTGCATCTAGTTTATACCACTTCTCAGCTATATTTTGTTTTTTATTTTTTCAAATTGTTAATATAACTTTACAAATTAAGTGACTTAGCACAAATACAATCCTTGTGGAGATGATAACTCGATACTTACTTATTACTTGATAACGACTGTGTATACTTGCACAAACCCCAGCGTTACAATTGTTGGGGACTTTATTTTACTTGAAAATCCACTTAAAAATAAAGGTTTTGGGTGGTGATTTTCTTATTTAATGGAGGACCAAAATATAAGAAACAAAAATTTCTCTCTTATAAACTATCCTAAGAATGCTTATAATTTAAATAAACACAGAAAGAAATAAGTATGCATGGTTTTAATAGTAATCACAACAACATGCATGTGTTAGAATAATTTCCCTTCCTAACTTAGAATTATTTAAACAATGTTAAGAGATGTCATTGAGATTCCGTGGCATTTTGATAATTTACTAACCCTAATTTTACAAGTGCTTTGGCTTTTCTTGAAGACCTAAGCTTAGCCTTTTAATATGCATATTTCTACATCTAAGGAATCGTACTTAGTAAAATATTAAGTTTTCTAGCATATGTCTATGTCAATTAACTTAGTGTTTTAATAAGAAGAAAACATAACTTAGTGTCTAAGGAACCTTTCTAGGCATCGTCTAAGGAATCGCACTTAGTAAAATATTAAGTTTTCTAGCATATGTCTATGTCAATTAACGTAGTGTTTTAATAAGAAGAAAACATATTATGTGAGGTAACAATAATATTTCTATACTGAAACAGTTTAATCACATTAACCCTAGGGTTATGCAAGGTAATAAAGTTATTTCGATATTATTACTAATTTGTCCTAATTTCATTATAAAAAGATCAAACATGCACCATTCAGATATTGTGACCATTAATTACAATTTGGTTCTGATTTAATAATTCATTCAATTGCATCCCTACATTTATAATGCAGAAATAATATGTTCATGATTTTATCTTAATGAATAAATAGATCAAATGCAGAGAACACCTCTTAATAGAATTAAATAATCTAAGCTACGACATTTAAATCATTCTAGTATCAACAAAATTAAGCAACCATGATTATATTAAAAGTAGAATTTTAGTTGCAATCATGTTTCTTGAGTTGAAAAAAAAAAGATTGAAGGGGTAAGAAATGCTAAGTTGTTTTTGGTGGTTCTTTGAGGCACAACTCACTTTGCTCCTTCTTTGTTCTTTGCTTCTTGCAGTGACTACCAAGCTCTAATGCTCCTAATATGGTCAAATGGGGTTGCTCCCAAAGCCTTGCAAAACTCTCTTGAGGAAAATGGAAAATGGGAAGTGAAAAGAGAGAAAAGAGAAAAGAGATGGTGAGTGAAGGATGATTGAAAGGGATGAATGTAGGGTATTTATACTTGTGAGAAGCCCCTTGAGTTTACTAAAAATGACATGTCAATCCTCCTTTTTTTCTCTCATGCATGCTCTGCCCCTTGATTTTATTAAAACTAGAATGTCAATCCCCCTTTTTTCTCTCATGCATAGCCGACCCCTTGAGTTAAGGATGGAAGGTGAATTACTTTGCTAAATTTAGTTAATCAAAGCTTGATTCATGGGAAGGAGCTAAACAATCACATGGGAAATTTGCTGTGGCTGATTTTTTTTTATTTTTAACAAGTCTTATGTGCCTAATTAATTATTTTATGGACGGTTGGGCCTCCATTGCTGAATTGTGCTCTTTTCCTCCCTTCATGGATGATTTGAGCTTCAAATTAAGCAACAGACTTGATAGAGGGTTGCGCGCGGACCAAGATCGAGTTGTCAAGTCACGAGAAAATCCTACAAAAGCTTTAGACGATTATATCTGAAATGAAACAGAAAAAATTAAATCTTAGAATTCCAGATCTGAAACAAAAACCCCAAAACAATAAAGAATCAGCCAAGATTCAAAACACTTATTAATAGCATTGATTGGAAGCAAAGAAAACAAGATCTAACTTCAATGAAGACTCCCTCACTGAATTTGACAAAGAAAACACCAAAACAGCAAGTTAAACTCAACGGATCAAGAAACCCAAATCGGAATAGGAAATAGAATACTTGGACGGTAAGAAATCTGGAAAAATATGATTGAAGGACGTTTCTTGATGCCAAAGAATGTTGCAAAGACAAATCTTGAAATTTGGGAATGGCTGAAACGCAACAAGAACAATAAAAACAAGTTAACCAATAGATCGGCACAAGCAGAAAAATTTAAAGAGAAATAAATAGCAATAAAGATAAGGAAAAGTCCTAAGAAGCCTTGAAATCGAGAAAGATTTCACAACTCCCTTCAAACGGCTCTAATCTCCCATCCAATGAAGAACAATGGCAAGAAGAAGGCTGAAGATGGCTCCCACAATCAAAAAGATTGTTAAAACTCTTTCTAAAGAAAACTCAAGAGAAAATTCTTGGAGAACTCAAAGAGAATTTTCACTCAACAAAATAAATCTGAATTCAATGTATTCTTCAAGTATAATGTGTATAAGGGTGGCTGGCCAAGCCATACATATAGGCCTTCTAACTATTTTCCTAGTCCTAATAGGAAAACTAAAAAAAAACTATTTTTTTTTACTTTCAAGGGGAAATTCGGTCAAGGACTTTAAATGGGCCTCTTGGACTGAATTTTTACATATAAATTTATTCATAAAGTCTAAAAATTAAAACTAAGTATTTAAAAAATTAAAACTTAAAAAATTGGGCCACTTTGACAATTTGGCCTGATTTTCAACTAAGTCTAATTTAAATTTCTTGATTGGGCTTGGAACATCTTATTGGGCCGTTTCTTCAAGCATTTGGGCTTGTAATCCGTTCTCTCTAGAAATTGGTTCGTTGATGCTCGTAACTGAGATCCAATGCGCCTTAGCTGCAAGATTCGGTTTCTTGGACCAAGATTTCCAAGATTTGAAATCTTGATTTTCTTGATTCTTGAAATTGCTCAAAAAAGCAAAATTGGACCAAGATTCGGTTTCTTGATTTTCTTGAAAACAAGAAAGTGAATCTTGATTTTATTTTTCCTTCTTATACGCATCTAAGGCCTTGCTAATAAATTCTTGAATGGTTTCATTTAGTTTTGAACGCATTTGTCTGGCCTTTGAACTCGTTATTAGGCCTTGTGGTAATTTGAGCCCATCACGTCTTGAGCTTGAATTGGGCCTTCGTGATTCGTATCAAGACTTGTCCACTTCAGTGATCCAATTTCGAGTTGGGTTAAATTGAATTTGGAACTCCAATAAATAATTTTAGGACATTCTATGCTGATCAACCATCAACCGGCATCTGCATGGATTTTGCTACCGGAATTGTTATTGCATTGAACATCGAATAGGTGAGCTTCAAGACTAATTTTTCTCCTATTGTGCCAAACTACGTCAAATAGGCAAAAATATGTCAAATTAGCATATAAATAAGTAAGGTTACAAATTTATCTTTAATTTTGTCCTACTTTACAAATTTGTAATAAAACTACAAAATTTGTTGTTAAAATACTCATAATTTGCATGGATTATTAGTTAGAAGGTGCTATAAATGTCTATATAATTTTGAGTTATCAACTTGAGAATACTCTTATAGCTCACTTCTTCACTATTTTAATGAAAAGTTAATTTTAATCCTTATTTTCATTAAAACTTAATTTTAATCCCTTGAAATGTTAATTGTAATCTCACGTTGGTTGGAGAACACAGCCATGCTCACACTTACCCTATAAATATGTCCAGTTTCTTTACTATTTTATTAAAAAGTTAATTTTAATCCCAAATCTACAAGAGAACACTCTCGTATCTGACATTTACCTTATAAATAAGTGACAATTTATTCACTATTTTTATTAAAATTTAATTTTAATCCCACTTTAACTAGAGAATACTCTCATAAATAAGTGGCATTTTCTTCACTTTTTCAATAAAAAAGTTAATTTTAATCTCACATTAACTAGAGAATACACTTATAGCTCACTTCTTCACTATTTTTATTAAAAAATAAATTTTAATCCCACTTTAACTAGAGAATACTCTCATAACTCACTTCTTCACTATTTTATTAAAAACTTAATTTTAATCTCTTAAAAAATTAATTTTAATCCCATATTGGCTAGAGAACACTCCATGTTCACACTTAACTTATAAATAAGTGTCAATTTCTTAACTATTTTCATTACAAAATTATTTTAATCTCACATTTACTACAGAACACTCTCATATCTCACATTTATCTTTATATACAAGATAAATTTCTATGTGCTCCAAAATTCATTTTCCCTTCTCATCAATCATAAATTTCTATCATCTTTCTTTGCAATAAAGAACTGGCTTCATTTGTCATTTAGAATTTTCCAAGTATGCCCGTTAATCAATGGCTTGCACGAAGCAAATAGCATGAAAACCATTCAGAGGAAAGGCACCGCGTAAGTAACTGACCACCAAAGTCGTGAGGAAATTGGCTCCACTATCAAATGAGTGCAAAAGCCTTACCGCTTTAGGCCTAGAATGGTGGCCAACAAATCATTTGAAATCATAAAAAATCTGCGGGCAAAAACCAAAAATAATATTGCCCAAGTATTTTATTATTTTTTAATGATATCTTTTATTCAAAGACATTAACTACAATCTTCTTTTATGTAATTTTTACAAGTTTTTATTATAGAAGGTGAATAGAAGGCTGGAATTCTTCAGAATAACTAGATCTGAAATTTTTATAAAATGTATTCATTTTGTAGACATACATTTTTCGTGAGTATATAAAACTGCTTTTATTATTCATGTATAATTATATTATATTATAAATACAATTTCACTCTCATCAATTTTCTTAACATTTAATTGATTTCAAATATTGTCAGTATTGTAGATGAAAGTCAACCAGCTTCAAAGAAACTGATTTCAACCAGTTAAAAAATATAAGAAAAAACTCGAAAAATTTTTAAAGAAAAAAAGAAAGATATTTCACATATCCAATTTTTGACGCAATTTTAATTCTTTGTTTATTGAATACATTTTAAAATTTTATATTTTAGCTTTAACTAATGAATAACAGTTTTATGTTTTTAAATTAAATATACATTATTAGAATTTCATTTTTTTCACGGAATAATTAACAATTAGCATTCCTAGGGGATAAGAAATAATCTAACATTATCCAATTTTTACTATTTTATTATTTAAATCAATGCATTCATTTTAACTATTTCACCGATTTATAGTTTTCTAATATAGTATAATTCAATTTCTAAAACTATTAATTTTATAACATATATGAAATGTAAATTGGTCACTTAATTTAAAAAACAAACACGAAATCCGATTTAATTTATATTACATTTTATAATTAAAAAAACTCTTCGTCATTTTAAAATTATCTTTCACTTTTTATATTTACTTTATTAGTCCTTTTATTTCACTATTTTCATCATTTTCTAAATTTTATCTCCATAATTACAATTACAATCCCTAACATATTTACAAATTTTTGAAAGTGCTTTTTTTTTCTTTCAAATGAAATAATTGCGACAAATAATGCTCCAAATTAGTAAAATTAATTATAAAATTTTCATATTTTATTTTAATAAATGTATTTCTTATAACATTAAAAAATAATATTGTACACATTCCATAATAATATTAAAAAATACAATGTCTTGCAAAAATCAAATTGATTTTCACATATTTTGCACTTTCATGTTAGTAAAAAATTTAAAACTTTTCATGTTAGCACACAATTTAAATTTTATTTTTTAACCAATTAAATTAAATTAAGCTCCAAATAATTTTTATGATCTATTTAGATATATAATATATCACATCCCTAAAGCTTCAAATTTTAGAAAAATGATTTTATTAAAAATCACCTTAATTGTATTTTTTTATAAAAAAACATCATTTATAAATTTGTAGGAGATAATCCCGATTAAAAAACGAACAGAGTAAAGAAAATAAGAATAAAAAATATCGAACACGCAAATTTTACATGAAAAAACTCCTCAAAAGAGGATAAAAAAACCACGGGCAGAAGAAGATTTCTCTATAATAAAGAAGACTACAAAAGACGGAGAGAATTAAAAGAAAAACCTTAAGCCCCACAACAAAAATCCTTCGAAAACAAATAAAAATTACAATTTAGATTGACAGAATTTTAAAAAATTCTAGCAATCTAAATATTTTTATTGTGTAAAACCTAAAGTAATTAAGGTTATTTATAGACTGAAATTCGTAGCATATATGATTACAACAAATCTAGGTTAATTAAAGTTTAAATGGGAAACTAAAAATAGGGTTTATGTAGTACCCCTGACTCGTCTCCGTCGTCGAATAAGGGTTACGGAGCATTACAATACAAAACAGAACCCTAATCATCAAAACATGGATCAACATGCAATTCACATATTTATTTTCAATAACGTAATTTAAATATGATAAAAATACTTTTACGGGCCTTAAATCAAACTTGATTGGTCCTAAAAATAGTTTATGAACAATCAGGGACTTATTCGAAGCAAATCAAATATTTCAGGCAAAACATGAAAAATTTGTGAAATAGGGGTCACACGGTTGTGTGTCCAGGCCATTTGACATAGCCTGTGTGTAACACACGGTCATGGGAACAGCTCGTGTGTGACACACGGCCGTGCAAACAGCCCGAGTGTGACACGCAGTCGTGCGAACAGCCTGTGTCTTAGGCCGTGTGTACCAAAATGTGCCTTGAAAAACAAGTTTACCAAAAAAAATGCTTTCTTGAACCACAAGCATAACATTTGCTAACCTTTTAAACCTAATTAAAGCGCACTTAAATGAGACCAAATCATGTTAAATTCATTATATATGCAACACCTTTACATCATTTAACTAATGTACCCTTATTGGTACCACAAAATATACATCCAACTAAATTCATCTAATTGACATGAACTAAGCTTAAAATCTACACCATGTACCTATCATTCATCCATTTCAACTTCAAATAAACACAAATCAAGTCAAGAATCATTCAACATATACCTATCAATATGTTAATCAAGGGTACCACATTTTACACACCAAACTTAGATCCATACCATATCTCAAAGTTCTAGTTTGAACTTATGTAAACCATGTCAAATACCCATTCCAAAATATGCCATTATACCTTATAATACCTAACATCTATAAAGCATGCATAAGTTCATCCACACATACTTGTACCTATTATTCGTGCCATCATTTAATATCATTAACCACAACAAACTTAGCACAACTTAATCAATTTAAATCACTGGAATAACCTTTTTAACCCTATTACATGCCATTTATAACCATTAACCAAAACAACCATAACTACCAAAATGACGAATGGATAGTGTGATGATGCTCTGACAAGATTCCAATCGGTCAAGCTTTTCTGATGATCTACAAAATAGAGAAAACAACTATGTAAGCAGTTAGTGCTTACTAAGTTTGTATAAAGGAAACTTAAGCTTACCGAACATGTTAAATGAAACAACCAGTCACACTTTCATCATATCATATGCCAAAATTCCTTTCCTATACACATCACCTCATAAGGTTAGTAAGTATAACATTACATGTAAGTTCCAAGTAAATCATGACATATACATAATAAGCATTTAGACTTTATATATCATCCATCACATATATATCCATTACACATTCTTCTCATTTAAATCAACAAAGTTAGTAGCTAAAAAGTAAACATAACATCTATGAAACATAGCATATACTAAGAAATGAATTCCATGCATATTTCATCCATCACATGATAAATTCTCATCCTTTTCATTTCATATATGCATATATATCTTTTCCTTTCATTTAAACATTAGTAACATTAAGTTTAATACATGCCTTTCCAATAACCTTTACTTACCCGTTGAACCATATAGAACCACATCGGATACTCAGGAATGCTAACACATAGTGTGCCTTTTCATATAACCATAACCTTTCCAATAGTTCTTACACGAGCTGTGAAATGGGCCTGCTCACATGAGCTGTGGGTCGAGATGTTAGCTACACGATGCTGCTCACATGAGCTGTGGAGAATCCGCAGCAATCGCGGGACCTTAGTCATCTATAGGACATCTAGGACCAGCACTTGAAACCGTATAATCCCTAATGACATGTCATTTGTATCCTAAGAATTCACAAGGTTCAAATGGGACCTTTGTACATATCCAATTCTTTAAATTTCATTATATTATATCATTTCGCACATGATTCATGAAATACACATTTTTCATATACTCATCCAAACTCTTTTGTTTCATTTCATTGTACCATTCCATTACATGTTAAATGAAGGTCATATTTTTCATATATATACTTTAATTTTAATATTTAGATAGTTAATTAAGTAAAAAGGACTAAATCATAAAAAGTGCACCCAAATGGGTAAGAAATTAATGTTGCATGGTTTTAAATGGTAAATTGGTCATATTAAGTTATAATAGATGGTAGACATTTATTTATTTTGTTATAGTGATTAGTTGTTTAACATCACAGCAATAATGTGCAAGCGTACACTGTCGGTGCAAGTATAGTTGACAGATATGAGTCTGTCGGATATCGATCCACGAGGATGATTATCTTTTTTCTATCAATGATAGTGCAATAAATAGATAGAAACGAGGTAAATTGTCAGAATAATTGTCAAAGCAATAACCTGTAAACAATAAGATAAAATATGATAATGATAAACTGGGATTCCCAAAGTGAATATTCAATAGGATACTAAGTGCTCACAAGGTATAAAAGGATAGGTGATTGTCGATGCAATAATTTGCAATGAATATCTTATCAAGCTTAACTTCTATTTTTAATCTAAGACTTAAACATGCACATTAACCACACCTTCCGATGATGGCAATGGAACACTATTAAGATCAAGTAGATTAAATTCCTCTAATCCTCAAGCAACTTCCATTGTCATGCTTCTTAACTTGAAATGTCGCTGCACCTTCCAGTGTCAGTGACAACAATAACACTTCCATGCTAAAAACATTCGAACCCAAGGATAAAACAATAGAAACAAGATTGAATAAAATAACATTTAACCCAGAAATCATGTGCACTTCCGTACTAACATGAAATAGAAAGTAATCACCACTGTTTAAAAATGAAAAATGAAAGAAACAAGTGGAGAATACTATTCCTAAACAACTCAACTTGAATCTCTCTATTCCCTCTTGTGTTGCACTTAGGGCTCCTCATCAAGAGCTGGTCTGCATCCCTTTCACGTCTGTTCACCCATAGGGGACTTAAGCCACCATAACCGAAAAGCTTCAAAAGGTAGGTTGAAGAAGATGATAATCCAAAAACTACTTTTTTTATTCTTTTCACGTGAATATTTATATTCTTCCCAAATAGCACAGGTGTCCTTTCATTTGAATCATGCTGCCTCTGCATGTACAAGTTGGTTATACCAGATTGGACAGCACACACATTTTTATTCTTATCCAGACAGCTATCAGGTGCGGCGACAATTCTGGGCGCAATATGAAAATACTAATGCAGCGACATTGATATCAAAACATGACAAAATTAAGGATAAATAGACTATGATCCACTGAGTTACAAAATGCAATTTACTGAATTGAAAATGCTAAAATATGTTCTAAAGATAAATAAATGGGGACAAATTAACCAATAAGTAAGGAGAAAACATATGTTCTTTCTAGTACTTTCAATGTTCCATGGTTTGAAATGGTAAATTGGCTATATTAAGTAATAGTGGATGGTAAACATTTATTTGTTTTGTTATTTTTATTGTATATTATATGTTATACAAGTTAAATTAATTAATAAGGTTAATAAAATAATAGAAATAAAAGGAAAAAGGGCATTCATCTTCTTCATTCTTTCAATTCCTCAACTAAACCACCATTTTTGCATCAAGAAAGTTTCAGCCAAGCAAGGTTTTTGCATATAAGCTTAATTTTCACTCATTTTTCATAAATTTTATATTTTTCAGATCGATTTAGCTTAATCTAGCTAGCTCAAGGGTCAATTTGTAAAAATGTTAAAAGTCTATAGACTTGCGATGAATGGTTTAAGTGTATTTTTAGATTTAATTGATAGATTATTAAGCTTGGATGATAAATAGAAGTATTTTGTTAAGTGATTTTTAGTAATTTTAATGTTAAAGGATTAATTTGTTAAAAGAGTAAAATTCATGGGATTTGATGTAAAATTTTGATGAAAATAGACTATTTAGAAATCCTAAGAAAATCGACTAACATGGGTTCTCTTTTAAAAATGGTAAATTTGCAAGTTATGGGTCTAAGGACTAAATTGAATAAAAGGAAAATGTTTGGGAAATTTTGTAAATTTACATTAAAATGTGTTATAGACTTGAATTGATTATTTTAAGCTATTTAAATTATTAATTAAATGAATTTATATTACTTAGATCAAGAAACGCTACAATTAGATTTAAATAAAGGGAAAAGTTAATGTTCTGGACTAGTTGTTGACTCTATTTTAGCAATCGTTCTAATTGAGGTAAGTTTGTATGAGGATTAAATTTGCTACTGTTGTTTTATATGGAATATTAATTAATATTTGTGATATGCATAATTAGATTAATAGTTGTGTATTAATTTTGGTATAATGGATTAGGTTGTGAAGATAATTAAAATTAAAGTCTATATATGAAAAATATGAACTTCATTTAATGTGTAATGGAATGGTACAATGAAATGAAAGGAACGTATGTATTTCATGAAGCATGTGCTAAATGATATAATATAATGAAATGTAAAGATATGCACAAAGGTCTCGTTTGAACCTTGTGAATTCTTAGGATACAAATGACATGTCATTAGGGATTATACAGTTTCAAGTGCTAGTTAAGGTCCTGCATTTGTTGCGAATTCTCCACAACTCGTGTGAGTAGGTATATGTTGAATGATTCTTGACTTGATTTGGTTTACTTGAAGCTGAAATGGATGAATGATAGGTATATGGTGTAGATTTTAAGCTTAGTCCATGTCAATTATATGAATTTACTTGGATGTATATTTTGTGGTACCAATAAAGGTACATTGGTTGAATAATGTAAAGGTGTTGCATAAATGATGATTTTAACATGATTTGGTCTCATTTAAGTTCACTTTAATAAGGTTAAAAAGGTTAGCAAAGGGTATGCTTGTGGCTCAAGAAAGCATTTTTTTGGTAAACTTGTTTTTCAAGGCACATTTTGGTACAAATGGCCTAAGACACGGGCTGTTTGCATGGTCGTGTTTGATTATTATTTTTAAATTCAGGTTTTACATAGTTTGAGACACGATTTGCGACACGACCATGTCTCCAAAAATATTTAGTTATATGGTCTGGCACACGACCTGCTACATGGCCGTATGACCCATCTTCACATATGCACATGGTTTGGCACATGACACAGCTATGTAGCCCTATTTCTAATGTCCAGATGGTCTGGACTATGTCACGCGGCCTAGAAACACGGCCGTGTGAGCCCTGTTTCACAAATTTTTCATGTTTTGCCTGAAATTTCTAATTTGCTTCGAATAAGTCCTAACTATTTCCAAACTATTTTTAGGGCCAATCAAGCTCGATTTAAGGCATGTAAAAGTATTTTTATCATATTTAAAATACATTATTGAAAATAAATATGTGAATTGCATTTTGATTAATGTTTTGATGGTTAAGGTTCTGTTTTGCACTGTAATACCCCGTAATTCTTATTTAACGATAGAGACAAGTTAGGGTGTTACATTTAGTGATATCAGAGATATGGTTTAGTCAGTTTTTGGACTGAACGTAGCATGTGTGGAATCTAGAAATACATGACATTTTATAAACTTTGATAGTGTGATGTCTCCTCACTTAAAGTGATTTCATTTCTTTATAGATAAAAGATGTCTTCCAACCGAGCTAATTCCAATGAAGTTGAGAGCAATTCTTAAGTTTCCGATCTAATGACTGCTTATTATGTGTTGAAATTCAAAATTCTAGAGAAGAGGTTTATAGTACTTTTCTTATTAATGAATTATATGTTTTACGCGAATTTGAGAGTAATCTAGTGGCTCAGCGACCTTCACCTCCTCGTTCTCAAATCTTTATACGATAGAATATTCATAGGCTTCCTATTGATTAAAATTTGAAAATACGGGGTCGAAAAGTTTAGAGGTAAAGTAAAGTGGTGATTCTGCTAGAGCACAGTACTAGTTAGCAAACATAGAGAGTTTTAGAAGAAATCTTATATCTTTCTATAGATTTTCTAAAATGTGTCGTGCCATCGTTAAAAAGAGGAGGCTTCTCGTTGGTAGTTGACTTTAACTATTATAGTATCGAAAGAACGAATAAGTTGGGATTCCTTCTGATTGATTTCGTAAAGAATTATGTCAGCAAACGATATCTAGACAAGAAGAAAAAAGAATTTCTTGAATTGAACCTGGGAAAGAAATCCATTACAAATTTTGGGTGAGAGTAGTTTAGCTCAGTAAAATGTTTTTATGATGGTATCAATTGAAGAGCAATTTTGTATTTGTTTTAGGGATGGATTGAATAATGAGATTAAAATATATATCAGTGCAATGGAATTTTGTGAGTTCGTAATTTTTATTTGATCGGTCTTAGAAAAGGGAAGAAATTTGATATCATAAGACAAAGAGTAATGTGAGACCATCGATGACTTTATTAGCCAGTGCGGGTAGTGTCAAATGTAAATAAACTTGAATGTAGCCTTTGTGGATGGAATCGTTCTAAGATATGTAGATAGAAAGAGTAGTGCGATTTCAGAAATCAAAACGTAAGATCTGTTGTTACTTCTATGAGAGTCAGACGACCAGGAATCTGAGGCACAAATAGAGTCAGTAGAAGCGGAACAAAAGACATAGTGGTTTGATATGAAGCACGTGAGTAGGTATCAACTCTTGATGTTATTGTAGTGAATTGTCGACAGATACTATTTGATTTGAGATGTCAGTGATGTGAACTAATTTACATTAAGTCTGATTGTGATTCGAATGTGATTTCAGCGATATCTGTACAGAAGTTTCTACAAAAAGGTTGTAATATGCTTTAATTTATATCCTGGATTTACCTGAAATGAAAGTTGACCAGTTATCAACCGTATACAAATTACATATGTTCTTGTAGAATTACTGAGCTTACTACTAGAGCGATACATCAAGTTGTCACAAAATTAACACCAGGAATTGTTCCAATCTCAATTGTGTCATACAAAATGTTTTCAAATGAATTGAATGAATTTAAAAGTTCAGTTGCAAGGATTAATTAACAGAGGTTATATTAGACTAAGTGTATCATTTTAGGATATGCTTGTACTGTATTATGGAAAAGAAAGATGAGTTGATGAGTCTGTATATAGATTGCTAGTAGTTGAATAAAGTTATGATAGAGGATAAAAACTTGTTAATTCGTATTGAGGACCTACTCGATCAGTTGAAAAGTGTTATAGTGTTCTTAAAGATAGACTATCGATCTGGTTACTATTAGTTGTGAGTTACAGATGTAAATGTACGAGAAACAACGCTCAAAATTTGTTATGAGCATTACGAGTTTCTAGTTATGTCTTTCGTATTTAATAATGCCCTGCGACATTTGAAGTTTGGTGAATCAAGTTTCTTTTTAGTCACAGTTTTATGGATTCATTGATATTTTGTATTGATGATGTACTGATCTATTATAAAACTAATTCAGAGCATGCTCAACATCTGGAAATCTATATTATAGATGATTTATTAATATTTCCTCGACAATGATGAAGTTATTACAGGAAAACATCAAAATTTGTTTAGTCAAGTTAGGTAACTACTTTAGCTTAAGCCAGAGAAGAATTCATTAATTACATTAATGTTTCACTCAGATGATCTCAAATTATACCAATTTGATTATTACATACTCGAGAATTAAATCGTTAATTTTTAAGAGGAATTGTGAGATACAAAGAAAAGATACGAAATTGTTAGCTAAACATGAATAGATCTAGAATGATCAAGTTAAAATTTCTTAACCAAATTTTAATATAACCTTAAAAGCACTCCATAATTATTTAAGAAAATATTTACGGGCTCAATTCATAAAAATGAGGTCCTAATACCTCATTTTCCAAAACCACTGACTTTCGGAACAAACCATTTGCACTTAAAATTTAGTTCAAACAACAGAAATTATCAAATCAAAATTTAGTATAATACTATTTTTGACTCATAAATATTAAAGAATAATATTTATGGTCTCACTCGTCGGGTTAGTGGCCCCGAAACCACTATTTCTGACACTATTAAAAAATGACCTGTTATAGTTTTTAATTAGGAGAAGAAAAAAAAACTTTGGTCAAAATAAGAGGAATTATCCCACAAATATCCACCTTGACTCGTATTTAGACCAACTTCCTTTTTGAGCCCTGTTACGGGCTTAAGTAATTCTTCGTTGGATACTTACCAAGTCCAAGAAATGCTTGAACTTTGAAACTAGAAGGCTCTTTGTCAACATGTTGGTCGGATTGTGTTCTGTGTCAATATTAAGAATCTGATCATTCCCTTGAATAATCACCTCTCGAACAAAATGATAACATATGTGTATGTGCTTCATTCTCTCGTGATGCATTTGATACATGCACGGATGGGGTGAAATATATTAAATTTCATTCATCGAAGCTGTCAATTTTCATGTTTAGGAAATCATTAGAATTACGACGACTTTTTAGATGGGATACAGACATTTCTAGGTTTATGTCTTCATAGTGTTTGAAGACCTATCTCCTAGCTTCGAAACACATTTTCAATCACTCGATTTTGAGTTTAGGAGCTTAAGTTATGACCATTTTAATGAAGATTGTGCAAGCAGAATTTTTGGATGAGATTATGACAAGAATTACAAGTTTCCGGCTTTTAATTCAAATTTAAATAATATTGTGTTTAGTTTTTAGGCTTAATTTTTATTATATATGAGCCCAATATTATATTTATTAGGTTTTATTATTTTATTATCTATAAATTCTGAATTTTGGATATTTTTTGAGTATTTTAAGTTGTTTTAGAGTTTTTGTGTCTTAGTTAAATAAGAAAGTTTAGTTTAAAGTACTTTTTGTTTAGATTAATTAGAATTTTAGTACACTTTAGAATTTTATTTGGATGTAATTAGCTAGCCTATATGAAGACTTCCTCATTGTTCAATGGGAAGAAATTTTTTTTCATTAATAAAGTTTTCAACTTTGGGAGTTTGTTTCTTTGTGCAATATTTCTTTCTTATGATTTTTAGAAATAATTTTCTTCTTGATTTACTTCAAGAAGTCTTGGAAATTCATTATTCACCCTTCAATTTGCCAAGAATTATTTCTTGGAGGATTAATTAGAGCCATTAATTGAGTTTGTTGAGATTTATATCTCAAAGGGTTCAATTGGACATTTATCCTTCTATTCATCATATCCATCGGTTTATCATTCCATCTTCCACTTTACTTTAATCTATATTTTCACTATTTAGTTATTATTTTAAATATTTATCCTTTATATTTTTTATGTTTTCTTCTTTTTTAATATTCCCTTTGTTATTGTTCTAAATTTATTTGGTTTCTTCATTTTAGGTTAGATCCAAATCTTTCCTTCTTGAGTCAAACAACGTGAATTCGATTCTTCTACTGCTTCTGTAACACCCCGAACCCGAGACCGACACCGGAGTCGAACACGAGGTGTTAGCAGACTTTAAACCCTTTATAAAAATATTTCTCAGACACTGCCAATCTGCGTACTAGTCGCTTTAAAAATCATATCTTGAGTTTCACAACTCGAAAATTAGTTTTGTGATTTTTCCCTGAAACTAGACTCATATGCCCATCTACATATTTCTTTCTATAATTTTTGGTCGGGCCAATTAGTACAGTTTATTAGTCAAAGTCTCCCATGTTATAGGGATCGACTACACTGACCTTTTCGCATTACGACCTGGATATCTCCCTGCACAGAGCTTCAATACTGATGCCGTTTGTTTCTATAGAAACTAGACTCAGAGAGGAATCTATCCATATATAGTATGACTCCTAATTGTCTCTGGTTAATTTATAATGAATTTCCAAAGTCGGAACAGGGAATCCAGAAACCGTTCTGGCCCTGTCTCACGAGAACCTGAATATCTCTTGACATACTGTCCATATGATCTTTTCGTTGCTTTTATATGAAAATAGACTCATCGAGCTTCGAATACATAATTTATTCATCAATTAATCCCACTCCTACTATTTTTAGTGATTTTTCAATCTCACGTCACTGCTGCTGCCAGCATCTGTTATGAAAGCAACTATGCCCATTTCGTGATTTCTCCTTGATCTAACTAGTGATTCGTCATACATATCACAAATTATGATCATGACTAGCCATGCCAAAGGCTAATCATTGTCAAACATCCCCCTACTACACTATTGCCATATCATGAATTTTAACACCAAAATAATCAACCATGACATATGGCATAAAAATCGTATTACCAAGACTTACGACCCAACATTAGAACCAAATTCAACCGAACATTATGCCATTTTCGCATGGCTAAAAGTTTACATACCAAATTTCAACAAAACATATTAGCCTATACATGCCGAAATGTTCTCTTAGACCAACTAAGAAGAAAATACCAAAGGTTGCTAGCCGGTGTGATGACTTCGACGACGGCACGATCACGCAAAAAGAGACGAGTCCAAGAAACCTAGAATAGGTGACAAGCAAACACCGAATGAGTATATAACTCAGTAAGCCATAAGCATTCCACAACCATCCATTAATAAAATTATCACAACAGGAAACAATGAAATGAGGTTAAGTACTCCATCCATACC
This sequence comes from Gossypium hirsutum, assembly GCF_007990345.1. Lineage (NCBI taxonomy): Eukaryota > Viridiplantae > Streptophyta > Magnoliopsida > Malvales > Malvaceae > Gossypium > Gossypium hirsutum. Next base: position 35,012,521 of record NC_053446.1, on the reverse strand, counting down.
AAACTATACCATAGTTCCTTAAACCCTATGGTTCAATCTCATACCAAGTCCTACATTGGCCTTTCATACATCATTTTATTTTCGTTATAATCATACAATTAAACGAACTTTCACCTATTCCACAATGAACCTTATGTACGTGACTTCAACTATAATCGTCACATAGGTTCAAAACTTACCAAGCTCAACTCCAAATATAAACTTAGCGCCTATTAGCCATGAAGTCAAGGTACTTACCTTTTCCGCTGTCCAAAATTGACTCGGTAAAGTCGCACCCTTCATGTAAATAATTTATAGAAAATATATATTGAGTTCGCACACATAGTGCTTAATAATCAACCGCGCACACTTAGTGCCATGTACTTTAAACTCACACACTTAGTGCCATGCATTTCAAGTTCGCACACTTACCTTTTCCGCTGTCCAAAATCGACTCGGTAAAGTCGCACCCTTAATGTAAATAATTTATAGAAAATATATATTGGGTTCGCACACATAGTGCTCAATAATCAACCGCGCACACTTAGTGCCATGCACTTTAAACTCACACACTTAGTGCTGTACAATTTAAACCCGCACACTTAGTGCCAATCTCATGACTGTGAACACTTATTGCCCGCACACTTAGTGCCGAAAACCAGCCACTCAATAGGCTTCACTTCCTTTTTACATTCGACAAATTTCATCTCTACTTACATATTCATTTGTATACATTTCATCTCATTAAACACAATGGTGTAGGTATTACGATCCTTTAATCAATACCAAAGATATGCTTAATGACTTACTTGTGTTGGGTAAGATGGTTCCAACTCGGCTACTCGATGATCTTTTCTTTGCCTTTGCTCGATTCTCCTCCTTTAACTCCTTGAGCTTAATCAATAAATCAACTAGTTTAACCGCCTTGCTAAATATTTACAATCCAATTACACATGCATATGTATGTTAGTATATTCGGCAATCACCCTTACTAATCACCCACTTGATCAATTATAGAGAATCAAAGTTAATATCACAATGTGTACCCTATATGGCCCATTATACATAATCAATTTTAACATCATCTATATATTTACTCATATGGCCGAATATACCTAATCATACATACACCTAACCAAAAAATAATTTCTAAAATCTTTATATCATTTATACACTAGTAAAGCATCCTCTCCCTTTCCATCAATTTAGCACATGCATTACTCATTAACCTACAAAAATTATATTCGGCCTTAGCACACAACTTGCTAGCCGATTCTTCCCCATCTAGCAACCAATGCACATATGTGCTCACTCAAAAATGCTAAAAAAAAAGAGATTCAAGAATCATCAATCCACCATCACATGCATCATTAACAAGCTTCATATTTAGCATGCAATGGCATTAACACAAACTCCACCTAGGCCGAATCTTAACTCATCTTCATGCCTCATCACCACAACATCAAACATCAAAATACCAACCAAGAATGTAACATGCATGGCCGAATATCATCTCCATCATTTAACAAAGTTTGAACCATGGCTAGGTAGATTTCAAACTTACAACTTAAAATATACATGAATCTCAAAGAATAATATCAAACATACCTCAATCTAGTTACATGCATGGCCAAACTTCCTCCTAATTCTCTTCTAAACCAAACATGAAGCAAGAACTCCTTCCTCCTCCCTTAGAATTTTCGGTCAAAAGAGGATGAAAAAGGATGAACAAAATTTTTCTTTTCCTTTCTTTAGCTCACGGCAATGGGGGGGGAAACAACCACTCATTTTTTTGTTTTTCCTTTCTTTATTACCCATATTCCTTATTTTATTTTTTTCCTACATACCTCACTAGGCCAACATGTTCCCAACATGTTTCCACCCATAGCATGGCCAACCACTAGCTCAAATTTTGGGTAATTTGACATGCAAACCCATCATTTTCACAACATGCATTAATAGACCATTTTAAATTAGCCTATCATATTTTCACCATGTCTCATATCGATCCCTATTTAATAATTTCTCATGCAATTGGTAAAATTGGAGAATGAAACTTCCACATACTCATGTACACACATAATAAGCATAGAATATGGAAATTAATTATTTTTATGACTCGGTTTTGTGGTCCCGAAACCACTTCCCGACTAGGGTCAATTTTGGGCTGTTACAGCTTCCTTCACTTCGATTCTTTATCATTTGGTATCATATTTGGGCATTTTAGGTGTTCTTTGTGTTTTTATAAATTGGTTTCCACCAAACAATCTCAAAAATAATTTTTTTAACCATAAAGTTTTTTGGAAAATGTATTTTTCAATAGGTAAACATTTTCCAAACAATCTGAAATTTTACATACTGATTATTGGCACTCTCTTAGAATATAAAAAAATATTTCCCAAAAAAAAGGATAAAAAAGTGCAAAAAAATAAGAAAAATAAAAAGAGTAAAAAAGTGATCCCACATCTGTTCGATTGTTATTGAGTTTGATTACTTTTTAGAAGTTACAAGCGATAAAATCTTAACTTCTTTTCTTTGTCTTTTAGAGTTTATTTTTTTTATTACCAGTATTTATCGGTGAGCTTTAATTTTCTTTGATCAATTTTATTTTAAGTGTTTTTTTATTTCAGCCTCTAATAATAGTACATACACATAGTAAGGACAAAGAGCATGATCCATCCATGGTTACCATGGATCAAGTTACAACACTATTTGAAGAACTTAAGGAAGACTTGAAAGAGGTGCATGAGTGTTTGTAAAATAAGTTCGGCACATTGCAAACTCAAGTCCTTCATCACGAGCTGGTTCAACAAAATTTCAGCCAAACATTGGCTCGAATGGAAACTAACCATGATAAACCTTGGGCAAAGCATATATTTCATATTTGTAAAAAACCTATACAGACATATTGTTTCCAATATCATTCAACCTTCTATTGTTCATGGACTTGTCAAGAAAGGCACCGGTACAAAAAACATAACAAGTTTTAAGAGCTTAAACAACTTATGGTAGAACAAAGAGAACGAGCTAGAAAGTGCATGTGGTGTAATGCGAAGGATCATAAAGCCTCTGAATGTCCAACATATTCATTTAAGAAAACATCCTTGCAAGCCAAGGAACGTAAGTATGACACAGAGCCTATTGAGGAGACTTTGTCTACTGATATCATTGATGATAATGATATAAATGAGCGAGAAATTTCAAGTGAGACCGTTTACAAAAATAGTAAGTGTGATTTTGTGCCTACTGTTTAGTCTATATTTAACATTGCACCTTGTTTTAAAGTTGATGTCGAAGAAGTTGATAGTAATAGTGCGAACTATAATAATAGTGATTTTGAACTTTGTGAATTGATAAAAGTTGATAGTAAGAATTGTTTCTTGGAGCTTATGAATTGGGATGATTTAGACCTTAATTATTCTCCTAAAGAGTTGTATTATGATGAATTCAATTTACAAATTTTTTCAGAGGGGTTAAAGGGAAGTGACGATGATTCATGTAAAAAGACTAAGAGACAAGAGATCTTGAGCTATAAAAAGTCAATTTAATGGTCAAATTTTGGTGAGTGAAAATTCGTACGAGGTAAAATTAAAGAGTTAAATTCTCATTAAAAAAGAGAATTGAAAGAAATACAGAACCTATCTGAAAGAGAGGAATGATTATGATTTCACTAACCCTAACTTGAATTTGTCTGGTGGACTTGTTCCGTTCTTTCAAGAATTTGTTGATCATTTGTGAGGAGCTCTTTTAAATCATTCCACCTATGATAAAGCTTTTTTATTATTCAACCAAAGATAAGATTCAACGACGAATGTTTTCGAGGAAAGGGGGAATGATACATGCACGGATGAGGTGAAATTTATTAAATTACATTCACTGAAGCTGCCAATTTTCAAGTTTGGGAAATCATTAGACTTGCAACAACTTTTTAGATGGGACATATATGGGTTTATATGTCTCATGGAGTTCGAATATCTATCTCTTATCTTTGAAACACACTTTAAATCATATTGAGTTTGATTTTTAGGCTTAATTTTTATTATATGAGAGTCCAATATTGTATTTATTAGGTTTTATTATTTTATTATTTAATTATTCCAAAATTTTGATATTGTTTAAGCATTTTAAGTTGTTTAGGATTTTTTGTTTATTAGTCAAACAAGAAAATTTAGTTTTAAACTATTTTTTGTTTAGATTAATTAAAGTTTCAATATATTTTAGAGTTTTATTTGGATGTACTTAGCTAGCCTCTATAAAGGCTTCTTCATTGTTTAATGGGGAGACAATTGTTTTCATTTATAAAATTTTCAACTCTCGGAGTTTATTTCTTTGTGCAAGATTTCTTTCTTGTGATTTTCAGAAGTAGTTTTCTTCTCGAGTTTCTTCATGGAGTCATGAGAATTCATTCTTCAATTTGCTAGGGATTATTTCTTGGAAGGTTGATTAGAGCCATTAATTGACTTTGTTGGGATTTATATCTCAAAGGGTTTAATTGGACATTTATCCTTCTATTTATCATATCCATCGATTTATTGTCCATCTTCCACTTTTATTTAATCTATATTTTGACTATTTAGTTATTATTTTGAATATTTATCCTTTATTTTTTAAAGTTTTTTTTATTAGTGATACATGCACGGGAACGATTGAAGTGCATTTGAGTTCATTAAGTGGACCAAACTCCAAGCTACATGTTTCAAGAGAGAATTCAATTGAAATTCTCATTGGGTTTATAACACATGCTAGGCCAAAGAAGTTTAAAGAGGCGATGGTGGCCTGATTCAGCAAGTTTGGGCTGAACATGAGATGTCCAACCCTTATTGGACCCAAGATAACGTCCCAAGTCCATGTAATGTTTTGCAAGTGGCAGTTAGTTTAGTTTAATTAATTCTATAGCTTTTAATTATGCCTTGTTTATTATATGCATCTTTAATTAATGTCTTACATTATTAATCTACATCTTTTAATTGTGACATGCACTATGTGTTCTGCATTTAATAAAGTCATGCATTATGTAATTCTCATGTTATTTAAGTTTGCATCATAAATTATGACATGCATTATGTAACTCCCATGTTAGTTAAAGGTTACATCATTAAATTAATTCATGCATTAAGTAACTTATTTGTTCATTTAGTTTACATCTTAAACCATGCATTTAAGCATATTAGTTGTTAAATATGTTTGAGTTTGTTTATATAAGTATGTTATTTAATTTGGCTGTTACTTTTTAATGCATAATTTATAGTGTGTTTAATTTGTCTTAAATAAATTAATTGTTTGTTCAATAGTTTGTTGTAGGAAAGTCCAAAAGGTTGGTCACATATTTTAAAGCTACAATAGGGCTGTTCATTTGCCAAGAAGAATCAAATGCTGTCACATTCAAATGGTTGTTCATTTTTGGCATAAAAAGAGTGTGCATTTGGTCACTTAATTGCTAGTGCATAGAGGGAACATTTTTGGTGGATATTGAAGCACTCAAAGCTCATTATGGTGGTTGTTCAAATGGACCAAGAGTGACTCTTCAAGTTTGATTGGTTTCATGCACTCAAAGCTAGTTATGGTGCCAATTAAAGAGATGAATACACAAGTATTAAGGCATTTGGTTAAAGGAAAAATGAAGGGACATCAAGCAGCACATTTATAGGACCATTAAGCCTTCATCAAGTGAAGAGGCATGACTTTTCAGCTATGCCTGGATCAAGTGAAATGACATGACTCTTTGGCTACCCATCAGGAGTTACAACTGAATTTTAATATTTAGTTAATAGCTGGTAAGAATGTCAAATTTGAATAGTAATATTAGTGCCTATAAACAGCTTGTAAAAGGACAATGTTAAGGTTAGACTATGTTGAATGAATATTTTTGAGTTATTGTAAGAATTCTATCTCATTGTTCTTGAAAGAACTTACTTAGACTTATCAAGGTACTCCTTGTGGTGTCAAATCTTTTATTTCTTTTGAACTTATCACTTCCTTTTTTTTCTTTATTCTAAAGTGTGGCATTCTAATATATTGTTGGTTCCTATTTTGCTAAATAACGGGTCACAGTTTACTTCTTCTTCAAAGACTTGTTTGTTATTTCACTTTATAGAAATCGAGTCACGATCTCTCATATCATTGGTTCATTTCTAAGTAGTCATCCATCCAACCTAATTTTATTCATTTTCATCTACCAAGTTTCCATTATTCATAATTTCACCTTGAATGCTAAATCGAGACGATACAGAATTAGATGATTAGGAAAACTAGCATATTGTAATCGAACTCACGATTATGAGCACGCATCAATTAGTTCTATTGTTATTTTATAATTTATTTTGGTTTCTTCCTTTTAGGTCACATCGAAATATTTCCTTCTTGAGTCGAACAACTTGAATTTGATTCTTCTTCTGCTTCCTTCACTTCAATTTCTTATCATCTTTTGTGAGATGTATGACACTTTGACTATCAAAATATATGATAATTGGCCTCTTCTCACTTACCAGTTCACTAAATAAGTCCTTTAACCAAATTGATTCTTTTACATCTTCTGTAATTGCCATGTATCCTACTTCAGTAGACGACAAAGCCATTGTAGCTTGAAGTGTCACTTTCTCACTAATGGTACAATTCCCAAAAGCAAATAAGTAACTTGTGAGATACCTCTTTTTTATCTAAGTCTTCTTCATAATCAGAATCAACATATTCGACTAAACCCTTTTGAGTTCTTCCAAACTCTAAGCACATGTTGGAGGTACCCAATAAATATGTGAAAATCTCGATTGACCATGTATTGGATAACAACACTAACAACATGTGAAATATCGAGGTGAGTGCATACCATTGCAAACATCAAACTTTCAATTGCACTTGAATAAAGTACTTTTCACATGTACCATTCATCTTTTTCATTCTGTGGGGAATATGGAATTGAGAGTTTAAAGTGTGAAACAAAAAGGGTACTTATCGATTTTTCTTCTTGTATCTAAAATCGCTCAAGAATCTTCTTGATGTACCGTTGCTGTGCTATAAACAATTTCCCGAAATTTCTATCTTTCAAAATTTCCATCCCCAAAATTTACTTTACTGCTCTTAAACCCTTAACCTCGAACTTAAAGTTAAGTATGGTTTTAAGGCGATCAATTTTAGATGGATTATTAGTCGCAATTAACATATAATCAACATAAAGTAACAAATATATAAAATAACCATCATCAAGACACTGTAGATAAGCACAACTATCATACGTACTTAAAGAAAAACCAATATTCAAACATGAAAGAGTCAAACTTTTTATACCACAGCCGAGGAGACTGCTTCAAACCGTACAAAGATTTTTGTAAGAGACAAATATTATCTTCTTTACCTTCAAATTTTATGTCTTCCGGTTGTTACATGTAGATGTCCTCCTCAAGGTCATCATGAAGGAAAAAATCTTTATATCTAAATCCTCTAACTCGAGATTATTTGATTCAACAAGGGCCAAAAGTGCCCGAATGGACATATGTTTCACAACGGAAGAGAAAACATCATTAAAATCAACTCCCTCCACTTGACCGTAGCCCTTTGCAAATAGTCTTGCCTTGTACCTAGTGTCGTTAGGACCTGAACCTTCATTCTTTTTAAACACCTGTTCGCAACCAACAATTCTTTAACCTATGGGTGGTTTAACTGTTAGTAATAGTGCCTTAGGCCTATTATATGGATGCTTTATTTTGATTAAATGAATTTAATATTATTATAATTTGCATGTGTAATATATGATAATATCCTTGAATATTTTTTTCTAAATGTCCCTAATCAATTGTTATTGTGGGAACAACAATGAATTAAGATTAGTATGGAGTATGATAGATATTCATGTGATGAATATGTGTTTCAGAAACAAATCATATTCATATGTATTTGTTGAGAATAAATATTGGACTGACTCATTTTGAGATTAATACATGGATCAAAGTCATAAATTAAATCTTTAAACAGTTGTGTCATTAAATCCTTAGACCTGCAATCACTATAGTTCTCAATATGAGGAACATAATTAGAATCATGTAGTTAGATGTGAGTGATTAAGATGGAATTTGTGCCCCTTATTATAAGAGATCTCTGGTCCCCTCAATGATTGAAACTGAAAAATGCATGGCCGTGCTTGAATGAATTGATGGAGATCAATGTCATTCTTTTTTTTTCTAATTGGGTATCAAGAAATTAAAGATAGAACGATATAAGGTTGACTTTATCCATGCCTTATACTCTATCTAGATATCATGAGAAAAAAGGATTATGTCATGAGTTGTATTTAGGTTGTCTCAGATCATGAGCTTTCATTTAACTTGGGTAGTTGTAATGTCTTGCTAGAGGCCACCTATGACTTGTAGGACCAAATATGATTTGGGCCTACTGCCAATGTTAATTGAACCTATAAGGCCACACATTAAGAATGAACAAGAATGGTTAAGTTTATCACTCTCTTTAAGTAATTTAAAATGATAAGATTATTTAAAATTACGAGTAATAATAAGTTATTATTTTAATTCGAATTAAATTTTGGAAATTTAAATTCGTAGTAAAAATGATAACAAATAGTAATTTTGTTACTATTTCCTGTTAAATTAAAAAATAATGATAAACGAGATAAAAATGGGATTTTATATATTTCTTATCAGATAAAGAAATAGAATTTAATTATTATTTAAAATAGTTTTAGATAAATAATAATTAAAATTCAAAATCAAAATGATTTTATATATTCCTTATCAGATAAGGAAATATAATTTAGTTATTATTTAAAAGAGTTTTAGATAAATAATAATTAAAACATAATTTAATTATTATTATTTAAAAGAGTTTTAAATAAAAGATAATTAAATAGAATTTAAATTATTATTTAAAAGAGTTTTTAAAATTCAAGATAAAATCTAATATTCTTTATCAAATAAGGAAAGAGATTTGTAATTATTTAAAAGAATTTTAAATATATATACAACCTCAAATCCAGTTCTACCCAACCCTATATATATTTGATCTATGTACACTTCTCCAGTAACACAACTTTTTGCCTATCACCCGTTTGAGAGAATAAATCAAAAACGTTTTGAGAAAACGAAGTTGGAACTAGCATTCCATTTGACCATTCATCGTTTGTTCAAGTGTGGATACTTGTAGCGGGTGGTCATCTTCAAACAAGGAAGCACCTTTGGAGATCCGATTTAAATCAAGTGTTAGTATTTGGAAGTTTAACAAAACAAGGTAACTTTTGTTATTCCCTTTTCGATTTGTATGTATTGCATGAGATCCTTGATAGTTTATGGGATATCAATTTTATTTTCCACCGCGTTATGTTCATATGAGATTCAAACTCTATCCCATATCCTAACATTAACTAGCCTCCAAGTCTCATTCTTTTGAAGTGATTTCATCTCTTCTTCCATTGTAACAAGTCATTTTCTAGAATCGGAGGCTTGAACTGCCTCATAATAATACAAACGATCGATTAAATCAATGCTCTCGGCAACACTTAGAGCATAAGGCACTAGTTTCCCTTCACAATATTTCTATGGTGGTCGAATTTCACGCCTTTTCCTATCACGAGCCAACTTATAATTAGTTAACTGAGGTGGTGAGGGTACCTAAGGGTCGAATGGAGCTCAATTAGATTTGAAACAACTTCAAACTTGTAAGAATCAAAATTTTGTCGTGTCATAGCGATGTCGTGTGACTCTTCATCGAGATGAGACCTTTGCTAGTCGTGCCATTGCGACATTGGGAATTTTCTCGTTAAGATGTCGCCTGCTATTTTGACTTTTGAATCCATCATGCTCGAGACAATTTGATTTAGTGTCTTTAAAAGTAAAAGTCCCTTTTTATGATCGAAACATGACATATTCATCAAATGTAACATCTTCGTTAACAACTATTTTGTCAGATTTCAAATACCACAACTTAAAACCTTTTGTAGTACTAAAGTGTCCCAGAAAGATACATTTAACGACCCTTAGCTTGAACTTTCCTTGGCTAACTTTAGCATAAGTAGGACAACAAAAAATTTGTAAGATTAGAATAATTTGGAGGATTACCTAACCATTCTCCTCTAAATTTACCGTTCAATGCTCGATGAGGAGATCAATTTACCAAATAAATTGCCAGGTTTACAGCTTTAGCCCAAAATTCCTTCCTTAAGTCTTCACTAGAAAGCATGCATCAAACCTTTTCCAACAAGTTTCTATTCATTCTTTCTGCAACTCAATTCTACTGCGGAGTTCCAACAATGGTTTGATGTCTTTCAATTCCTTCTCTTTTGTAAAAATCATTAAACTCAAACGAATAGAGCTCAAGACCATTATCTGTTCACAACCACTTCACTGATTTTCTAGTGTGTTTTTATAATAGTGTCGTCAACTGTTTAAAGATTTTGTAGACTTCGCTTTTTTATTTCAAGAAATAAAACCAAAATTTTCTAGATTGATTATCAATAAAAGTTAGTAATTTTTTTTACCTCCTTTTGAGATGTCAAAAGATGGACCCCATAAATCAGAATGAATGTAACTTAGAGTCTCTTTTGTTCTATGCACTATTGAATCGAAACTGACTTGGGTTTGTTTCTCGAAAATGCAATGCTCGCAGAAACCTAACTTACCAACTCCTTTGTCTTTGAGAAGACCTCTATTGCTCAAGAATTTTATAGTTTTCTCACTCATATGACCCAGTTGAATGTGTCAAAGTTTGGTTGGTGGAGAAAGAGTCACATCGTGTCATCACGATGTCAGGTTGATTTTCATCATGATGTGGTGGCGATTTTAGCTTTTCTTTGGTAATCGCAACCACACCAGTAACCATTGAAAAATGTATAGGCTACCCTTTTTTGCCCTCTAATCATAACAAGATCCCCACGAGAAAATTTTAAGCCATTTGACTTAATAACTATCCTGTAATTGTTAGAATCTAAAATTCCCAATGAGATAGATTTTTCTTTAAATCAGGAACATACCTGACATATGAAAGTGTCTGAATGATTCTTTTGTGTATCGTAATTTGTACTGTTTTGATTTCAGATATTTTACATGGAGAGTTATTCCTCATTAGCACAACTCCACCTTCAACTAAACTATACATCGAGAACCAGTCCTTGTTGGGACACATGTGATAGGGGCACCCTGAATCTAAGATCCATCCGAAAGCAAGATGAGATCTTTCGCTCATTGACACCAATAATAAATCTGTTGTGCGGAAGCGTGTAAAAGAGTAAAATTATTGTACTAAAAAATCACACTAAGTTCAATTCCCAGGAAAGACAGGTGGATCACAAGGATCGCTTAAGTACCAGGTCTTTCCTAGCCAGAATATCCCTCAATCGTAATTTAATAGCACAATAAATCACTACAATCACACACACAATTCATGCAGAATAATACAATAAAGAACACAATAATTTAACGAGGTTCAGCAAATTTTGCCTACGTCCTCGGGCACTACCAAATATATTTCACTCCAAAATACAAGTGAGAATTTACAAAGAGAGAGAGAGAAAACAATGCCTTAAGTAGAGAATGGCAAGTTTGAGATACAGAATGAGAGATGGTTATGCCTATTTATAGTTGAGGTTCAGGGATCAACTTGCAAAGTCACTTTACAATTTAGGGACCATATATTGCAAATATCTCAGATTTTATTATGCCAATATCTCGATACCCATATCTTTGACTTTCCAATATTTGATACCCATATCTTTGACTTTCCAATATTTGATACCCATATCTTTGACTTTCCATTATTTGATACCCATATCTTTGATTTTCCATAAATATGGATAATTCCCAATAATCTCCACCTTGAAGATTTGATTCGAGTAATCTTATCTTCACACAATTCTCTCTGCCTTTGTCAACAACACTTGATAGTGCCTTCTTCAACTGTTAAACATGCAGAATATTGATCAAGTTCAAACAATGTTCGAACTTGATTGTTGTTACCACCTTGGTCATCATATCTGCGGGATTATCTGCAGTCTTAATCTTCTGAAGGTGAATTTTCCCCTCATCAATAATTTCCTGCACAAAGTGGAAACGTACATCGATATGCTTTGTACGTGCATGATAGACTTGATTCTTTGCTAAATGAATAGCACTTTGACTATCACAATACATATTAATATGCTCCTGGACCAATCCCAAGGTTTTAACCATACCTTGTAACCAAAGAGCTTCCTTTACAGCCTCTGTTACAGCCATGTATTCAGCTTCTGTGGTTGACAACGCAACTGTAGACTGCAGTGTAGACTTCCAACTTATTGGTCCTCCAGCAAGAGTAAACACATAACCAGTGGTTGATCTTCGTTTGTCCAAATCACCGGCATAATCAGAATCAACGTACCCAACAACACCTTTACCAAGTGTAGTATCCTGCTTGAACAGTAATCCAATATCCATGGTCTTATGAATATACCGTAGAATCCATTTCACAGCTTGCCAATGTCCTTTTCCAGGATTATGCATATACCTGCTCACTATACTAACTGCCTGTGAAATGTCGGGTCTTGTACACCCCATTGCATACATCAAGCTACCTACTGCATTAGAATACGGAACTTGCAACATGTATTCTCGTTCCGTATTCGTCGAAGGAGATAGTTGTGCAGAAAGCTTGAAATGAGAAGCCAACGGGGTACTTACAGGTTTTGTCTGCTCGTTCATGCCAAACTGCTGTAGTACCTTTTTCAAATACTGCTTCTGAGACAAGCTAACTCTATCATGAGCTCTATCTCTCCATATTTCCATGCCGAGAATCTTTTTAGCTTCTCCTAGATCTTTCATCTCAAACTCGAGATTGAGTTGAGTCTTCAATCTTTCAATCTCAACTTTGCTCTTAGACGCTATTAGCATATCATCAACATATAAGAGCAAGTATATGAAAGTTCCTTCTTGTAGCTTCTGAAAATACACGCAATGATCAAATTTACTTCTTGTGTACCTTTGCCCTTTCATGAACTGATCAAATCGCTTGTACCACTGCCTCGGAGATTGCTTCAATCCATAAAGCGACTTTGTCAGTTTGCAAACCCAATTTTCTTTTCCAGCAACCTTGAATCCATCTGGCTGAGTCATATAGATTTCCTCTTCCAAATCACCGTGTAAAAACGAGGTCTTCACATCAAGCTGAACTAGTTCAAGATCATATTGCGCAACCAAGGCTAGCAAAATCTGAATAGACGAATGCTTAACAACTGGAGAAAACACTTCATTGTAGTCTATTCCTTCTTTCTGAGCGTAACCCTTTGCTACTAATCTAGCCTTGTATCGAATTTCATTTTTATCAGGAAATCCTTCCTTCTTTGCATATACCCATTTGCATCCAATTGCCTTCTTTCCCTTGGGTAGTGTCACCAACTCCCAGGTCTTATTTTTATGAAGAGACTACATTTCTTCATTCATTGCTTGCTTTCACTTTACACCATCAGGGTTACTTATTACTTCTGTGTAAGTAGAAGGAACATCATCATCTGTAATTGGAAGTGCATAAGCCACTATATCATCAAAGCGAGCAGGCTTACGAATCTCTCTTCTTGACCTTCTATATGCAATTGAATCTTGTTGCTGTAGAGATTCTTGGGTAGGAACCTCTTCATCATTTGTCCCTTCAATATTAGCTGGATCATCGTTAACCTTTTCAAGCTCCACCTGCTGCAAAGTACTACTGGTTTTGTCATCCTTTTGTGAATCCTTGTACTTCAACATGGTTGATTCATCAAAAGTCACATCTCTACTGAAAACAATCTTCCTTGTATCAGGACACCAGAGACGATATCCTTTTACTCCATCAGTTATACCCAATAATAATGCTTTCTTTGCTCTTGGGTCTAACTTAGATTCTTTTACATGATAATATGCAGTGGAACCAAATACATTCAAAGAATCATAATCAGTAGCAGATTTACCAGTCCACATCTCCATAGGAGTTTTTCCATTTATTGCAGCTGATGGCAAATGGTTAATTAGATGGCACGCATATGTAACTGCCTCAGCCCAAAATTCTTTGCCCAATCCAGCATTGGACAACATACATCGAACTTTCTCCAGTATAGTTCGATTCATTCGTTCTGCCACCCCATTTTGCTGTGGTGTATCCCAAACAGTGAAGTGTCGTACAATGCCCTCATCTTGGCATACTTGTAGAAATGGATCGTTTTTGTACTCAGTACCATTATCTGATCGAAGTCGTTTGACCTTTCGACCAGTCTGAGTCTCCACCATCTTCTTCCATTTCAAAAATGCATCCAAAACTTCACTTTTTCTTTTCATTAGATACACCCATACTTTTCTTGAATAATCATCAACAAAAGTAACAAAATAGTGCATACCTCCCAAAGAAGCTACTTTGGTAGGTCCCCACACATCACTGTGAACGTAGTCCAGAATTCCTTTCGTATTGTGAATTGCTGGACCAAATTTTACCCTCTTCTGCTTGCCCAGAACACAATGTTCACAGAATTCCATTTTGCAAGAATTTGCACCTTTCAATAAGCCTTGCTTCACCAATGTCTGCAAAGCTTTTTCACCAGCATGTCCCAATCGCATATGCCATAATCTGGTAGCCTCTAAATCTACATCTTTTGTAGAAACTGTTGATGTTGATCCAATAAATGTACTTCCATTTAAAAAATACAAGTTATTTCTTCTTGTGCCTTTCATCACCGTCAGTTGCCCAGCTACTACTTTTAGTAATCCATCTCTCAAAGTGATTGTGAGCCCTTTAGATTCTAGGGCACCTAATGAGATGAGATTTTTCTTCAGGCTAGGTACGTAGCGAACATCTGTCAAGACTTGGATTGAGCCGTCGTGATTCTTCAATTGGACTGTACCCACTCCCATTGTCTTACAAGCACTATCATTTCCCATAAGAACAATTCCACCTTCTAGCTCTTTAAGACTAGAAAACCAGTCCTTATTAGGACACATATGGTAAGTACATCCTGAATCCAAAATCCACTCATCCGTTTGACATGCCATTGCCATGCCAACCAAGCTAAAGTCTGACTCCTCATCATGCTCCGCTACACATACATCAGAAATAGCTTTACCCTTTTGTAACTTAGGATAATTCTTTTTCCAATGCCCTTTCTCACGACAAAAAGCACATTCATCTTTGGCAGGTCTCCCTTTGGACTTACTTTAAACCTATTTTGATCTATCTTTCTGGTTTGTTGTCTACATCTTGCAACTAGAACTGAGGCTTGCCTTTTTGATTTTTTGTTTAGGACTAACCCATTGTCGAGTTCATCCTTGCTCAAAAGATTCCCCTTCATATCCTCGAACGAGAGATGATCTCTCCCATAAATTTTGTTTGGGCCTAACCCATTGTAGAGTTTCCCTTAAAGTTTTATAAAAAGAGGCAAAAAGCATAACAACATAGCTTGATCCTCGTCACTGATCTCTACTTCAAGATTCTTTAAGTCATTAAGAAGGGTAACAAACTCACTAATATGATTTTTGATGGACTCACCTTCGGCCATTCTAAACGTGTAGAGACACTATTTTAATACTAATTTTAATACTAACCTATTGGCCAAAGATTTCATCATAAATAAGGCTTCTAGTTTCTTCCATAATGCAGGTGTTGTTTTCTACTTCAAAACCTCCTATAACATATCATTTGTGAGTCATAATTGAATAGTGGATAGAGCTTTTTCATCGAGTTCTTCCCATTCTGACTAATACATATCTGCGGGCTTCTTTCCTGTAACAACCTTTTTCAGACCAGTCTGAACTAGTATTGTCGTCATTCGAACTTACCACAAACTGAAATTTGCAATTCTGTCAAACTTCTCAATATCGAACCTTGACGCTGCTATCTCTGAGTGAGTTGATTGCGGAAATTGAACTAGCTCGGATACTAGTTTGTAGGGGATAAACCCAATTAAACAACGAACAAAGTGAAGAAAATAAGAATCGAAAAGATCGAACACGCAAATTTTATGTGGAAAAACTTCGCAAAAGAGGATAATAAACCACGGGAAAAAGGAGATTTACTATAATAAATGAGAGTACAAAAAATGGAGAGAATTAAAAGAAAAACCCGAAGCCCCACAAGAAATACCTTTTGAAAACAATGAACAAAATTCTCTCAATTTAATTATTTTTGTTGTGTAAAACCTAAAGTAATTAACACCTATTTATAGGCTAAAATTTGTAGCGTATATGACTATAAAAAATCTAGGTTAATTAAATTTTAAGTGAGAAACTAAAAATACAGTTTAAGTGAGAAAAAAAGCCAAAATAAACTTTAGTCAAAATAAAAGCCATTGTTCCACAAATTTAATAAAAAATAAGAAATAGTTTTTATAAGAATACATTAAATACAACCATTTACTAAATAATAGTAAACCATTGTTATAATGTAATACATTTTAACTTATATCAAATTTAAAATCTCAATCAAGTTTTTTTGTTTATACATGCAACTAACTTGTGCATTCTTCGGGTAAAGAAAACTAGTTTTATAAATATAATAAATACAATAAGTATAATTTTATTTTATCCAATGGTCCAAATTAATTCCCACTTAATAAAGTAAATCCAATGAATCAAACTCAACAAACATGTTCAAGGGTATTTTGATAATTTTACTAAAATACCTCACTTGAGTAATAACCATTTCCCTTTGGTGATCTCTAAAATTCACTTTTGAACAATTTTTCACTTTTGGTAAAATTATGACTCTAGTCCTTTCACTTTTTCCCATTAATCCAATTTAATCTAATCATCTTTTGAATTTTACTCTTTGACCCTTTTACTTTTAACAACTTCACATTTAATCTAAACCCTAGATTAATATCTCACAATAGAACACTTGTTTTAACTTTCCCTAGTATCCAATACTCATATCTACTATTAAACATATATGACATTTCATTTATCGAAGAAATATATTATGCATATTCCCAATATAGTACCATTTATATATCATAGTATGGCGATGATTGTTAATATGATGATGAATATACCTTTAATATTGATAGAGTTGTATTGAGACTATTGATCGCAAGAGAATGCATGAAAACTAAGCCATTCTTTGTATGTGATTGTGCAAGATATGTGCTCTTATTTTGTTTGCAGTTTGCCTCCAACTCTTTTATTGATCCCGATTCAATTTGTAGGACTTGAGGCTTGCACTTTATGTTTATTTAATAGATTTCATCATATAATTAACTATTATATATAAATTTATAACTCAAAATATATAAACTATAAATTATAATTAAAATACGAGAAAGGGACAATCATAATTTGGATCTAAAAATGAATATTCTAAACTAAAATTAAAATTTAGTATTAAATGACACCTGTTAAAAATAAATGTATATAAATCAAAAACAACCAATGTTTGAGAGATTATCAAATGACATGTAAGTGTACATAGTCGTAAACAAGTAATAAAGTAGTAAGGATAGAGTTATCGTCTCCATAGGGACTATATATGTGAATCAATAATTTCAAAATTAATTATTAAACACTTTGGTGAGTAATGAAGATTTGGATGTGAGGATTTAATTAAGGACTTAAATAAACTAAACTAAGAATGTAAAACAAATTAAATAACAACATAAAATAGAATGGCAATAGAAAAGTTTAACTCTAAATTCAACAAAAATGACATGAAAGGCTAGAATAATCATTTCTCTTTAACATGCAATAATTGAAAACAATGCAACAAAATGTTACGATTAATTCATGCCAATATGATGATTTATTAATCCAATTTCTTCAAGTTGTAGCCTTGTCTCGAAGTCCTACATTAATCTTTTAGTTAGTTAACATATTCTATGCCTAATTAACATCAAGATCACCTTCTTAGGCATCATTCAGAAGGAGTATTCATGCAGTAATTTTCTCTTGATATCAACACCAACATGCACCATTCAAGTTGTGTGTCTATCAATTATTACCTCTTCTCAGATTAAATAATTATTTCATTTTATTTACCAATGATGGCCATGAATTTTTAAGTTGAGTATGTAATTACTTGAATGAAGAAACAATCATATACACAAACATTAATAACAAAGAATCAACAATAGCATATCATAGATCCATAATCATTCTAGTAAAACAACATTAAGCAATAATCATTAAATTGAAAGTAAGAAGGCTATTTGCAATCAAATTCATCAACATAACAACAAAACAAAAAATAAGGTAAAAAAATGTGAAAGATAAATAGCCAATGGTGGTTCTCTAAGGCTATTAAACTTTTAAGAAGAGATGATAACTGAATCTGGTGGTTCTCCCTGGTTAACTTCTGTTTGCTTTCTCACGGTGGATCTCCTTCTCTCCTATGCATTGTTTCACCTTAATGCTCTCAAGCTTTTTTCTTTTCTTTACTACTTTAAAATTTAAGTTGAATGCTTTCAAAATGTAGTGTGTTGTGGTGTAGTGAGGGCCTCCTAGTTATACTTGTTAATCCCCCTTGATCCCATTTTTGGTGTTGGTTCCTAAGATCAATGGTGGAGTTTACTTGATTTCTTGGTAATGTAAAAATATTATCATTGTAATCTGACCATTGGAATCTAACCATTACAATATGGTTGTTGCAATCTGACTGTTACAAATGGCCGTTGCAATATGGCCGCTAAATTTTTTGGACCACTTTGCCCTTATGAGAATCTTATAAATAGGAGGTCATTTCTCCTCATTGTTTTACAAGTAACAAAGTGAAAGCTTCTCTCATTCTTCTTGATTCTCTCATCTTTTTTTTTCTCTAAAATTTTGGCATCTTATTAAAATTACATTGGACAATATTCTATCTAGAAGGTTAGATTTTAAGCGGGACCATCTGTGACCCCTCCAACCTTTCTTGGGAATTGAATTTAGTGTGATTTTTCTGGCCAAGTTTTTTTGACCTGTTTTAAAGCTTTATTTTTATCTTATTTCTTGATTCCTCAAAAAATAGCAATACAAATTGTGCTTCACCTTTCTTATTTGGGTGTACAAATATTGAAGTTCTGTGTTAACCTTGGAGGGCAACATCCTCTACATGATTACACTGATAATGGTGAATTTGTTTCTAAGGTAGTGGTTCTTCTATGACATGGTGATTCTTTCTTTTATTTATGCTTGGTTTATTTCTGATGGGCGCCAAAACCACCAAAAATAATTACTGCAAAATAACTCTAAATAGTAGTAAAGAGTGATAGTAGGGTCGAGTCCACAGGGATTGGTGTTATAATAAACTTTCTTATTTAACTTGTGATCAAAATTTCTATCGTGTCAATAGTCGTGCCCACGACTCCAAACGGACCTATTGAAAAATAGACAAATAAATCAAGGGAGTTTCAAAATGTTTAGAAACTAAATAATTGAAACAACATAAATAATTAATTAAAAAATTAGAAATTAAATTCAGATTTGTAATCAAAGATAATAAGTCTTAGCCCTAAACTCGGTGGATTTCAAATTTTTGAAAATTAATTTTCTCCTCCAAACAATAAGTTGGTTATAGTACTTAAGAACATCCTAACCACCAATTCTTCCTCTCGTAGTTGGTCCTGGTACAACTTGCAAACCAACCCTTACCCATTATCTAATCGAGATACACGTGTTCTTGATTCAAGATTTCGGTAGCCTTACGCTCTGAAGAACCCAACTCGAATTAACGGCCTCAACTGCGTGGGTCGTTTAAACTCGATCACTTCTTCCTTGATTTGTTCTCAGAGATCCAAATACAATACGGCCGACTCGTTTCTCCAACTGTCAGGAAACACAACTCCAACCCAACATGCACTTTTTGACTTGAAATTGATTTAACTTTAAGGGATGAGTTGTCAATCCCGATACTTAGGAAAAATGTGAATACCGATTGGAAGGATTTTTGGTATGGATACGTATCTCACGATTCTCAATCGGTAAGAACATCGGCCTAAAGCTAAGATGGAATATAGTGAAACATGGATTTAATCATGCTTCATAGCTTTTGAAAGGTGATTTGATGATAATGGAGGAAATTGGGAAGGGAGAGGGTTTTAAAGGCAATTGGAAAAAGTTTGGTAAAGGACAAAGAAATGAAAATGAAACAACAATATGCTAATTACGCACCAACTTTGGAAGAAATGAAATTCTATTTAATTCCAAATGGAAATCAAATGTAAAATGTAATGTGTCTTTCCTAAGTACATTAAAGTCATATTTATATACATGGTATTTACTAATTTTAACTTTAACCACTTCAACATAAAAATAAAATAATTTTTTTTTCTAATTTTGGCTTTTACAAAGTCAAAAGAATCTGATGAGTCCTTGGCTTTTTCCACATTTTTTATTCGGCCTCACTTTACTGACTGTGTAACAATTTGGTCCTTTTCTGCTCGTTTTTGACTCATAGCACCCCAATTGCATCCCTAACAAGATTAAAACATAAAAGCACTAATTCAACAGAGATTAATTCATAAATTAACCGAATTAAACATAAAAAGTAATGTAAATTAACATGTTATCAATTTCTAGTCAGTGCTAACGATTTTGTTTTGCAGTTATATTTTTCCAATAATTTAGAAGAAAATTTATTATTGTTTAAACATGAGAATCATTTTTGTTTCTCACTATTGGAACCAATAAAGGCTCCTACAAGAACCAAGCTAGTGTGTACACTTGAAGATCATTAAAAAAAGTGAAGTGTCCTATTAAGGCAATTGGTTTTAGGGCACCTGAGTAGTGTAACTGTGTGTGTAACGTTAGGGTTTTGTGCAAGTGTACACAGTCGTTATCAAGTAATAAGTAAGTATCGAGTTATCGTCCCCATAGGGATTGTATTTGTGCTAAGTCACTTAATTTGTAAAATTATATTAACAATTTGGTAAATAAAAACACAATATAGTTGAGAAGTGGTGATTAAAATAGATTAAACTAAATGCAATGATCACTAATGCAAATTATCCTAAGTATGCAAACTATATGAATGAAATAGATTTTATCAAAATTAAACACAATTTGCAACAATTATAAGATAAATAAACTAGGACAATTACTTTAATTAAACTCAATTTATTATCAACATGCTTAATAACATTCGAAAAAACATTCCACGGCAACTCGATCTTTCATGAGTTTGGAAACCACATTAGGTCCTCTCAAAATCTATTACTTAGTAAATATACATTTTACTATTCCTTATTTACTAAGGGTTTCATAGCATTCGTGTGAGGTAATAGGGAGGTGTTAGATTTGAAACAATTTAATCACATAAATCTAAAAACTATGTAGATAACAGAGCTTGGTTAGAGTTGTTATGCAACCTACAATTCAATCGGTTGGGATCTAAATTGAGCATGCACATTTCAATTATGTGTCCATTAGCCGTCGTTTGGTTAGGATCGCTCAGCTAATCCAGGTGCATTTCAATCACGTATAAACAAAATACAGACTTGATTTTAATTAAAAACATGATCGATTGAGGCACAAGCATTATAAGCATGAATCAAATAAATGTTATTTAATTAAAATAATCATCCTAGCTTAAATAAAATTAAGCTATCATTGTTGTAAAATAGAACAAAGAACACATAGCAAACATCTTTAAATTAAATTTAAAGAAAAGAAAGATTAAACCCATTCAGAGTGGCTGTCACCCAAGACTCTGACTGACGAGGCTCCTTTGCTTTTTGCATTGCTCCTTTACTGATGGCTCTCCAAGGTGGCCGACCAAGGGTTCTTTAAGAGGCTTAATTGCTAAAATCCTTATGCAAGGATGATGAAAGGGAAAGATAGCTAAAAGAGTTGAGAGAATGATGAACGAGTGAGAGATGATGGGATGAGGGATGATTGAAAAAGTGAGAAATGAGCTCTTATTTATAAGTGAGGTAAGGGAGCTAGTTTGCTAAAAATAGGAGTGTCCATCCTTTGAAACTTCCTCCAAGACTGGCCGGCCATGAGTTGAGGAAATGTGGCTGATTTTTCCTTTATTTTTGGTTAATTTGAGTGCCACAAGAACTCAGGACTAAGACTCGGTCATCAGCAAATCTTCGAGAAAATCTCTGATTTCTTTAAATCTTCAAGGACTTTGTATAATTAAACAAAAAAATGGTTTATGACATCCATGTGCAGCCAAAAATTGGGTTGACTAGATCCCCAATTTGGACGATTTTGTAATTAGAAGAAAACTCTCAGACCTGTCCAAAAATAGTAGATAGTTTAGAGGACCAAATAATATAATTTAACTACTTTAATTAATCAATTTAATTAATTAATTTAAACCCAATTTATTAATGAATTATTAAAAATGAATTATTAAATATAACTTTATATTTTATTATTTAATTTAATCATGCATGACCCACTTTATAGCTTAAAAAAGTAATATGTTCAAATTAATATAAAATAAGCCATTTTATGCATGAAAACTATATAATAAAGTATAAAATCATATTTTAATAATTTCTATGTTCTAATTTCATACTTTCGCATATTTCATTAATTTATTAAACAATTACTTGGTTTTAACAACAAATTTAAATAAAAAGGTGATGAATTATATAGGAAAAATCATATATATTTTTCAGTTTACACACCCCCAAACTTAAATCATTGCTCGTCCCGAGTAATGTTCATGCACTGCACAAGGTTTTGCTAAGGCAAAATTTGCTAAGAGTGTAAGTAGCATCAATCTTTATCTTATAATCATGCAACAATAAATTCATGCTCATAGACCTTCTTTATTAACAAGTAACTCATATACAAATATTTTGAAAATTTTATTCTAAGTTTCAAGATATGCCAACATGAACCATAGTTTGCATGTATGTCACAACCATAGATAATATTTTTTATTCAATACAATTTCTCATCAATCAAGCAAAACAATCATAAGGCTTATTTATGATATTCATATGTTGAACTTAATACTTCCTCTCCACTAATGTAGGTGACATAATCATCAAATCAATAGGTCTTTTATAAGGTTGTAATAGGGCTCGGTTAAAGGTGGGGATTTTAAGAGATGAAATATTTCGGTTTCAAAATCTTAACCTTTAACTTGTCTTGGATTTCTCAAAATTCAACCTTTTTCTTCAAGTGAACCTGTGGAACTCCCCCAAACTTATTTTGAACTCATACTCATACATTTTCTTTTTGGAGACTAAGAAAATTTTTCTTCACTCTTTCTTTGTCTTTGTTGTTTTGTTTAAGCATTTGGACATACATCTTTATGAAAATTTCCTCAAATGTTGATTCCAAAGACAACTTTAGTTAAGATAGGTGCACAAAATTAGGATAATTTTAAAAAATGGTACTGGCTTATAATGTAGGTTTATTACAATGAACTGGCCTTTAAGCTCAAAATTATAGTTTCAAGGGTCTAATATCATAAGGTGGGCTTGAAAAGGCTCAAACGATCTAAAGAGAAATGGTGCCTATATCATCTTAGTTTTTTATGTCCCCTAGGATTTCGCCTCAAGAAAGTTACTAAGTCAATTCTAAAGATATAAACCTTCATGCATGTCTAATCTCAAGAGAAACTAAGTTTTCATGTAAAACATTACCTAAGACTAAGATCATAAAAACATTCCATTTTTCATGATAACATACAATCACTCAGATAAATCATCATTCATGCTTGCATACAAGCTATCTTATTAAAAAGAATTTCTCTAAACATTCATTTATTAAGACATACTTATGAAAGAATGATTTGAAACATGTTTGAAAATTTTAAAAATTTGAGCAATCATTTACCTTACCCCCTTTAAAAAAAGCAAAGTCCTCATTGTGAGAATAAAGTAATGAATGAAAACTGAACACCAGGCAGTGTTGTAAAGAAAGAGAGGTGAGTCATTAAGACTGCTTAAATACCAAGTCTTTCCTAATAACTCAATCCTAGACATGTTCATTCCCATTGCCACATCACTTAATCTTTTTCTTTCTAAAGAAGTTTTT
Organism: Gossypium hirsutum; assembly: GCF_007990345.1. Classification (NCBI taxonomy): domain Eukaryota; kingdom Viridiplantae; phylum Streptophyta; class Magnoliopsida; order Malvales; family Malvaceae; genus Gossypium; species Gossypium hirsutum. The sequence goes on along the minus strand of NC_053446.1, from coordinate 34,988,645 downwards.
ATTCATGCTTGCTATGTTTTATTTTGGAAATATTAAATCCTAATTACTAAAGAAATAAATTCCTAAAGACCTAAAAATAATTAAATAAATAACAAGATAAAAATCCCCCCTTTTATTTTTCTGACTCGTTCCCTTCGTTAGTTTGCATCTTCAGTATCTTCTGTCCATGTCTCAAAGATGGCATCTGGGAACTTAGGAACAAAAGTGTTAGAGATATTCTTAAAAGTATTTCGAATTGAATCATCCCTAATTTTTGCATATTTCCAGTAAGTTTGCTATTGTTTGTGCATGAACTTGCACATGTCCATCATAATTGACATTTCCGATTTCTTTGAAGTACTTGTAAGAGTCGGCATGGGAGTTGTATATTCAGGCTCAACACTTAGCTTGACTGGTTCTTCTTCTGGCTCAACCTTAGGTTCAGGGTTTTCAGCTTCTTAAGCTGGTTGAGGACTTTTTGGTTCCTTATCAGATTCTTCTTATTCAGTGTCTGTAACTGAATCAGCTTCAGTTCTGTTTTATTTGTTGACTCTTCAGTTTTTGACTCAGTTGGTTCCTCTTGCTCACCTTGGTTCAACTCATGCACTCTTTTTACTAACCTTTCAAGATCATGACTTGTAATACACCCTTGAACATACTGCCCCTTCAGATTTGCTTGTGTTTTAACACGGGCCCTTAAGCAAAGTGAAGTGATTAATGATGGGAAATAAGCACTTCCTGCCTTCTTTTTAGCACAATCATGAATCTCCTTGAGGATAATTTTCCCAACCTTAATGGATTTTTCTGTCAAAATTGCATATAACTAGAGCATTCATTCCATCAAGATGGTGGAATTGTGTGAGATAGGCATAAAATTGTAGTGAACAAAAGAAAAACATACATTTGATACTGGTTTCAAGTATTCTCTTCGATAAGAATGGCTCCCATTCTTTCTTATAATCCATTGGGATCCCGAATTTGTCACAACATCAAGCACTTGTTGAAGAAAATCCCAATTACTCATCTTCTTCAACATCAGGTAAATTAAACAAATCATTGATGGACTTAGAAGTAAGAGGTACCTTTTTCTTTCGAACGATAACTTCAGTAACATTTTACGTAGTCAAACTAGCATAGAATTCTCAAACTAGTTCATCAGCGGGAAGTGAACAACCATCACAGAATCGTTCCCATTTGAGAGTATTGATTATCTTTCTAATTGGCACAGGAACAACCATCACATCATTGCTCTTCAGATTAAAACCTTTTTCTGACATCATAGGTTGATGCTTGAAAATTGAATCAAATCTCTTTTTCACTTCTTCATCAACCACAATCGAGTTTTCAGGAGTAGTCTTTGACGATCTAGTTCTTTTGCGAGACATGGTACTTTCCCGAAAATTTGGCAGAGTTTCTGCGCAAGAGAAAAAGGAGAAATCGGCAAAGTTGGTATAACTTGCTACGACAAAAATCTTGCGACAACAAGGATGGTACGGTGGCGATCTCTTTGTGGCAGCAATAGGGAATTTTGACAAAAAGAGAGAAAAGGACTAGGGTTTCTTTTGGGATTTGAGGTTGACGGTACAAAGAAGAGATTTAGGGATTTTTAGGGTGGAAGTAAATTTCTTTGAGGGATATGAAAATTAGTATAATGGAGAGGGGTTTATATAGGGAAAAATTAGAGCAACATGTAGCAAAAATTTAGCTATATTAAAGTTACTTGGGCGGCAAGTAATGGGTGTAACGGCAAGGCCTAATTTTTTCCCTCTTTTTTACTGTCTTGGGCCTCAAACTCAAACTGTATCTTAAAAAAAACTGATTAGTACTTGGGCCAAATTTGACCCCTTTTATTAACATAAAAATTTAAAATTTAAACTGAACAAAATGAAATTTAAAAATTTTAATTAGAAAATTTCTTCTTAACAAATTACATTAAATTAATTCCCAGGAAAGGTTGAGGGGTCACAGCGGTCCCGCTTAAGTTCCAATATCCTTAGACAGAATTAATTAAATGTAATAAATTAAGAAAATAAGTTCTATTTATTTATTTATTTACACACTGAGTTCATGAAAAATTAAGGGTCTACTAAGATGAGCAAGGATTCAATTCGCTCATCTTCACCATCACAGTAGTGTTTGAGACGTTGACCATTAACTTTAAACATACCTCCGTAATTGTCATATAATTCAATAGCTCCATAAGGATAAACTCGGTAGATGGTATAAGGTCCTTTTCATCGAGATTTCAGGTTCCCACGAAATAACTTTAGCCTTGAATTAAACAAGAACACCTTCTGACCTTCTTTAAACTCGCGAGGTCGTATATGAGTATAATGCTATCTCTTTGATCTTTATTTACACATTTTGGCATTCTTATAGGAAAACAACCTCAGCTCTTCCAACTCACCCAGTTGTGACATCCTTCTCTCACCGGCCTACTTTAGATCAAAATTTAACTGCTTCAAAGCCCAGTGAGCTTTATTCTCCAACTCTAATGGCAAATGACATACCTCTCCAAAGACTAATTGATAAGGATTCATTCCTAACAGAGTCTTAAAAGTTGTTCGATAGGCGCATAATGCATCATTTAGCGTTTGAGACCAATCTTTTCTACTAGGGCGTACTACCTTTTCAAGGATACCTTTGATTTCACGGTTCACTCTTTCAACTTTCCCATTGGACTGGGGGTGATAGGCAGTAGCAATCTTGTGCTTCACATCATATTTTTCAAGCAACCACTTAAGCCACTTGTTCACAAAGTGAGAACCTTCATCACTAATAATAGTTCTTGGTGTCCCAAATTATATAAACACATGTTTATGTAGGAATCGCATGACTACTTTAGCATCATTTGTAGGGTATGCTTTAGCTTCAAACCACTTAGATACATAGTCCACAGCAACTAAGATGTATTTGTTCTTATATGAAGAAGGAAACGGGCCTAAGAAACCAATGCCTCATACGTCGAACAATTCAATCTTCAAAATGTTTGTCTAGGGCATCTCATTCCTTCTTGATATATTTCCAGTCCTTTGGCATTTATCAAAGTTCTTCACATAAGCATAAGTATCATTAAATAGTGTAGGCCAAAAGAAACCTGCTTGTAAAATCTTTGTTGCAGTATGTGAACCACCAAAGTGTCCCCCACTTGGAGATGAATGAAAATGATATAATATCTCAGCAATCTCACTTTCAACTACATACTTTCGGATTATATTATCTGCACACTGTTTAAATAAAAACAGATCCTCCCAAAAATAATACCGACTATCATGAAGGAATTTCTTCCTTTGTTGGTATGTCATTTCTCGAGGAATTATTCCACATGCAAGATAATTGGAAAAATCAGCAAACCAAGGTGTTTCATGAATTCGACTCACCTCAAATAAGTGCTCATCTGGGAAATTCTCGTTGATAGGCACTCGTGATCGAGTTGCCTCATCTTGCTCTAACCTTGACAAATGATTAGCCACTTGATTTTCAACACTTTTTCTGTCTTAGATCTCAAGGTCAAATTCTTGGAGTAAAAGTATCGAACGAATTAGCCTCGGTTTTGCATCTTTCTTCATGAGCAAGTATTTAATGGCGGTATGGTCAGTAAATACTGTAACTTTGGTCCTATAAGATATGAGTGAAATTTGTCAAAAGCAAAAACTATAGTAAATAGTTCATTTTCAGTTACCGTATAATTGAGTTGGGCTCCCATCAAGGTTCTACTTGCATAGTAAATTGGATGAAACACTTTATTTCTTCTTTGACCCATCACAGCTCTAACGACATAGTCACTTGCATCGCACATCAACTCAAAAGGTGAGTTCCAATCAGGTGTAACGATTATTGGGGCAGAGATTAACCATTTCTTTAGCTCTTCAAAAGCTTCCAAACATGTTTTATTGAAATCAAACACTATATCTTTCTCTATCAACAAACGCAACGGTTTAGAAATTTTTGAGAAATCTTTGATAAACCTTCGATAAAAATCGGTATGGCCTAAGAAACTTCTTATTCCTTTCACATTAATTGGGGCCGGTAATCTTTCAATTATGTCCATCTTTGCTTTGTCAACTTCAATTCCTTTCTTTGAGATCTTATGACCTAAGACAATCCCTTCCTTGACCATAAAATGGCATTTTTCCCAATTAAGGACAAGATTTGTCTCTTCGCATCTCTTCAGTACCTTAGCCAAATTATTAAAACAGATATCATACGTGTTACCAAAAACAGAAAAATCATCCATGAAAACCTCAACAAAATTTTCAACCATACCAGTAAATATTGCCATTATGCATTGTTGAAAAGTTACAGGTGCATTACATAAACCAAAAGGCATTCGCCTAAAAGCAAATGTACCGTATGGACAAGTAAAGGTTGTTTTATGTTGGTCCTCCGGGGCTACAACTATTTGGTTATATCTCAAATAGCCATCTAAAAATAATAGAATTCATTACCTTCTAGTCGATCTAACATTTGATCAATAAAAGGTAACGGAAAATGATCCTTCCGAGTGTCTTTATTCAGCTTTCTGTAATCAATATAGATTCTTCAACCAGTAACAGTTCTTGTTGGAATAAATTCATTGTGCTCATTTTCAATAATCGTGATTCCACCTTTCTTTGGCACACACTGCACTAGACTTACCCACGAACTATCTGAAATAGGATAGATGATTCTTGCATCTAACGATTTAATCACTTCCTTCCTCACAACTTCCTTCATAATAGGATTGAGCCTCCTTTGCCCGTCAATTCGAGCTCTTTCACCTTCTTCTAAAATTATTTTATGCATGCAAAAAGAAAGGGCTTATACCTTGAATGTCAGATATGGTCCAACCAATTACTTTCTTAAATTTCTTTAAAACAACAATCAGTTGTTCGTCTTCATCTTTCGTTAGTTCTGCTGAAATAATCACAGACAAAGTAGAACAGTCACCTAAATAAACATATTAAAATGAGAAGGAAGTACCTTTAGTTCGAGTATAGGTGGTTCTTCTATTGACAACTTGGGTTGTACAAATTCTCTGACTTCCAACTCCAACGGTTCAAATCGTGTGGATTGAATAAAATTTCTCAGATTGGCTTCCATCAAAGCCATATTTTCTTCACCTTCTTCATCCTTTAAAGGGTCAAGATCTAAGGCTTTCTCCAATGGATCTTCTTCAAAATTGGTTTCCATAGAAACCAAGGTTTCTATCTCTTCCATAATTGAACACTCCTCTGTCGGATTAGGAAATTTCATCGCTTTAAGAATGTTAAAAGTTACCTGGTCATCTTGAACTCGCATGGTGAGTTCGCCTTTCTGCACATCAATTAATGCCTCCCCATGGCTAGGAAAGGTCTCCCAAGGATAATTGGCACTTCCTTATCTGCTTTAAAATCTAAAATAATGAAATCAATAGGAAAAATAAATTTATCGACTCTTACCAAAACATCCTCAATCTTTCCTTCGGGATATGCTAACGATCAATCCGCTAGTTGAAGCGTCACAGTTGTAGGTCTTACTTCACCTATCCCTAACGTCATGAAAATAAACTTAGGCATCAAGTTGATACTCGCTCCTAGGTCACACAATGTTTTACCACAGTAAGATTCACCAATGTTACAGGGTATAGTAAAGCATCCTAGGTCTTTCAATTTCGGTGGCAGTTTGTTCTGCAGAAAGACACTGCACTCCTTTGGCAAGGTAACAATCTCATACTCACTTAGTCGTTTCTTCTTGGACAATATATCCTTCATAAACTTCACATAATTCGGCATCTATTCTAAAGCCTCCACCAGTGGAATATTGATGTGTAACTGCTTCAGAACATCCAAAAACTTCTTGAATTGCACCTCATGTTTCTTCTTGTGTTGCTGTAATCTTTGCAGATATGGAGGTGATAGAACTTTCAATTTAACCGGACAACTTTTCTGAGTAGGTAAATCTGCATCCAAAGAAGATGTTAAAATATCTGAATTCACTAAGTCGGCGTTTACCTTGTCAGACTTTGCATATTCTGATTCCTTTGGTGTAGGAACTTCAACAGCTGGTTGATTCTTCTCAACGGGCTTATCTTTGACATCAATCAATCGAGGTTCTAAAGTCTTACCACTTCACAATGCCACTACCTTGATATGTTCTTTACCCAAATTCCTTGGATTCTCAGTATTGCTCAGCAAGGTTCCTTACTGTCTATTCTGAAGCTTCGTAGCTAACTGATCCATTTGGTTTTCCAAATTTTTGAGTGTTGCTGCTTGGCTTTGGAGCAAAGCGTCATTCTTTGCCATGTACGCTTTCAACAACTTCTCCAAACTTTTTGATGCCTCAGCCTGAGGTGGTTTTGGAGCTTGCTGATTAAACCTTTTAGATTGGTTGGGTCTTTGCTGTAATAAGTTATTGTTCGGTTCATTTCCTTGGTTGCTCCAAGAAAAGTTCAGATGATTACACCATGAAGGATTGTAGAAGTTGGACTGGAGTCCTTGTCCACTCCTATTTTGATATTGGTTCCCCACATAGTACACTGACTCGGGATTTGATGGACAATTCTCAAAAGAATGACCTTCCCCACAGTACACATAGGAAACCATTTCAAATGGACTTGGTGGCTGAGCTACAAAATTATTAGTACTATTAACGGTTAACTATTTCAACATAGAGGAAATAGACGATACCTAAGCTGATAACGAAGTGAGGGAGTCAACTTCATGAACTCCGGCTACGCGTCTTCCTGAACCTGTTCGATTTATTGGCCATTGATAGTTATTACTCATGATCCTCTCGATGATCTCATAAGCCTCATTTTGAGACTTAGAAAAAATTGCACCATTCGCGGAAGCATATACCATCAATCTTGTATGTGCATTGAGACCATTATAGAATGTCTCCAACTGGATACAATGAGGAATCCCATGATGAGGACACTTACGAAGTAACTCCTTGAATCGCTCCTAAGCCTCATACAAAGACTCGTCATCCAGTTTTTTGAAAGTTGTGATCTCGTTCCTTAACTTAGCGTTTTTGCTAGGTGGGAAATACTTAACCATAAATCTCTCAGTTAATTCTTGCCATGTAGATCTAGAACTTGGTGGCAATGAATTGAGCCATGCTCGTGCTAGATCTCGCAATGAGTATGGAAACAACTTCAACCTCAGTGCGTCTTTAGTCACACCGGCTATCTTGAATGAATCACTCACCTTCATAAATAATTGAAGGTGGAGATGTGGATCTTTCATGGGCATACCACTAAATTGGCCCACCGTTTGTAGCGTTTGAAACATCACTGGTTTCAATTCAAACTGGGTTGCCTCAATATCCGACCTTCTAATTCCAAGGTTTAACTCACTAAAAAGTGGCACAATATATTGTCTGATGCATCGATCCCTATCATCGGCAATAAGGATAGGATTTCGTACAGTATTGGCTCATTACCTTAGTCTTGATTCTGATTTCCAAGGTCCATCTTGACTTGTCTTTGAGCTGTTTGTTCACGTCTTCTTTGTCTGAAAGTCCACTCAATTTTAGGGTCTACAGGGAGTAAATCGATAATTCAATCTATGCTCACAAAGACCTGAATAGAAAATCACAAAAAATAATAAGAATAAGTTAGTAATGTTAGAAATAAATTAAATTGAAAATAAATAATTTCACCAAAAAATGACTATGGCAATAGTTGACAATCCCCAACAACGACGCCACAAACTTGTAACACTAGGGTTTTGTGCAAGTGTACACATTCGTTATCAAGTAATAAGTAAGTATCGAGTTATCGTCTCTAGAGGGATTGTATTTGTGCTAAGTCACTTACTTTGTAAAATCATATTAACAATTTGGTAACTAAAAACACAATATAGTTGAGAAGTGGTGATAAAAATATAATAAACTAAATGCAATGATCCCTAATGCAAATTATCCTAAGTATGCAAACTATGTGAATGAAATAAATATTAACAAAATTAAACACAATTTGCAACAATTATAACATAAATCAACTAGGACAATTACTTTAATTAAACACAATTTATTATCAACATGCTTAATAACATTCAGAATAACATTCCATGGCAACTCGATCGTTCTTGAGTTTTGAAACCACATTAGGTCCTTTCGGAATTATTTACTTAGCAAATATGCATTTTACTGATCCTTATTTACTAAGGGTTTCTTAGCATTCGTGTGAGGTAATAGGGACGTGTTACGTTAGAAACAATTTAATCACAAAAATCTAAAAACTATGCAGATAACAGAGCTTGGTTAGAGTTGTTATGCAACCTACAATTCAATCGGGTTAGAATCTAAATTGAGCATGCTCATTTCAATTATGCATCCATTAGCCATCGTTTGGTTAGGATCGCTCAGCTAATTCAAGTGCATTTCAATCACGTATAAATGAAATACAGACTTGATTTTAATTGAAAACATGATCGATTGAGGCACAAGCATTATAAGCATGAATCAAATAAATTTTATTTAATCAAAATAATCATCCTAGCTTAAATAAAATTAAGCTATCATTAATGTAAAAAATAAAAAAGAACACATAGCAAACATCTTTAAATTAAATTTAAAGAAAAGAAAGATTAAACCCAATTCAGAGTGGTTGCCACCTAAGACTCTGACTGACGAGGCTCCTTCGCTTCTTTGCGTTGCTCCTTTACTAATGGCTCTCCAAGATGGCCAACGAAGGGTTCTTTAAGAGGCTTAATTGCTAAAATCCTTATGCAAGGATGATGAAAGGGAAAGATAGCTAAAAGAGTTGAGATAATGATGAACGAGTGAGAGATGATGGGATGAGGGATGATTGAAAAAGTGAGAAATGAGCAATTTGAGTGCCATAACAACTCAGGACTAACACTCAATCATCAGCAAATATTTGAGAAAATCTTTCATTTCTTTAACTCTTCAAGGACTTTGTATAATTAAACCAAAAAATGGTTTATGACATCCATGTGCAGCCGAAAATTGGGTTGACTTGGTCCCCAATTTGGATGGTTTTGTAATTAGAATAAAACTCTCAGGCCTGTCCAAAAATAGTAGATAGTTTAGAGGACCAAATAATATAATTTAACCACTTTAATTAAGCAATTTACTTAATTAATTAAAACCCAATTTATTAATGACATATTAAAAATAAATTATTAAATATAACTTTATATTTTATTATTTAATTTAATCATGCATAGCCCACTTTATAGCTTAAAAATATAATATGTTCAAATTAATATAAAATTGGCCATTTTATGCATGAAAACTATATAATAAAGTATAAAATCACATTTTAATAATTTATATGTCCTAATTTCATATTTTTGCATATTTTATTAATTTATTAAACAATTACTTGGTTTTAACAAAAAATTTAAATAAAAAAGTGATGAATTATATAGAAAAAATCCTATATATATTTTAGTTTACAGTGTGCGTAAGTAGCGGTGGAATGATTGCAAGCTCCATCTGTGTTGGTCAGTGGGCCATTATGATCAAGATAGGCTTGGAAGGCCTGCCTAGATTGAGTCGAGATGGGTCGGAGGACCCTTGAGTCTGAGTTGTTCGGAGGACTATGAGAGAATCGATGGATCCGTGTGTTTGGGACAAGGCTTACGATGCCCTTATCCATGATAAGCTAATAATGCATGAGTTTTATGGAGCTAGTCTAAGCATCAGTGAGTTTTTAACCAAACTAGACTTGAGGATTATCGAGTTTGAGAGCTTGAATAAGAGAACTAGTGGGGGATGTCTTGTTCAAGCAACCTCTAAGATTGCGTGAAGAATGGAGTGGCGAACCAAAGTTTATGTGAATCAGCATTAATGTCTGAAAATGAGATTGAGATCAACAGTGAACATGGAGGGGCTGAGAGGGCCTAAGTTGAGGATGGCTAATGTGTCTGAACTTCCCATGTTGAGAACTTTTGTGTTGGTGTCAAAAGGGACGATTAGTTTAAACCATATCAAGAGGGACGCATCAAACAAGATACCGCAAGAGTGGGAATAGTGCCACATCCAAAGGGATGTTTTTTTAGTATTAAAGACATGGTAATGTTCAGACAACAAAGGGTAATACCATTAAGGGTTCCTCAAATTTGTAACATGATAATTATGTGTTGTTTCATTGAGTCTGAGTGTTTGGTGGAGAAATGGGCATAGATAAGACTACACCAACGATTGAGATGAGATCAAGGTCGAGTGTATGTCTGATGCACATTGAATGGATCATACCTTAGGCCTTGAAGGCCCAAGGTGAACTTGAGACTAAAATGTCAACTTGATGCAACAAGGTTACTAAAAGTGCAACTTCATGTCGATGACGGCATCAACATAGTAAGTGGGGACTGACATGCTCCGTAATTTACTATTCTAATTACCAAGGTTGAGATTTCCCCAAATGGTCCTGAGTGCAATTAAAGTACAATAACTTGGAAGTTGGAAATTTTTGGATACCCTGCAATCTTAGAGGGATGTTGTGATGGAAACTCGACAACTGCTAAAGTTAACTCTGCAAGTGGGTATGTCTTTTCTTTTGGTGGAACAATTATTTCTAGGAAGTCTTCTAAACAAACGTGTATTGCTCGCTCCATGATGGAATCAGAGTTTATAACTCTTAACTGAATAGGGCAATAGGCCGAGTGGATTAGGAATTTACTTTCAAAGATTCCTTTATGGGAAAATGGAGTACTTGATTTAATGAGGTCTAAAAGAAGCCTGGCTGATCCACTAACCAAAAGGTTAAGTAGGAAAATGGTTCTTAATTTGTCGAGGGGAATGAGTCTTACACCCAGTTGATGCGAGCTCGTAATTATTTTAGAATTACAAGTCACTCAGATGCCTGACTATTTTTAAACAGGTACTTGATAAGTAACAAATTAAGATAGGAAACTTGAATCAATGACTTGTACGAAAAAAGAACCAACATTATTAAACGTGACCCATTTTGTATAAGACAAATAATTGAAAACATGAATTATATTTGAACAAACTCTGACCCATTGTTTATAAAGAAATAAGAACCAAAGGTATAGGAAACGAATGAAGAACTCCATAGGGTAAAAACCTTGAAAAGTTCAGTCTGTATGTTCTTAAAAACTCAAGAGAATATCTCACAAAATGTATATTCATTGATCAACCATCAAATTAAAAAATGAGTAGCTATTTATAAAATATTCTAGGTATATGAATAGTCAACCTGTCTATGAATTTTAAGGCCTTAATTATGCATGAATGCAAGAATGCATGTAGTACACAAAAAGTCACATAACTCCCAACCTTAAATGTAGACTTAATAAGCAAGGAAGAACTTCAAAAGTCACATTCAGCCCCTTTTTAGTACGGTGGAAGAGAATTTCCTAGGGAGTTACTAAATGGTTACTTGATGTGCATAAATGCATTAAAACAAAATCTCTCCAATGTTTATAGGTTGCTGAAAACTCACTTGTTTTACAAATTTCATGTTCAACTCGAACTTGAATGGTGGAAATTAAAGGGACTTTGGTTAACCGAATGGTCACTTAAGATGCATAGTTGTGAACCTTTTGGTATTCCATCCTTTAAATTTGACCAATAATGCTTGAATCCCTATTTCTCCCTCCATTAATTTTGTGCATGAATGCTTGAATCCTTAAATATTTGAATTTTGAATGGGAGATGAAATGTCTTCATGGAAGGTGTATGGTGAACAAAGGTACTTGCAAAACAATATAAATAGGACTCATTTCACATTTCATTCATTCAATATGCATAAACTAAAATATTATGAGTGCAACAAAAATAATGAAATAAAACAAACATAAAATAGAATAGAAAAACCACAAGTTCTTTATTTAAAATGAAAATAAACTTTATTTAAGATATGAATAAGAAACGCTTATTGAGCAATAAAGAAAGTGTCGCAAAGCTGATGTTCCATATTAAGTCTTGAATGCATTGTGAATTTTTCCAACTTAGCCGAAACGACTTGTATGAGAACACTGAGTGTCTCCTTAAGCTTTCTGGCCTTTGCCCACTTAATTAGTCGTATAGGTACATGTAATTCATCTCCAAGTGATGGATCCTTCACATTTGGTCCTAATTTCAAACCCATGCTCACATCATCCTCTCCCTCTTCGAAAGGATTTTTCCTCAAATCAGAATCTACATAAAATGAAGATAAATCAGAAACATTAAAACTAGCACTTACATTGTACTCACCTACGAGATCTATCTTGTAAGAGTTATCGTTAATTTTCTCCATGACTGGAAAAGGGTCATCTCCTCTTGAGGGAGTTTAGATCTCCATTGGGCAAGAAACGATTCCTTTTGTAGATGTACCTAAACCAAATCTCTCGGTTCGAATACAACTTTCTTTTGACCCTTATTAGCATATTCTACATACTGCTCCATCCTCTTTTCAATGTTATCTCGAACCTTCTTATGAAGTTGTCGAACAAATTCAACCTTTCTTTTTCCATCTAAATTGACCAATTCATTAGAAGGTAAAAGAATTAAATCCAAATGTGTAAAAGGATTGAAACCATACACTATCTCAAAAGAAGAAAATATAGTTGCAGAATGAACACTTCGGTTGTATGCAAATTCAATATGTGGTAAACACTCCTCCCACTTCTTTAAATTTCATTAAATGATAGCTCGAAGTAGTGTTGACAATGTGTGATTGACAACTTCGGTTTGTCAAGGATGACAAGTAGTGGAGAACAACAATTTAGTGCCTAACTTACTCCATAAGGTCTTCCAAAAGTAGCTCAAAAGCTTCGTATCTCAATCAGACACAATGCTTTTTAGAATTCCATGTAATCTGACAATTTTCTTAAAAAACAAATTAGCAATATACTTAGTATCATCAGTTTTCGACAAGGTATAAAATGAGTCATTTTAGAAAAAGGTTCACCATAACAAAAATAGATTCTTTCCCACTACTAGACCTTGGTAATCCTAACACGAAATCCATTGAAATATCTATCCACGATTCCATAGGTATAGGTAAAGGGGTGTAAAAACCATGGGGTTTTACTCGTAATTTATCCTTTTGAAAATTATACAATTTTGACAAAAATGATCGACGTCTCATCGCATTTGTGGCCAAAAATATGTTCATGCAATACATCTAGAGTTTTGCAACTCTAAAATGTCCCATTAGGCCTCCTCTATAAGCTTCTTTCACAAGTAGCTCTCGAACTGAACTCCTTGTTATACAAAGCTTATTTTATCAAAAGAGTAATCCCTCATGCCTAAAAAACTTACCAAAAACTTCTTTTTCACAAGCTGTAAAGACATTTCCAAATTCAAAGTCATATCTATACAAGTCTTTTATGTGCTCAAATCCAAGCAATTTAGCATCCAAAGTAGTAAGCAATTAATATCGTCAAGATAATGCATCAACAACTACATTTTCCTTCCCTTGGTTGTATTTAATGACATAAGGAAAAGTTTCAATAAATTATACCCACCTGGCATGTCGCTTGTTGAGTTTGTGATGGATCACAAATTCCTTTGGCCAAAGATAATGTTGCCAAGTCTCTAATGCTCTAACCAAAGCATATAATTCTTTATCGTATGTAGGATAGTTCAATGTGGCTCCACCCAACTTCTCACTAAAGTATGCTATTGGTCGTGCTTCTTGCATCAAAATTGCTCCAATATCTATTCCTGATGCATCACACTCTATTTCAAAGGTTTTAGCAAAATTAGGTAATGCAAGCAATGTCGTATTAATCAACGTTTCCTTAAGAAAATTAAAAGCCTTTTCTTGTGCATCTTCCTACTTAAATGCCATAGTTTTCTTAATGATTTCAGTTAAAGGAGTAGCCATGCTATTAAAATCTTTAACAAACCTACGGAAGAAGCTAGCAAGTCCATTGAAGCTTCTAACATTACTTACGCTCATGGGTGTTGGTCGATCCTTAATTGCATGGACCTTTTCTTCATCTACTTCAATTCCTTTTGAAGTCATGACAAAACCTAAAAACATAAACTTATCAGTACAAAAAGAACATTTCTTAAAATTCACAAACAAATTTTCTTTTCACAGCACTTCCAAAATGAGCTTCAAATGATTAACATGCTCTTCTAAACACGTATTGTAAATTAATATATCATCAAAGTAAACTACACAAAACCTACCAATGAACACTCGCAAAACATGATTCATAAGTCTCATAAATGTGTTGGGCACATTGGTTAAGCCAAACGACATTACCAACCATTCATACAAACCGTTTTCGGTCTTGAAAGCAATTATCCATTCATCACTTCTTGCATTCGAATTTGGTGATATCCACTTTTAAGATCAATTTTGGTAAAAATGCTTGACCCATGTAGTTCATCTAGCATGTCATCTAATCGAGGGATAGGATGTCGATACTTTACCGTGATTACAATGCGACAATCAATACACGTCCACCAAGTTTTATCCTTCTTTGGAACTAATAGACTAGGCACGACACATGGACTTAAACTTTCTCACACATAACCTTTTTCTATAAGCTTGTGAATTTGTCGTTGTAACTCTTTAGTCTCCTCTGGGTTTCTTCAGTAACAAGGTTGGTTCAGAATTGTAGTTCCTGAAATGAAGTCGATTTGATGTTTAATTCCACTTAGAGGTGGTAGTCCATCGAGAATCTCTTCGGAAAATACATCTTGAAAATCTTGCAAGAGAGAAACAATCAAACTAGAAAGATTTTTGTTAAGTTTGTTAGTACTGAAATATGCCGTTTTGTACAAAAGTACAAGTAGTGGCTAGTAAGTCAAAATAGCTATCTTAGCCTTTCTACTTTTAGCATAAAAATTCAATTTATTTTTCCTTTACTCTCTTTTCTTACCATAACCTCTTTTTCTTGTTCTTTTAATTTTTCTTTCTCACTTTCTTTTTCTTTTCCCTCGTGCTCTTTTCTTTTTCTATTTTCTCAAATCCTCTCATTTTTTTCTCTCTTTCTCTTATTGTTACCTCATTCTCGTTTGTTTCTAGTTTTCCACTCTCTTCCTTCAATGCACATTTTGTTTAGCTTGTTCTTTTTCTTTAGCTTGTGCGCTTAATGCACATTTTGTTTCAAGTAGCTCTCCTTCAACCAAATACTCGACTTCATTCACTTCTTCCATTGGGGCATGTCATCATCTGTTTCACCCTATTTCAATCTCTCCATTTTCCTTGAGAATCATAACATTTTGATTTGGGCATTAGCTGGCAATGTACCCTCTCCCCAAGCACTTAAAACATTTGATATATTGATATCAACTCGTTGTTGCTTCCACCTTGCTCTTATCTATAATAGAATCTTTTTTAGTATCTTTAAAAGTTTCAAATTTACCTTTCACTTGAGGCCTCACATCCTTTTTTTTTGCACATTGGTTCTATGTTAAGGATGAACACGAATGATGTATCACCCTAAAAGAACCTTTCTTTTTAAGTCGCCTTTCCATTTTTATGGCCATGTAAACCATGTCAGTTAATTTAAAAAA
The DNA here is from genome assembly GCF_007990345.1 of Gossypium hirsutum. Lineage (NCBI taxonomy): Eukaryota > Viridiplantae > Streptophyta > Magnoliopsida > Malvales > Malvaceae > Gossypium > Gossypium hirsutum. Next base: position 34,973,249 of record NC_053446.1, on the reverse strand, counting down.
TGTTACAACTCAATAACATTGGCAATCTCTCGATTTAATACCGCCAAAAACCTTGCCTTTGTGGCCTCACGATCCTCTCCAACATTGGCACAAATCATTACAATTTACATCTCTTTGTGATAGTCATCCACACTCTTATTCTCTTGGGTAAGATTTTGAAACTTTGGTAATGTTTTTGAATGAACCTTTGTCTTATTATGGCTTTCATTTCAACCCACGTATCCACCAGGTGCTCTCTATTTCTTCTTCTAGACATGGTTAGTAAGTCTCACCAAGTTATAGCATAATCAGTGAATTTAGTGGCAGCGAACTTTACCTTTTTCAATTTGGAATAGTTGTGACAAACAAACCCAAATTCAATCTTCTTCTCCCACTCGAGATATTCTTTGGGATCATTTCTTCCTTGGAATGTCGAAATGTTCAATTTGATAGATCCAAGGTCACCATCAATCGACCCTCGATCTCGTCTCTCTGTAGGCCTTTGTTCATTTCCCTTACACTTCGATCAGACACGATTTCATCATCATTACCATAGTATCCATCATTATCAGATCAGTTGGATGCTTCGACATCTCGAACACTAGATGTTCTTAGAGATCTTCCCCTTCGAAACCTTTCCCTTCGAGTCCTTTCTTTCATCTGAACCACACATTCACTAATCTAATCTAGCCCCTCTTGCATCATCATTCGCATCATGGCTTGCATTTGAAGGTTAGGAACTCCACCTCTTTCACCTCTATCACGTTCGTTACTAGACATTCTTTAAAATGCACGAGAAAATGATTAGTAACCAAAAGAATAGTTTTAAATAGTAAAATTTGTACCTCACCAAATCAAACCTCATGGTTTTCACTCAGAAAGAAAAATCACTCATCTAGTGTTTGAGCACAATTCAAGCTTTTACCACACAGTTGATCACACACACTCTTGCATTTTTCTGCTCAAAATCCTCTTAAGCTCTTCAAGAATCCTAGGAATGAACTTAGCAAAACCTGTGACCTTGTGGACTTTGATAGGATGTGACATCTTGAAGGAAATAGAGACAAATAAGTTAAAATGAAATAAATGACTCAAATACAAAAAAATAAAAAAAAATTACGAAAAGGTTTTTACTACTTTGACAAAATAGATGCAACAAACTCAAAATATTTAATGAAATGTAATTAGGATGATTTGGACAAACTGAATTTTGTTTACACGAAAAATTTTGGCTATAGTCAAAACCTACCAAAATATGAAAGATAGGCTCAAAAGCAATAAATGATGAAGAAAATTTTTTATGAGTTCCCAAACTCTTTTTTTTTATTCTAAATCCTATTTTCTTTTCCTTCTATTTCTACAATTTTTTTTCACTTCAATTTTTTTCACTTTGTATTATTACTATTTTTTCAAACCTTTTTTATATAAACTGAGAAAGTGAAAAATTAAAATGATACCTTGAAGAATAATACCTCTAATACCAAATGATGTGAGCTCGTAACTAGTTTAGAATTACATGTCACTCGAATGATCGACCATTTCAATATAGGTACTTGATAAGTAACAAAATAAGATAGGAAACTTGAGTCAACGACTTGTATGAGAAAAGAACCAACGTTATTGAACATAGTCCGTTTTCTATAAAACAAATAATTGAAAACAAGAAATAGATTTGAACAAACCCCAACCCGTTGTTTATAAAGAAACAAGAAAAAAAGGTATAAGAAATGAAAGAAGAATGTCACAGGGCAAAAGCCTTGATAAGTTCAGTTTATATGTTCTTAATAACTCAAGAGAAAATCTCATAAAATGTATATTCATTCATCAACTTTCAAATTAAAAAATCAGCAACTATTTATAGACTATACTAGGTATATGAATATTCAAGCCGTCCATGAAGTTTAAGGCCTTAATTATGCATGAATGCATGTAGTACACGAAAAGTCACATAACTCCCAACCTTAAATTTAGTCTTGATAAGCAATGAAGAACTTCAAAAGCCACATTATCCCCCTTTTTGGACGATGGAAGAGAATGTGCAAGGGAGTTACTGAATGACTACTTAATGTGCCTAAATGCATTAAAACAAAATCTCTGCAAAGGTCTTGAGGTTGCTTAAAAGTCATTTGTCTTCTGAAGGTCATGTTTAGCTCCAACTTGAATAATGGTCATTAAAGGGACTTTGGTTAACCGAATGGTCACTTAAGATGCATTGTTGTGAACCTTTTGGTATTCCGTCCATTAAATCTGAACAATGGATGCTTGAATACTTAATTCTACCTTCATTAATTTTGTCCATGAATGCTTGAATCCTTGAATCTTTGAATTCTGAATGAGAGATTAAAAGTCTTCATGGAAGGTGTATGGTGAACAAAGTTACCTGCAAAACAATATAAATAGGACTCATTTCACAATTCATTCATTAAACATGCATAAACTAAAATATTATTAGTGCAACAAAAATATTGAAATAAAACAAACAAAAAAATAGAATAGAAAAACCACAAGTTCTTTATTTAAAATACAAATAAAATTTATTTAAGATGTGAATAAGAAACACTTATTGAACAACGAATAAAACGTTGCAAGGCTGATGTTCCATATTAAGTCCTGAATGCAATGGGGATTTTCCCAACTCAGCCCAAATGACTTGTATGAGAACATTGAGTACCTTCTTAAGCTTTCTAGCTTGTGCCCTCGTAATTTACCCCATAGGTACTTGTAACACATATGCAAGTGATGGAACCATCACATTTGGTCTTAATGTTGTACCCATGCTTACATCACCAGTGGTTGAGGAATTCATGGTGGATACCCAACTTAGATCTCTAAGTTCAATGTGGTCAAACAAAACCATGAAAAAACTCATAGTGTACATTTTATATATCCTTATGGCGAACGATGTACATGAATAAGGTTGAGTTCTTACTCTTAATGGATTCGTAGCCCAGGATTTGGGTGGTCCTATTGAGATGGATTTGATGAATTTATTGACATGTGAGGTTGAGTTTATTACTCTTAATGAATTCATATCCCAGAGGTTGGGTGGTCCTATTAAGACGGACTTGATGTATTCATTGAATTTAAATTTGAGAGGATAAACTTAATAAATACTCTTAATGATTTCATAGTCTTGATTGGGATGATCTATATTAATATAGACTTGATGAAATCACCTACTTAAGTAGCAACCTACTATAAAAGACATTGGTCAATCTTTTTAGAGCACTTACCAACATCTTGAGGTGTATTGGCTAAATCTTGGTTATCTATCTCGGAACACCAATTGGATAAAAGATTAGTAATGAGTCATGAGTTAACCCCTATTTTAACAAGTTAAAGATTAGTTCACTTGTTAAAGAGAAGAATCACTCATTTCACTATGTACTAGTTCAAACCCACAAGATACTAGTGCTTAAGTGGCTAATTTCGTTGTTGCTCTTCTCACATTTTATCTTTTTTCGTGTTTACAAAAATTCCCAATTCTTTTGTATTAGTGGGGGAATGTTGATAATGCAAAAATATGACCGTTGGAATCTAACTGTTACAATATGACCATTTCGATATGGTCGTTGAATTTTTTGGACCACTTTGCCCCTTTGAGAATCTTATAAATAGAAGGTCATTTCTCCTCATTTTTTACAACCAACAAAATGAAAGCTTATCTCATTATTTTTTATTATTTCATCCTTTTTTCTCTAAAACTTTGGCATCTTACTAAAATTACATTAAATGATATTTTTTCTAGGATATAGATTTTAAGTGGGACCGTCTGTAACCCCTCTAGCCTTTCCTGAGAATTGAACCTAATGTGATTTTTTTAGCCAATTTTTTCTGACTAGATTTAAAGTTTTATTTTTATCTTATTTCTCGATTCTTTAAATAAGAGCAATACAAATTGTGCTCCACCTTCCTTATTTGAGTGTGCAAATATTGAAGTTTTGTATTAACCTTGAGGGCAACATCCCCTACATGATTACATCGATAAGTGTGAATTTGCTTCTAAGGTAGTGATTCTTCCACGACACAGTAAATCTTTCTTTTATTTATGCTTGGTTTATTTCCAGTCAGTGCTAACGATTTTGTTTTATTGTCGTATTTTTCCAACATGATTTTCTCCATGTTAATTAGTGGTTATCGGAATTTCCTCAATGGTGGTTGATAGTTCTTGAGTTTCTCCCATGTAGTTGAGGTAGCTAAAGACCAATTCTTCGTCCCCTTTTGTGGATGGTTTGGGCTGTCAAAACTTAGTTTTCCTTGATAGCATTAGGTTGAGGAGTATTCTGAGGTCCAACAAGCCAATTTGGGGTGTCCAAAGATGACAACATCTCAGCCAAATCTCGTAGGTCCTATGCTGCAGTTTTGCTACGGCATTGAGCTTCAACATGTGAACTTCAACTTCTTTTTTCCTTTGAGTCCACCGGTCACCTTTATTTATAAAAATTTCTTGTTCTAGCATAGAAATCAACAAAAGTGCATTATTCTAATAACAAATTACAATTAATAGAAATTAGAATAATTATAACATAAATTGTTATCAATCACCCTTAACTTGCATGAAATTGTAAGTTAGAAGGTATTAAAATAAATGTATAATTTGGAGTTGTCAAACAATTTCTTTTATATAATTATTTCCAAAATGAAAACCTTAAAAAGTAACCGGTATATATATTTTAGGATTATAAGAATAATTTACTAGTATGGGCCATCCATGTTTAGCGCTAAGTTGATTATTTGTTTGTTTTAAATTATGGAGAAAAAATTGAAGATTAAATACACTCTAAGCAAAATTTTTAAAATCAACTCGGTGGTCGAATTGGTCAAATCATTAGGTCGTATTATTCAATTAAATAAATCATTAATAAAATAAAATAATTTTAAAAAACCAGTTCAATCGGTTTTTTAACCTAGCCCGTACTTGTTCGCGAGTCAACCAGTCTGATGCCTCTCTTCCGACTAGTACTCGGCATGTTTGATCGATTCAAACAACCATGACTCTAAGTCTCTAAACTTCGTACATTTGAAATTTAGTACTCTAACTTTTATTTTCAAGAATTTAGTCTCTCAGCTTTATGGATTTAAAAAGTTGCTTCCAAATCATATATAACCACATAATATTTTAATTGAAAAGCTAACGACATTAACTATTTGAACTAATTAATAAAATTATACAAATATAGAGACCAAATTATATTAAAAATTAAAGTATAAGGATTAAATCTCAAATGTAAACATATTAAAAAATCAAAATTAAAAACTAACAATTTTTTATAAAAAGAAAAATAGAAAATAGAAAAAAAGAAAAAGAGCTAGTAGATATGTACCAAGGAAGTAATATATAGGCATATAGATGTATTTCCCTATGCATCGAGTGGGAGAAGAAAAATCAGAAGAAGACATATAATGGAGTGAAGGTTTCAACTGAGGAAGAAATCATCTTTGAGGAGTAACGTTGACAAGTATTCTATATTGCTCTTGGGAATTTTATCATTACCATGATCTGATCGTAGATACTGCTTTATTGAACAATGCTCAAGAAAGATCATTAAAACTTACATTAGCCCTCTTTAACTTTCGATTGTTTTTCAAACATGTTATGAGTTTTTTTATCCGATAATATTGGACATGACACAAGGAAAATAATTAAAGCATAATAAGAAAAACAAACATAAAGACATCACAAAAGAATGAACATTAAAAAAAAATTTATATCAAATAGGGTAAATTATAAAAATAATCATTTTTATTTGCCTCAAATTATAATTTAGTCATTTATGTTTGAAATGTTACGTTTTAGTCACTTATATTATCGTTTTGTTACGAAGTGGTCACTTTACCATTAAACTTTGTTACCTCCTTAACGACAGTCTAACGTAACAATCTAAATAAATTTTAAATGCCAATTTAAATGTTCAATTATTGAGATAAATTTAATCATTTTATTATGAACTTAATATAAATATACAAGTTGTCATATCTAAAGTATATTTAACATGTGGCGAAAATATTTCATATTTTCATTTTATAAAATAGCAACGAAATATTATGTGGGCAGAAAGTAACACAGAAATCCATGAATTATATCTTATATTCCACTTTGATTTTCTTATTGAAAAAAAATATTGATCTCTTAAGTTAGATGAAGGAGAAAAATATCCATCTATTAAAGTTTGATAATTAAATTCTTATTTGTGGGTTATATATGTGGTAGAATAATAAATTTATCAAGTAACCTTACATATATATTTATTGCATACAAAATAACAAATTTATCAATTAACCTTACATATATATTTATTTGGCCCTTACTATTTTTATTTAGAATAAATTGGCTCTCCATCTTTTTTAGTACTAGTTAAAGTAGGCTTTTTCTATGTCATTAATAATAAATTTTGAAACCATAAAAATTGTAAAAAAAATAAAAAGTTAAAAAAATATATTCTAGTCAATTTGTTCAGATTTCAGTCTGACTAGAACTCTCAAAATCTCTTGATTAACTTAAATAAAAAAATATTTTATTTGATTTAACAAAAAAGCTATCCATTTCAAATATTAAACTAATTTTTTGTTGAAGTTTTTCTTCTTTTTTTTTCTTTTTCCTCTCTTTGTCGTCCTTTTCTCTTTCCCTCTCCATTTCTCTCTTTTTTCTTCCCTTTTTTCACCATTGTTGAAGCCCTTAAACACTAGTTTTTGTTTTCCGTTTGTGTCGCCTTTCTGTTCACCCATTGTTGCTAATCTCATTTTCTGACATCCTAAACCCCACCATGATGGACCGGCCCGAATTCAAAGCTTTACATTAGCCACCTAAGTGACTATCAGGCTAACGACCACCAAAGACACACCCCGACCTTATAACACCTCAATCTTATCTGGATATTAGTTATTTATTAATGTGGAAGCAAATTATGAGCCAATTTTAAACTTTTCTTAAGTAATTTCTCCTAAATTTTGAGCAAATTTTGAGCAAATTATGAGCAAATTATGACCACCAATTGTAAAATTAAGTGTGTTTCTATCGAATTATAAGCCAATTTTAAACTTTTCTTAGGTAATTTCTCTTAAATTTTGAGCCAATTATGAGAAAATTATGACCACCAATTGAAAATTGAGTGTGTTTCTATCGAATTTTACCCATTACGAGACTAATCCTAAATTTTAACCAAGTTTCCTTATCATTTAGGGCTTTAATTAAAATAATCAATTTTTAGGACTAAATCGTAACTTAAACAAATTAGAATACCAATTTAAAAAGACAAAAATTCAAAACCACGAAAACCCACACGGTAGTGTCCCTCAGATCGTGTGTCATTAAATTCCCCTATTCATGTCATGAAAAAATTTTTGGCAGACCGCGCGCGCCCATATGAAAATTCCACACGCCCGTGTCACTTACCCACACGCCCATGTACAACTCCTCACACGCCCATGTGGACAGGCACACACCCGTGTGAAAACCACTGCACCTATTTTTGTAAAAAAAAACTCATTTTAAATCTCGATTTTGCATATTTTAATGACCAATTAAACCCGATTTAACTGCGATTAATTAACATATATATACATACACCCTCAATTGAATTTATAGACATCAATTAAACCTTAATTAAATAGAATTAGGCAATCAATTTCATGCATAACAAACATCGAGTAAATCAAACAAGTAGCATACCTTAGTCACTAGTAAACCACTCCGTGGAAACTTTCGTTAGTAAAAATTTCATGCTTCACACACCGTGTTATCAAGCAACAGAACACCATAAATCATTCAATAACTAAACTCAAACATACCTTAAAGTTATTATAAAACCATCCAAAATAAATGTCCAATGTCTAAAGTCCAATTACAACCAAAATCAACTAACTCTCGGGAGTTCCACAATGCCCGACTACAGTCTCTAAAATGCGTAATAAAGTCTCTACTAAGCCTAGATATCTTGGAACTCTATTGCTCGACTCCTCAGCTCTTCAATTCTGATAATTATTTGCACGAATGTCAAGGTGTGAGCTTTAAAAAGCTCAGTGAATCTTAATGAAAATGACAAGTAAATTAACATCCAATTCATGCTTAATTCACAACCAATCGATCACTAATATTCAGCCAAAATAATGTAACATGTCATTTAAATTTTCCATAAGAATTTACAATACCAAAAATCAATTATTCATGGCTTTCAATCATCAATTGATATAGCAAAAATCACACATAAATAAATTGGCATACACTTTTCATGGCTTAACCGGGTGATCATAGATCGGATAAACGGATCTCCGAACTCCCACAAATATCAAATACAATCCACTGAGTTGAGTGGGCCGAAGCATGCGCTCCCTTATAGCGCCTTGAATAACCCATTAAGTGGAGGCTCATACTCAACACTCCCTTATCTACTCCAAACAAAATAGTCCACCTAGAGCTATATGCTCACAATGTCACAAATAAAGGTGAGTACCCACAAATCCTATGGCATGCCAACTATATCCAATGGATCCACCATGCATGTTGCCAATATATTCAGTCAAACATAGCATATAAATCAGTCATTATTTTGCTCAATTTAATGTGAAAAAATGATTATGTATAACTTGTACCATAGCCATTTAGCATCCAATTAAATCAAGCAAATCATTTACCAATCTCCCTTATTCAATTACCAATTATAACACCAACATATCATAATAAAAATATTTCAGTACAAATGTTTAAAATCATCCTTAAAATTAAATCTAATTAAATAGCACAACACCACCCAAAAATTCACTTACCATTTTTTCAATACAAATTCAAATTTTTGCACATTTAATACCAATCTTTCGAAATCAACCATTCATCCATAATTAATTAATTTTAATCATTAATTAAGGTACTAATTAAACATAATTTAGGGTTAATTTACCAAATTGCCCTTAGAAACACTTACCACATAATTTTATTCTATCACAACAAGTGATCAACTAAGCAATTTCAAGCTTCAATTCCAGTTATCTCAGTCCTCTTCAAGATTCGAAGCTTCAACAAAGGTAAAGTAGACATTACCACCTTTCCAAAGTTATATAGAACATGAATTTTAATTAATTATACTAATAGAAATTCTCTCACAAAGATACATTACCAAATTTGTAACATCAAGTCGAAAACTTGATTCCTCACAAAATCAATCTCTCGAGCCCTCCCAATCATTTCTAAACATCAATACTAGACCAAATACACATACTAAGCATCAATCTTACATTTAAATCAATTTCACAAAAATCTGGAAAATCGGTTCATAAAGATGATGAAATTCAGATTTCTTTAAATTACCTCACAAATCATGTTTAATATTGATAAATAAGATCAAAAACCTTTTAATAGATCCATTTTGAGTTGGAACATCCATTGATTTGTGGATTTCCTCTCAAAATTCAAGATCCACCATTAAAGAACCATGTGTTCTTGGAAGAAGATGACATTGATAAAAATCCTTTAATTGACTCTCAAATCATGTAAAAATGTTTCTAATCATCGAAAAAACAAGTTTAAGATTGAAGATTACCTTTGATTCGTTCTAAATTCGTTAATTGAAATTTTTGATTCAAAAAACTTGACAAATTTCAGAATATTTTTTGCTACATTTGAGAATAATTTTGGGTGAATTGAAAGAGTATTTTAAAAAGAAAATTAGTTGGATCTATTCTCTAATGATAGATCTTTAAATGCAAAGAAAAAGGAATTTATAGCTCTCTAATATAATGTAAATGGTGTGAAAACTAGGCTAGATGCATTGTGTTTAAAACTGAAACAGCCCACCAGAATTTAAAACATTAGGGAATTTGACTAATGGTCACTCCCACATTTCTCTTACCAATTGATCATTTCCCTCCAAAATTCTAAATTTTAAGGTTTATTTGTCAAATAAATACTCTAAATTTATCTTGTTTTACAATTAAACCCAATTTATTTAATATTTAAATTTAATTCAAATTAACCCTTAATAAAAATTATTTTAAAATTCTTTTTCGACCCAAATTAATTCTTTTCACTGATAATTATTTAATTACTTTAAAATTAATTTTCAAAAAAATATTTTTATTTTTTCGGATTATTGTTTAATCGATTTTAGATTAAATTAACCTCCTAAATTAAATTGAAAATTACTAGAAGCCTAATAAATTCCTAATTTCACACTCAGAACCCAAAAAATATACTCGAAACTACTAGACCCAATTTAGGGATATTACACATTCTTTTTTCTTCATCTTTTCTATTGATTTTTTGTTCCATCATTGCTGAAGAACTGCTGTTGATTTTTGCTTCACCATTGATGCACATCACCTCTCTCAGCTCACTACCTTTTTGTTTCTCCATTGTGTTGCAACTCCTATAGCCTTCTGCTCATCTTTTTTTTTCCTTATTTCCATTAAACTTATTTGTTGAAAAGCCTACTATTATTTCTATTTTTATCATCTTTGTTGCCTTTCTGCTATACATTTATCCACCCTTGTCATTTCTCTCTCCTTGCTCCCTACACACAGTTTTCCTCACTTTTTTTGTCATCCAGTGAAGCCTTCATCTCCTCATTTTGTTCCTTTTCTTTTTTTCTAGAATTTTTAAACCAATTTTTCCCATGGTCGAATGTATTGACTGCTCAAATCCCCATTTTCGCATCATTTTTTATCTCCGGAAAAGTAAGCTGAGGTTGTAACACTTAGTTTCCAATAAACCCAAAATAAGGAAGAATAAGGGACTAAATTGAAAGAGACCCCAAGCTGGTGGCCAAAATTAGAAGAAACGGGAAATTTAGAAACTGAATTGGACATGGCTGAGATTGTAACAGCCCATTTTCAACGAAATCGAAACAATAGTTTTGGGACCACAAATCTGAGAAGTAAATATTTATTTTATTATTTTAATGTCTACGATATGTTACTAGTTTCGTATAAAAATTTTGTTAAGAAAATTTGACGTTTGCATGCTTAATTAAGTAAAAAGGACTAAATCGTAAAAGGTGTAAAAGTATAGTTATAGTAGCTAAAGCTATCAAATAGCTATGTAAATTTAAACTGAAAGGACTTAGATGGTAATTAAACCAATTTTGTGGTTAGTGGACGTACATCGCATGGTTTTAATGAAATTTCATAAGCTTTTAAAGGTTAATAAGGTAATTAAGTAAATAAGCTTAAAACTAAAAAGAATTAAACAAAGTATCATCTTTATTTTTTTAACTTAAACTGATTTTTGAGGAAGAAAACCTCCATGGACGAATCCTCCATTTAGCCAAGCTTAGTTTGCATGCATGTAAGTGGTTTTTGTCCCCTTTTTAATGATTTTTATGTTTTTGAGACCGTAGTAGCTTCATCTAGCTAACCCACGGACTACTTTGCAAAAATGTTAAAGGATTAGGATTTTTCCATGAACATTTTTGCATGATATTTGAATTTTAATGAAAGATTATGAGTCATTGATGTTAAATAAACAACTTTTATTTTTGATAAAACTATGATTTAGGGACTTATTTGTAAAAGTAGTAAAATGCCATGATAAATTTGTGAAATGTTGAACTGTATGAGGTTGTATAAGTCCTTCAATAACTCGACTAGCATGAAATACAGATGAAATTGCATAAATGTCAATTTAGGAGCTTAAGGACTAAATTGTAAAGAAGTTAAGATATTAGGGGCAAAATGTAAATTTGCTAAAGTATGAATTACTGACTGAATTGAATAGTATGAATAATAAATGGACTAAAGTTGATTATTTAGATCAAGATGATCCTCATATTGATCTAGATCAAGGAAAAGATAAAGCCTCGTATTAGTGATCTCATTCTTATGTCTTTGTAATCGTTGTTTAAATGGCGTTTTAATGTTATTTGATATATGCATACTATTGTGTTATTTATCATGTCATGAAAAGATGGAGAACCAATGATGTGTGACGACTATTGAGCCCCGTTTGAACTTTAGGAAAATATAGGATACAAATGACATGTCATTAGGGTTACCATGTTTCAAGTGCTGGTCCTGAATGTCCTCCCGATGGTTGAGTTCTGGAATTTGTTACGGATACTCGTCAGCTTGTGTGCACTGCATCATGTAGCTACATTCTGACCGTCAGCTTGTGTGAGCAGACCCATTTATTGCTTGAGTGAGCAATGATGTAAAGGAAAAGGAAGGGTTTCGACCATATGTTTAGCACACTTTGTGTGAGCTTCTCGTGTATCTGATATTATTCTAAGTGGTTCAACGAGCATGAAAAGGGAAGGAACGGTAAGTGTTCCGGTTGACTATATTATGAACCTCTAGAAAGGTATGAAATGTCCATGATCAATGTATGTATATTCATGATTACGAAATGTATGAATTCAATGGTGATATGTTCATGTGACTTTACCTTATCATGTGATAATTCAAGTGAATTATGTGCTAATGTACTAACAATTGTTGTTAATGATGCTTAGGCTTGTGCCAAACTATTTCTTAGATTGTATCATGTTTAAATTGAAGGTTATGCATTTGAAATGGTAAGTTATGTTCATGTTATACGAATTTACAAATCATTATGTGCTTATGTAGTTTTCTTTCCTATGTCTTATAGATTATCGGAAGCTCGATCGATTTGAAAGCTTGTTGGAGACCTATCACACTATCCAGGTTATGTTTATACAGTAGTCCATCCTTATGAAGTTTTCCCCATATAGAACTATTTTAAGGGTTCTACATGTTTCAAAAAAATGAGTTTAAACTGAGAATATATAGTATAACCCATGATTATTTTTGGTTGTAGGCTCTTGCCTGAAGGATGGAAGCTCCGGTGCTCGAAAGAAGGGATAAGCGATGGAAACAATAAAGTTTCAGGTGAGTTTCAAACTCCAAACCCACTACTATGGTTTACGTTGTTTAAGCTTGAATGATGATTATATGAGAATGCATTACATGACTGTGGGAAAAACTCAAAGGGATAGATGAAGTTTTGGAAGGGTATTGAGGAGAAAACCTATTAGTTATCACCTCGGGCGAAGCTCCGAACCTTACGGAGGGAACACTATGGTGTTCGAGCATCAAGGTTAAGTTGTGTTAAGAAGGTAATGGGGCAGGATTCGAGTAATATGAATCATGGAATGATATTTACCACGAAAACGATATTGAATGATCCTTCGGGGCGACACCATGACAACGATATATGGCGTAGGACGAAGAGGCTATAACAGTCTAGTATAAGATATATGGCATAAGAACATAGATAATAGAGGCTATGATAGTCTAGTATGTGGTACGTAGTGTAAGACCACGGATGAGAGATGTCATGTAAGCATGGTATATGGTAAAATGGTAATAGTGTAAGACCATGGATGAAAAATGCCATGGCAGCAAGGTAAATGGTACAAGGTATGCAGTGTAAGACCATAGTTGACAAACGCTATGGTAGTCAGGAATGATAAGTAAGATCATGGATGAAAGACCTCATGGCATCCATAAAGATAAGCCCGTCAGGACAGTAAACACGAAAAGTCCGTTCGGACAAAGGAAACAAGATGAGAAGGGTATAAGACCGTAGTTCGGCTATGCCAACCTAGAGTCCACCATGGAATAGATACGAAAAGTACACCAAAACTTCAAGTAAGGAGTACGGGCCTGGGTGCCAAGTATGAGAATCTATGTAGGTGGAAGTAGAGCAAAGAATGTGTAAGTATGGTAAGCGGGTCATGAGGAATTCGACAAAAGTGTTGATAGTGGTGAAAACCAAAAAAGCATGGGTGAGTAGCCAACTATAATTAAAGAAAGATAGGTCGAGCGAGAGCTAGCCTTGTTAAGAAAATATGGGAAAGGAAATTTTCCAAGGATTACAAAACAGGATCTAAAATCAAGATCTACCAGGAAGGGTGAAATGAAGTGGTATAAAAGATGTGAATGTCCTCGTATAGAGGAAATGTGCAAGTGAAATAGTAGACTCGTATAGTCGTATGGGCAATAACCAGTTGGTCCAGCAAGGTAGATCATCTTTTAGGTATGAGATAGGTAAGTTCCCAAGTAAAGGGAGAATGAGAATAAGTTCGCAAGAGTGGCAAAGTCTGCTGAAGGTCAGCACAATATGGATATGTCATGGGGACCTTCGGGATTAAGGTTGGATACAAAAAGTCCGCGAAGAACTGGCATAATCAAGTCCGCTAATGAAAGCATGCTACAAGAATCCTTTGGCGGATAGTTGGAAAGGCTACCACAAAGGTCCATGATCGGAAGCCGGTGAGCAGTCAAGTCAAGTTGGGATAATACACACCTTGTGTAAGGGGAAAGAGTAATAAGGAAAGGGAAGAATGATAAATAAGGATAGGTTTTGTCGATACAGAAAAATAACATGGGGTATTGTCATGTAGAGAGTCAAACTAGAGAATGGTCTTATGGCTAGCTGAGTAGCTTGAAGAATCAGGTGGAATCTGCCACCTTTTAAAGGAACTCACTAAGTTTATACGAACTTTGTAACAACTCGTTTTTCACTGGTGTCAGAAACAGTGGTTTTGATACCACAATTCTAATGTGTTAGTTCGTAAATATTGTTTATTTAATATTTACGAGGTTATTATAAAGTCATATTAAATTTTGGTTTCATAATTTTAATGTTTGGTTACTTAATTGAAGAAAAATGACTAAATTCGAAAGGTGGTAAAAGTCATTTGTTAAGTGTTTAGTAGTAAATTATTTATCAAAACAAATCTAGATGGTCTAATAGGGTAATTTAACCATCCCTCAAGTAGTGGACAGTATATATGCTTGCTTTAAAAATAAAAATATATTAAATAATGGCATTTTTGTAATTTTAAATAAAAAAATAATCAAAGAAAAGGTTTGAAACCATCATCTTCCTTATTTTCTTTTGTGTTCAACTGAAGTCACCATTTTTGGAGGAAAAAGAATCGGCCAAGCTAGGTTACCTTGCATGTGAATGATTTCTTTACTTGGTTTTAGTGATTTTTATGTTTTTAAGATCGTTGTAGCTTAATCTAGCTAACCCGAGGATGAATTTGTAAAAGTGTTAAATGTTTAGAATGTTACCATGGATGAATTTGAGATGTTCTTCAATTTTTATGATAAATTATTAAGTTTGATAATTATATAGTACCATTTTATAAAGTGGTTTTTGTTTATTTTTAAGTTTAGGGACTTAACTGAAAATAATGAAAATAAGACTTTTTTGTGAAATTTTAACATGTGAGGACTGATATGGGATGGTTATGAATTAGGATCAATGGGTATAGGGTTAAATTCTAAAAATAATTATGTTTTAGTCTTGAGGATCGAATTGAATAAAATGTAAAAGTTTGGGGCAAATGTGAAAAATTGTAAATAGGAAGCTATATGCATTAAATTGAATATTATACAATGTTGATGCTAATAAATTGAAATAAACTATTTTACAAATTAAGAACAAGTAGATAATTGTGGGAAAGGAAAAGTTGCTGACTAGTCCCTAAAATCTTTAAGATATTTGTAGTTTGGCCTTGGCCAATTCATTCGGTTTAGTTTAGTGCAATTTGAAATGTTATATTGATTGTGAATTTGGTTGTTGAATGTTTTAGGTATATTGATTTGTTATAAACTATTATGAATTGAGAAAGTAATTGTTTTTGAATGTTATTAAGCGATGATGTGTTTTGAGCAGGATGAACATAGGATGGAATACAATTGGCATGCTAATAGGTTAGGTTGCGCGTTGTACGAGATTGACTTGTGATGATATGATGATTCCTAACTTGTGATTATCCACTAAATATACTGAATTTCAGCATTTGTTACGGATTATCGTGTTATATTTACAGTGATTATGGCGTGTTACCGAAGGTGGATGTAAAGCTTTCAGCTTGGCACTTGGTGCCCAGGCG
Organism: Gossypium hirsutum; assembly: GCF_007990345.1. Taxonomy (NCBI): domain Eukaryota; kingdom Viridiplantae; phylum Streptophyta; class Magnoliopsida; order Malvales; family Malvaceae; genus Gossypium; species Gossypium hirsutum. The sequence goes on along the minus strand of NC_053446.1, from coordinate 34,957,416 downwards.
TGTTTTTGGAGGAATGATAGCCTACAGGCTAGGCACTTGGTGCTAAGGCATGTTTTCGGTTGGATTGGCTTGTTTGAGCTTTTTGGCATGCTTCGGGTGGATAACCGCGTACTCGTATCATTCATCAGGAAATTTTCTAGTGATAGTTGACTTGTTATTGAATTGTATAATGGATTGCATGATTTCCCAATAATATCGTGACTTGATATTGAATGATCTTATGTGATTGAACATATTATGCAACTCATATATGTATATGTATAAATTCACCTGTTGAATGACTTTGGTTGACAGGATTTATTGTTTGTTAATCTTGTTAATGTAATTGCTATGTTTATACGATAAGTTTTATCGTTTCAACTGTTGAACTTACTAAGCTTTATAGAAGCTTACTCATGTCATTTTCCTATTTCATTGTAGATATCGCTTTGTGTAATCAGGCAATCAGATCAACCTGAAGATCACACTATCCAGATACTTATCGGTAGTTTTTCACATGTTCACCTTTGGGTAATATGGCATGTAATAGGTATGTTTTGCATATGTTTTGGATACTTATTTCATGTGTTGCACCTTAGGTTGGCTTTGGGTATATAAAAACCTTATTAATGTGTTTGTAATATTGTAAGATTGAATGTGAATGGATTGGATGAAATGGTAAGTTTGGCATGCGTTTAATGTATGGACTTGTGAACTTTGAATGCAAATTAGTTTGGTATGAAATGTGGATTTGATTTGATAATTGAATTGTTGTTTTTCCTCACATGACCGGGTGTCTTTTTTATTTTAAGTGCAGGTTTTTCCACACAGCATCAGGCAGTTACACGGTCATGTGACCTTATTTCGAATACTCACACATTCTGGAACACAGCCTACGGCATCAAGCAGTTACATGGTCGTGTGACCATGTGACACTATTTTGATTTGCACACGGAGGGGAACAGAGGCTACGACACAATCGTATGACCTTTCTTTTGAATAGTACACGGTTTAGCCACACGACCATGTTCCTAAGCCATACGATCTGGGCTCTGTCACATGGTTGTGTGACCGTTGTTTCCAAAATTTTAATTTTTTTAATTTTTTTGTTTTGTTTCAAATTAGTCTCTGATTGTTCCCAAAATATTTTTAAGGCACCGTAAGCTCGACTAAAGGCCCGTGTCACAACCCAAAACCCAGCCTAGTAGTTTTGGGATTGTAAATTTGGGTCATCAAACCGTGGGTTAAGTCAAGTATCAAAATTAAGGTCATAAATGAGTAATTAAAGAATTAAAATTACATATTCTGGTTTTTTTTAAACTACCATAAAAAGAAATTCAATTTTGTGGTCTAATTTGAAAAAAAAATGGATTTTATTTAATTTAGGACCTTTTTCAAAAAGAGGAGAAACAAGGAGTGAAAAAAGGGCAAATTGCCCTATTTTTTAAATTTGTTCTACTACTTGGAGTCATTCACATCATCTTCCCTCTCTTAAACACCAAACCATTCAAAATTTTCCAAAACCTAAAAACAGAGAATTCTTTCAAAATCAATTCATTTTTTATTTATTTATTAACCTTCTTGTAACACCCCTAACCAGTCTCTATATTCGGATTAGGGTTACGGAACATTACCAAACAATCGAAATAAAATTTTACCTCAAAGCATTAAATAAATTAATCTCATTAAAAACCTATCAAAGACATGCATTTGGTCCCTAAATCGAGCCTTCGAGACCCTAAAAATAGCTTAGAAGCAATTCGAGACTAATTTGAATCAAAATAGAAGATTTGGGAAAATTTTACAAAATTTGAAAAAAAGGATCACACGGTCGTGTGGCTAGGCCGAGTAACAATTGAACAAAGGGACACACGGCTGTGACCCAACCCGTGTCTCCACTCGTGTAACTCAATGAGTTGGGTCACACGGTCGTGTCGAAGGCCGTATGCCAGACTGTGTAACTCTCTGACCTGTTACACAGGGTCGTGTTGCAAGCCATGTTCTAGGTCGTGTAACTAACTAACTTAATACACTAAGGATTTGCAAATGACACACGACCGTGTAGCCAGGTCGTGTGACAGCTTGTGTCCCAAGCCATGTGATCAATAAATTGACCCTAATTTCAAGCCATTTCAAGGCCAAAACACACCTAACCAACCATCCCATTTGAGCACGCATTCAAGAGATTTAAACGTCATTCAAACATACCAGTTCAAACATCCTATTTCATCTAATCAATATGCCATTCAAAGGCACCACTTTTGTTCCATAACATCATTAACCAAAACAAGTCAACATTGCCATATTCCAAGCACAAAAACCTAGTTCCTTGACTACAAAATAACATCACATATAACCATTTGCATATCATCACAAGCATACCAACAAAGATCATGTATTTCAAGTACCTAAAAGTGGCCAAAATAACCTAACTTGAAAAGGCATTAAAAGTCCATCAAACAAAACATAAACTTCAAAAGCATATACATACCCATTCAACCATTAACACATTCATGAACTACCATTACAAAAGGTCCTATACATGCCATATATAACCTTGGCCAAATTACTCAAAAACTACCAAAATGGTTGCTGGATAGTGTGATTGATCCCCGACAAGCTTCCAACTGATTGAGCTTCTGATAATCTATAAAATAAAAGAAAGTAACTACGAAAGCAACTAGTCCCTAGTAAGCTCGAATAAACTTAAATATAACTTACCATTTCATTAGCACAATTTATAGAATAACCATAATTCCATTACCAATACCATAAGCTTAGTAAAAGCCTATACAAGCATCATCAAACTCAAAATTTAGTAAGTTCATCAATGATACATATGAATTCAATCATATAGTAAGTAGATTTTCATATACACATCATTTATTACATTAGCCTTTTTGTAGATCATGATTCAATATCCCATTGTGTACTTACCATGCCACTCCTTCACTTTCCCGTTGAACCATCTAGAATTGCATTGGATACTCAGGAATGCTCACACATAATGTGCCCTTCCATATATAATATTAACTTTTCCTTTATAATATTGCTCACACAAGCTGTGAAATGGGCCTGCTCACACGAGCTGTGGGTCGGAATGTTAGCTACACGGTACTACTCACACGAGTTGTGGAGAACCATAACAAATGCAAGATCTCAGCCATCGGTAGGATTTTCAAAACTAGCACTCATAACATGAAATCCCTAATGACATGTCATTCGTATCCTAAGAATTCTTAAGGTTCAAAGGGGATTTGTTATCCGTCAATTATTCATACATCGATACATATACAATTTCAAGTCCGTTTATATTAACACAACATAGTAAATAATCAATTTCTCTAACATTAATACGATCATAATTCATACGAACTTACCTCGATAACTATGGTTGTAGAACTAGAGTTGAAAACTAATCTGAAACTTTAACTTTTCCTCGATTTAAGTCCAGTTGTTGTTTATCTTGTTCTAAATAGATAATTTCATTCAATTAAGTACTTCAAGTATTCAATTCAATTCAATCCATAATTCATATTTATGTAAAATTATGAAATTACCCCTAACATTTTTAACTTTTCACAATTTAGTCCTTAAGCTCATAATTTCAAATTTAACCATTTTAATCCTCCATACACGCTAGTGAAATTTCTTACGGACTCATATCAACCCACTTAAATCATCATTTCATTATTTTATCATGAAAATTAACTATTTTCATAAATAAATCCCTAAATACAATTTCATCAAAAATCACTTTAAAAAACATGTTTGTTTTACAACCAAGATTAATACTCTATCAAATAACTTCAAAACCTATTGAAAAACAACCATGGAAAGTCCCTCAACCTTTGCAAATTAATCCTCAGGCTAGCTAGATTAAGCTAAAACAAACTCAAAAACATAAAAATCATTAAAAACGGGATACAAAATCATACCATACATTAAGAACTCAAAACCAAAGCTCTCTCCCCTTCAATGGCTAAATTCGGTTTAAAAATAGGAAAAAGAAAAAAGATGATGGCTTTGTTTCATCTTTTCTTTACTTAATTTTCTTTTAATTACTAAATTACTACTTTACCCTTATCATTAATAAAAAATTTCAATAAAACCTATCCATGCATATCCACTAGCGTACAATATGGTATATTTACGACTACATCCTTCAATTTATAATTCTAAAGCCATTCAATACATTTAATTACGAGAATCCATCTTTTGCACCCTTTTTCAATTTAGTCTTTTTTACCTAATTAACCATTTAAACTTCAAAATTTCTTAACTAAACTTTTATACGACCCTAATATAATCCCATAGACTTTAAATATATAAAAATAATAATAACTCACTCATCAGAATTGTGGTCCCGAAACCACTATTTTTTACACCACGAAAAATGAGTTGTTACAACTCTCCCCCGTAAAAGAATTTTCGTCCCCAAAAATCTTACCAAAAAATAGGTTCGGGTATTGCACTTTCATAGCTTCTTCCAGCTCCTACGTAGCTTCCTCGAATACATGACGTTGCCAGAGAACTTTAACTAAATTTATACTTTTATTTCTTAACTATTTAATTTCCCAAGCTAAAATTCTAATCAGTTCTTCACTGTATGACATACCTGGTTGAATCTTAACATCAATAGGTGAAATCACGTGTAAAGGATCTGATCGATACTTCCATAACATTGACACATGAAATACGTTATGTATTTTCTCCAATTCAGGCGGTAAGCTAAATGGTAAGCTACTGGCCCAATCCTCTCGATGATCTCATATGGCTCAATGAATCGTGGACTAAGCTTCCCTTTTCAGCCAAAACAGAGAACTTTTCTCAAAGGCGATACTATTAAAAACACTCTATCGCCAACTTGAAATTCAATTTCTTTTCTTTTCAAATCCGCATATGATTTCTGTCGATCAGAAGCAACTTCCAAACAATCATGTATTACTTTGACTTTTTCTTCGGTTTCTCAAATCAAATAAACACCAAATAGCTTTTTCTCACTCAACTCAGTCCAGTATAATGGGGTTCTACATTTTTGACCATACAAAGATTCATACGATGCCATTTTAATACTCGCTTGATAACTATTATTGTATGCAAATTCAACCAACGGAAGAAATTTCTCCTAGCTACCCTCAGACTCTAAAATACAACAATGGACTATATCTTCGAGTACTTGAATCACTCGCTCAGACTGACCAACTATATGTGGATGAAATGTTGTACTGAAATGGAGTCAAGTACCTAGAACTTCGTGCAATTTACTCCAAAATCGAAAAGTGAACCGTGGATTTCTATTCGAGATAATAGATACTGGCACATCATGTAGTCTAACAATCTCAAAAACATATAGTTCTGCCAACTTCTCAAGTGAATAATCTATATGTACTGGAATGAAATATGCAGATTTAGTCAAACGATCAACAATAACCCAGATCGCATCTTTCTTCCGCGGCGACAAAGGTAATCTTGATACAAAATTCATCGTAATTTGTTCCCATTTCCACTCTAGAATCACCACAGGATGTAATAGTCTAGAAGGTACCTGAACTTGCAAACAAATCAAACAATTCGATACAAACTCTGAAATCTCTTGTTTCATACCTACCCACCAGTACATTTGTTTCAAACCAGCATACATTTTATTACTACCAGGGTGTATCGATAAATTACTATCGTGAGTTTCCTAAAAAATCTTCTTAATAACATTAGAATTCCGTGAAACACATATTCTATTTCAGAAAAACAAACCACCATCAGGATTAACGTTAAATCCTGAATTAGGTGTCTTTTCAATCTACTCCCGTTTAGCAATCAACTCGATGTCACTTTTCTAAGCTTCACAAATCTACTGAAGAAATGTCGATCTAGCTTTTAATTATACTATAATGGAACCATAATCAATCAATGTCAACTGAGTATTCAAAGCTCGCAAAGCAAATAAAGATTTTCTACTTAAAGCATCCGCAACAACATTAGCTTTTCCTGGATGATAATCGATGATCAAATCATAATCTTTTAGCAGCTCTAGCGATCTAGCTGTCACAAATTTAATTCTTTTTGTGACAATAAATACTTCAGGATTTTGTGATCCGTGAAGATATGACATTTTTCTCTGTAAAAATAGTGTCACCAGATCTTTAATGCAAACACAATACCTGCAAGATCTAAATCATGAGTCGGATAGTTATTCTTGTGTGGTTTCAACTGACGGGAAGCATAAGCTACTATTTTTCCTTCTTGTATTAAAATGCAACCTAAACCATTCAATGAAGTATCACTATAAATCACAAACTCCTTGCAGGACTCAAGTTGAATCAACATAGGGGCTTCGGTGCACAACACTTTCAACTTATCAAAAAGTTTGCTAACACTTTTTAAACCGTTCAAACTTGACATCTTTCTAAATTAGCTTCATCAACGGTGAAGAAATCATTGAAAACCCATTTACAAACCTCTGATAATCTCTGGCTAAACCCAAGAAACATTTAATCTCTAAAACAATCTTTGTATGTTTCTAGTCCACTATGGTTGATGTTTTCCTCAAATCAAGCTAAATATCATTTGTCGATACGTGTCCCAAAAATCCAACTTCGCGGAACTAAAACTCACACCTGCTAAATTTAGCATACAACTATTTCTCACGGAAAGTCTGCATAATTATTCTCAAATGCTTTGCATGCTCAATTTTATCTTAGGAATAGATCAAAATATCATCAATGAATACAACTACAAATCTATCTACATACGATCGGAATATTCTATTCATCAAATCCATAAACACAGCAGGTGCATTGCTTAAAGCAAATGGCATAACTAAAAATTCATATTGTGTGTACCTAGTTCTAAAAGCAATCTTAGGTACATCCGAATCTTTACCCCACAACTGATAATACCTAGAACGGATATTAATATTTAAAAATATTGTCGTACCTTCAATTGATCAAACAAATAATTGATACGTGGCATAGGATATTTGTTTTTTATCATGACTTTGTTAAGTTGTCGATAGTCGACACATAATCTCATTGACCCGTCCTTTTTCTTAACAAACAAAACAGGAGTACCCCAGGAAGAAAACCTAGGCCGAACAAATCCCTTGTCTGTCAACTCTTGCCACTACGCTTTCAACTCTATAGGTGCCATTCTATATGGAGCTATCGATATCGAAGAAGTTCCCGATACTAATCCAATAGTAAATTCAACCTCTCTGACTAGCGGTAACCCTAGTAACTCTTTTGAAAATACATCTAAGAATTTACAAACAGTCGAAACTAACTCTAATTTCAATTCTAAAGCCCTAGAATCAAATATATAAGCTAGACACGCCTCACAACCCTTTCTGACATATTTTTTAGCTGACATAGCCGAAAAAATATTAGTTGTACTATCAAATCTATCATATTCAACTCGAACTATTTTACCATTCTGACATTTCAACAAAATTTTCTTTCATCTACAATTCACAGCAGTATCATGCAGAGTCAACCAATCCATACCAAGAATTACATCGAATTCATCAAATGGTAATAGCATCAAATCAGGCAACAAGTTGCAATCTCAAATCATCGGGGGATAATTTCTAAAAGCTTTATAAACTAACACATACTGACCTAAAGGATTTGCTACTTTGATCACAAATTCAGTTGACTCATAGGGTATTTTCTTTTTCGACACTAAGTTTATGCATATATATGAGTGTGTTGACCCTTGGTCAATCAAAGCATTAACATTAGTATCAAAGATAGAAAATGTACGGATAATCACATCAGGTGCAAAAGCTTCCTCATGACCTCAAATTGCATAAGCCCTCGTGGTGCCTGAGCCTCTGATCTAACGGTCAAATCTTTCATTCCACTTTGACTATTCCCTGCATTACCATTGTTTCTGGATGGTCTCCCTCTCGCAGTCGTGTTGCTCGAACGAGTGTTCTAAGCTTTCTCCCTAACAAATCTTTCAGGGTAGTCTCGAAGGAAATGGTCATAGGAACCACATTTGAAGCACGATCCATATCTTAATCTGCACTCCCCAAAATGTCATCTATTGCACTATTGACATTCAAGTTTATTATTTCGAGCACACCCCACACTCACTACGGTAGTCACCTGAGTCTCAAATTTGAATGTTGCTTCCATTTATATCTTCCCGAGAATCCTACTATAGCTGATGTACGATAGTGAAATTAGTTTGATTTATTCGATGGAGATGAAAATGATTTTCCCATAGGTCATCTTCCAGTGTCACGAACCTCGAAATCTACCTTTCTTTTAGCTTTAATAAGTTCTTCAGCTCTATGTGCTCGATCTACCAATACCATGAATTCTTTCAATTCTAGAACCCTAACAAATAGTTTGGTATCTTCGTTTAAACTATCTTCAAACCGAGTGCACATAACAGCTTCTATTGGTATACATTCTCGAGCATACTTGCTAAGTTGCACAAACTCTCTTTCATACTCGGCTACAATCATACAACCTTGTTTTAAGTTAATGAACTCTTTCTACTTTTCGTCAAGATACAGCTAACTAACATATTTCTTCCTAAATTCTATCGAAATGAAATCCCAGTTCACACGATCCTTTGGTACAATAGCAATCAAAGTATTCCACCACTAATACGCTGAGTCTTTCAACAGAGATACTTCACATTTCAAGCATTCAATGGAAGAACATGACAATTCATCAAAAACCCTCACAATATTTTCTAACCAAAATTTAGTCTTTCCAGGATCGTCTTCAGCTATTCCATGAAACTCTTTAGCCCTATAATTACAAATTTTATCAACCGAACGTCTATTCACTCATAACAGCTCTAAACCTTAAGGAATAGTGGGGACAGGTTGGAGTATGAGAGGGGGTGGAGGTCGTTAAGTCATAGGGTTCATTCTAACGAACTCAGAGAACCACTCAGACATCATTTGGAAGAAGGCTTCTTTCACTTCACTTCCCCGACCCTTAGCTACGAGCCCACTGCTAGCTCCTCCATGAATGGAGGCTTCTGCATTACTATCAACCAAATCGGAATCAGCTTGGTTGGATGACATCTTTTATCTATATGGAAACATAATTCAATTTGAGTTAGGAAATATCACACTATCAAGGGTTATATAATGGCATGTATTTCTAGACTCCATACATTCTATGCTAAGTCTGAGAACCGACTAAACCGTAACTCTGATACCACTAAATGTAACACCCTTAACCTATTTTCGTCTCCAAATTAGGGTTACAGAGCATTACTAAACAATAAGAATAACATTTTACCTCAAAGCATTAAATAAATTAATTTCATTAAAAACCTATCAAAGACATGCATTTGGTCCCTAAATCGAGCCTTCGAAGCCCTAAACATAGCTTAGACACAATTCGAGACCAATTTGAAACAAAATAGAAGATTTGGAAAAAAGTTACAAAAAATTTAAAAATAGGGGTCACACGGCCATGTGACGTAGCCCAGGCCATGTAACAATCGAATAAAGGGACCACGGCTTTGTAGCCAAGCCATGTGTGTTAAAAAACCGTGTGACATCCCGTGTCCCAGGCCATGTAATCCATAAATTGACCTTAATTTCAAGTCATTTCAAGGCCAAAACACACCTAACCATTCATCCCATTTGAGCACACATTCAAGAGATTTAAACATCATTCAAACACACCTAAACATACCATTTAAGCATCCTATTTCATCTAACCAATATGTCATTCAAAGGCACCATTTTTGTACCATAACATCATTAACCAAAACAAGTCAATATTGTCATATTCCAAGCACAAAAACCTAGTTCCTTGACTACAAAATAACATCACATATAACCATTTGCATATCATCACAAGCATACCAACAAAGATCCTATATTTCAAGTACCTAAAAGTGGCCAAAATGGCTTAAATTGAAAGGTCATTAAAAGTCCATCAAACCAAATGTAAACATCAAAAGCATATACATACCAATTCAACCAGTAACACATTCATGAAATACCATTACAAAAGGTCCTATACATGTCATATATAACCTTGGCGATAATACTCAAAAACTAACAAAATGGTTGCTGGATATTGTTATCTATCCCCGATAAGCTTCCAACCTATCGAGCTTTCGATAATCTATAAAACAAAGGAAAATAACTACATAAGCAACTAGTGCTTAGTAAGCTCGTGTAAACTCAAACATAACTTACCATTCAATTAGAACAATTTATAGAATAACCATAATGTCATTACCAAGACAATAAGCTTAGTAAAAGCCTATACAAGCATCATCAAACTCACAAGTTAGTAAGTTCATAAATGATACATATGAATTCAATCATATAGTAAGTAGATTTTCATATACACATCATTTATTACATTAGCCTTCTCATAGATCATGATTCAATATCTCATTGTGCACTTACCATGCCATTCTTTCACTTACCCATTGAACCATCTAGAATTCCATCGGACACTCGGGAATGCCCACACATAGTGTGTCTTTCCATATAACATTAACATCTCCTTTACAATAGTGCTCAAACGAGATTTAAAATAGGCCCACTCAAATGAGCTATAGGTCAGAAAGTTAGGTGCACAATGTACCTCACACGAGCTATGGAGAATCCACAACAAATGCAAGATCTCAGCCATCGATAGGACATTCAAGACCAGCACCCGAAACATGAAATTCCTAATGACATGTCATTCGTATCCTAAGAATTTTTAAGGTTCAAACGGGATTCGTTATTCGTCAATTCTTCATACATCGATACATCTACAATTTCAAGCTCGTTTATATTAACACAACATAGTAAATAATCAATTTAGCTAACATTAATACGATCATAACTCATACGAAATTACCTCAATAACTATGGTTGTAGAAGTAGAGTTGCAAACTAATCTGAAGCTTTAACTTTTCCTCGATTTAAGTCCGGTTGATGTTTATCTTGATCTAAATGGATAATTTCATTCAATTAAGTACTTTAAGTATTCAATTCAATCCAATCCCTAATTCATATTTAATTAAAATTATGAAATTACCCCTAACATTTTAACTTTTCACAATTTAGTCCTTAAGCTCATAATTTCAAATTTAACTATTTTAATCCTCCATACAAGCTAGCCAAATTTTTAGGGACTCATATCAACCCACTTAAATCATCATTTCATTATTTTATCATGAAATTTTACTATTTTCACAAGTAAATCCCTAAATAAAATTTCATCAAAAATCACTTTACAAAACATGTTTTTTTACAACCAAGATTAATAATCTATCAGATAACTTCAAAACCTTTTCAAAAAAAACCATGGCAAGTCCCTCAACCTTTAATAGTTTTGCTAAGTGATCCTTGGGCTACCTAGATTAAGCTAAAACGAACCCAAAAATATAAAAATTATTAAAAACAGGATACAAAATCATACCATGCATGAAGAACTCAAAATCGAAGCTCTCTCCCTTTCAACCGCTGAATTCGATTCAAGAATAGGAAAAAGAAAAAAGATGATGGCTTTGTTTCATCTTTTATTTACTTAAATTTCTTTTAATTACTAAATCACTACTTTACCCTTATCATTAATAAAATATTTCAATACAACCTATCCATGCATATCCACTAGCATACAATATGGTATATTTACGAACTATATCCTTCAATTTTTAATTCTAAAGCCATTCAATCCATTTAATTACTAGAATCCATCTTTCGCACCTTTTTCAAATTGGTCCTTTTTACCTAATTAACCATTTAAACTTTAAAATTTCTTAATGAAACTTTTATACAACTCTAATATATTCTTATAGACTTTAAATATATAATAAATTAATAACTCACTCATCGAAATTGTGGTCCCAAAACTACTATTTTCAACATCATTGAAAATGGGCTGTTACACTACCAAACACAAAAAAAAACCCAATTTCAAAAGAAAAACATGTTTTCTTCTCCAAGTCCATCATTGTTCTTCTTGAGTTCAAATCCCAAATTAGAGTTGTAGGTCATCATTTTCATCAAATCAAGGTAATATTCTTACTTTCAATGATTAAATTAAGAGTATTATTAATTCAAATTTAGTTTTAAAGAATTATATTTAGATTTGATGTTTTGAAAGTATGTTTGGGTTCAAAAATGACAAATCTCGTAATCTTGAGTAAATCTATGTTTTCAAATTTTTTTATGATTGATTTTCACCTAATCAAAAGGTATCTCTTGAAATCGTTTGATATAGTTGGCATGCCATAAGACTGTGAGTAATCACCTTTGTTTTTTGTGACTTGGGCACTGAGTCCCAGGAAAAATTGGAGAGATAAGGGAATGTTGAGCTAGGCTTCATTCATCGGGACATGTTGGTATGTTGGAAAGTGTTAGGTTTATGTTACACTTATGGGATATGTTAGACTCTTTGAGTCATTGGTGTGATGGAGATCCATGTATCCAATGTGTGGTGATAGAGCCCACTTTTATGTTTCATGTTTCCAGGTTATCAAATTATCATTAATTGATTAATACATGAAAATGTTGTGTGTAAATGCATGTGAATATATAAGCTGGATTTGTGGATCGTTAAAGCATGAATATGTTGTTTTGTCTTGATGAACTGTCGATAAATGAATTATATATATATGAGTTGTATGTGATTGCATGTGATAGTATATGTTGGATTTATGTTTTAATGAAGTATGAATTTATCAATTGGACTCATAGTAAATATGATTGTGCATGTATCTAATTGATCTTACTTAACATGTGATATTGTGTATGCTTGTGGTAATTTCGAACATTCATTGAGCTTGTTTAAGCTCACTCTCCTCACTAAATCTTTGTAGATAGGTTTTATTATACTAATTTAACTGTTAATATAAACTAAGTGGGCATAATCATCATCATCCACTAACTCACATCAAAGAATGGCTAAATAACCATTTTGTTCCTTTGGTAAGTCCTCAAGCCTTTTATTAATTAAAACTTAGTAGAAATTGTACTTTTACAATTTTGTCCCAGAGTTTTAATTAACTATTTTCTCGGTTAAATTTTTTAACCAAACTTTATTTTTTCATATTAACTTCATAAATATTCCTATTTTATATTTACAGACTCAATTTAAGAAATGAGTTTTCAAAATTGCATTTTCGACACCTTTAGAAACTAATTCGTTAAAATTCTCCTCCCTTAAGATATTTCGTCCTCAAAATTTACCTGAAAAGAGGTGGGGATACTAGGAACTCATTGTTTCTTCTAGCTCCCAGGTAGTTTCTTTCGTGCTATGACTACGCCATAAGACTTTCATCAATGGCACATGTTTATTTATCAACTCTTTTAATTTTCCAACTAAGATCTTTAGCAAATCTTATTAATATGATATATTAGGTTCTACTTCAATTGCTTCAACCAGTATAGTATGAGAATAACCGAATCGATATTTTCAGAGCATTGATGCATGGGACACATCATGATTCTTTTGCATCTCCAACAGTAGAGCTAAACAGTAGGTAACTGGTCTAACTCTCTCAAGATCTCATATGGCCCGATAAATTTTGGACTTAACTTCCCTAGGTGGCCAAAGCGCAACACTTTCTTCCACTAAGAAACTTTTAGAAATACTTTTTCACCAACAATATATTCAATTTCTTTCCATTTCAAATTAGTATACGGTTTCTATCTATTTGATGATGCTTTCAATCTGTCTTTTATTATCTTCACCATTTCTTCTGTTTTTTGCACCATTTTCGGCCCAAACATCTTTTTCTTGCTCAAATCTAACCAATACAAAGGTGTTATACACCGTCGACCATATAAAGATTCGTATTGAGCCATTTGAATGCTCGATTAGAAATTTTTATTATACACAAATTCAACTAAAGGTAAATAACGTTCTCAACTAGATTCAAATTTAGTGACATAGGCTCAAAGCATATATTCTAGCACATGAATAACACGTTTTGATTGACCATCAGATTGAGGATGGAAAGTTGTGCTAAAATTAAAGCTTTCACCTAAATATTTGTGTAATATGCTTCTAGTATCTTGAAGTGAAGTGAGGATCCTGATCCGTGATAATGGACATATGCCCACCATGTAACTTCACTATCTCACAAATATGCACTTCAACAAGCTTCGAAATTGGTTCTTATAGCCAAAAATTGAGTAGAGTTTGTCAATAGATCAACTATCACCCAAATAGCATTTCTTTTATTCATTGAAACTGGCAATCAACCTACAAAATCCATTGTAATTCTTTCTCATTTCCATTCAAGGATTGAAACAGGTTGAAGCAACCTAGTGGGAACCTGATGTTTAACATTTATTCACTACCAAGAAAAACATTTAGCAACATATTCAACAATTTCTCTTTTCATTCCTGACTAACAATAAGATTCTCGCAATTCATGACACATTTTTACAACACCGAGATGTATAGTGAAATAACCATTTTGAGCTTCACACAAAATCAATTTCTTCAATTCAGCATTGTCAAGAACATAAATTTTATTATGAAATCGAAGACAATTATTCACATTAATGCTGAAATTTTCATTATTGCCACATTGAGAAAGCTTTATTTTCTCTACTAGCTTAACAACTGCGGATTACGCCTCTTTTATTTAATTAATCAAAACGGGTGTTATTTTAAATTTAAAAAAAAAGCTGCCA